>NC_047118.1:42142755-42504005 GCF_902500255.1 Thalassophryne amazonica | reverse complement strand
GGATTTTAGGTGATCAGCAGTGTCTCTCATTGTTGTATTTGGATGATATTGTGGTTTTTTCCTCTACTGTTGACCATCATCTGGATAGGTTGAGGGTGGTGCTGGAGCGTTTGCAGCATGAGGGGTTAAAGGTGAAACTCAAAAAGTGTGCATTTTTTCAGCAGGAAGTGCGTTACCTGGGGCATGTCATCTCTGATAAGGGGGTGGCTACTAACCCTAGCAAGGTGGAGGTGGTTGCTCATTGGCCACCTCCGGTCACACTCTCAGAACTGCGCTCTTTTCTGGGCTTTGCCAGCTACTACCGCCGGTTTGTAGGTGGTTTTGCAAGGTTGGCAGCGCCCCTACACAAGTTGGTAGCAGAGTTGGCTGGGGTGAAGCCCAGTCGGGTAGATCAGCCAGTTTCAGGTTATTGGACAGAGGAATGTGGCTGTAGCTTTGAGACTTTAAAAGCTAAGCTTACCTCTGCACCTGTGCTGGCATATGCCCATTTTAGTCTTCCATTTATTTTGGAGGTGGATGCTAGCTATGGGGGGCTGGGAGCAGTGTTGTCTCAGGAACAGGATGGTAAAGTTAGGCCGATTGCTTATGCAAGCCGTGGGATACGCCCTACTGAGCGTAATATGGTGAACTACAGCTCTATGAAGTTGGAATTTTTGGCACTCAAGTGGGCAATGACCGAGAAGTTTAGGGAGTACTTGCTGGGTCATAAGTGCATTGTGTACACGGACAACAATCCTTTGAGTCATTTGTCATCTGCAAAACTTCGTGCTACTGAGCAACGTTGGGCAGCGCAGTTGTCCTCATTTGATTTTGAGATTAAGTATCGTTCGGGTTGTAGTAATGAGAACGCGGATGCCCTTTCTCGGTTGCATTCTCCTGGGATGCAGGACTTCCAGATAATGGTTAGTGGTGCCCAGCTTCCGGAGCCGCTGCAACAGGTTTGTCAGGGGAGTAGGGTAGATGTAAGGCAGGCTGTGGTTGCAGCCTTGCCCCACTGTCTTCCATCTGACCTGGCTGCATTGCAGCGGGTTGATCCAGTGATTCGGGAGGTTTGGGTGTTTTGGGACCGTAAAAGGGGTCCTGATAAGGAAGAGCGCAATCAGGTGTCGCAGTCAGCCCGGGTGTTGCTTCGGCAGTGGGACCGGTTGGTGGAGAGGGATGGTGTCTTGTACCGTCAGGTGTTTAAGTCCAATGGAGCTGGGGCTGTGTTGCAGTTGGTGTTGCCTGCAGCTTTAAAAGCCGATGTGTTGACTGAGGTTCATCAAGGGCATGCTCATCAAGGGGTTGAGAGGACCCTAGAGCTTTTACGTCAGCGGTGTTATTGGCCAGGGATGTCTGCGGAAGTGGCAGATTGGTGCCAGGCATGTGAGAGGTGTCAGGTAGCAAAGGTGAACCAGCCAGTGGCTCGTGGCCCCATGGGACACCTGTTGGCATATCGGCCTAATGAGATTCTTGCCATTGATTTTACTGTTCTAGAGCCTAATCATGATGGAGTGGAAGATGTTTTGGTAATGACTGACGTCTTTAGTAAGTACACGTGGCCAGTCCCTACCCGTGACCAGCGAGCTCCTACAGTAGCTCAAGTTCTGGTTACGGAGTGGTTTTTGAGGTTTGGGGTTCCAGCTCGGATACATTCTGATCAGGGACGGAGTTTTGAGAGTGTATTGATCCAGCAGTTGTGTGGCTTTTATGGCATAGAGAAATCTCGTACTACACCATACCATCCATCTGGGAATGGGCAGTGTGAGCGTTTTAATAGAACGCTTCATGATCTGTTGCGCATGCTGCCCGTGTCTCGAAAGCATCATTGGGGTTCTTGTCTGCCCCAGGTTTTGTATGCTTATAATACAACACCGCATCAGGCAACTGGTGAGTCTCCTTATTTGTTGATGTTTGGTCAGGAGCCAAGACTTCCGGTTGATTTTCTGTTGGGTCGAGTTCGGGAGCCTGTGGGTGGTTTTGTTCATGAGTGGGTCCGGGAGCACCAGACCCGCTTGCAGATGGCTTTTGATGGAGCCCGGGATCGGCTGAAGGCCGCTGCAGAGCGGCGTAAGAAGGAATATGATCAGCGTATCCGTGATGTTCCCCTGAAGGAGGGCCAGTTGGTCTGGTTGCGAGATTTTGGGGTACGGGGCCGTCATAAGATCCAGGACCAGTGGTCCTCTGTGATGTATCGTGTCCTGAGGGCACCACAAGGAGAAGGGACTGTTTATACAATTGCCCCTAAGGATGATTTAACCAGAGCCAAGCAGGTTCATCGCTCATTGTTGAAGGTAGTGGTAGGGCTTGGGTCCCCTGATGAGGTTGTGGCCCATTCTCTGCCCCCTGTGGAGTTTTCTCCACCTGTGGTGGAGCAATAACAGGACAGGTGGTGGAGTAATGGTGGGTGGTTGGTGTCAGGATCCGAGGACCCTGCGTCTACTTCAGTTGTGCGGGAAGTGGTGACTCCGCCTGCTCCTCAGGTGGAGGGGGTGGGAGAGGTGACCCAGGTTGCCCCTCAGGTGGAGAGTGCGGAGGTTGTGAGTTTACCTGCTTCCCCGCAGTTGAGTCCACCAGTAGATCCAGTGGTTGCTGTGCCACCTCTGCCAGTGTAGTCTAGTATGTCTTCCCTCCCCCCTAGTGAAGAGGTTGTACTTCGGCGGACGACTAGGGTTACTGCGGGTCATCATTCTAATATTCATCATCTTCCACGGTCTGCAGTGCAAGTGGGACCTTCTGGCTCTATGTAATATAGGTGGTATGATTAAGGCTAAGGAATGGGGTCTATTCCATCGTCGGGGCGACGATATAATTTGTGGGGGTGGATTGTAGCAGGATGGATGACCTTAATGATGTTTAGCTGGTGGATTGAGTGCAGGTGGTTGTGGCAGAGGAGTGTTTGCATAAAAGAGGGAGTGTGTGTGCTCTTCTTTCTCTTTCTGGAGACTGACTGCAGGTGTTTGGACGTGTTCACTTCCATGTTCCCGTGAAGACAGGTAGGCGCCGGCCACAGCTGCAGGCTCGTTGAGGTGTAGTGGTGAGTGTTTAAGGAGGTGGTTTTGTTGTACAGAGACCTCTGTGTGGGCTGTCGTTGGTGGTGCGCTGCTGAGTTTGTGGTGCTCTTGACGCTCTGGTGTGGTGTCGAGTTACAGCTGATTGCTGTGATGGACGGTTCGGTATGTACAGCACAAAGTAAGCTCCTCTTTCAGATATTTGTTTTATATTTATTTGTTTAAAATGTAGGATTTTGGACCAAGCTGTGGAAGGAGGCCCTGCTGCTTTGCTCTGGTGCTCTGCTGAAAGATTTCGTCCCGTGAGACCAGTGGATGTGCCCTGTTTGCTGCGGCGGCTTTACGCTCAGTGTGGACATTTGGAAAACTCTGCCAGCTGCGTGTGCTGCCGGGCTGCGTGATGCAAGGGCGCCCTCATGTGGTCATAATTGGTGGTGTTTTAAATGAGTTTTTTATAAAATTGTCTTTTTAACTAGAACTTCAATTGTTAATAAATTATTTGTTTGTATTTGGGAACCACGTCTCTGTCTCAATTACAACAAACCTGTGTCTTAGGTTGAAGTTATTCAATTGTCGAATTCCCTGGGTGAAATTCCCAGGGTGGTGTCAGAAGTCTGACATACCATGTTCATTCATGATTTCTAATTGCCTTGATGATTGAGGAGTAAATTGTCCGCTTTTCCACATAAACATTACCGGTGGCAGGTTTCGCTCCACTGCGTCACAACCCCAGACGGCCAATCTATCCGGGGATTGTGCTTTACCATCCATGGAAAACCCAAAATCACACGGGAGGTGGAATGCGTTACAAAAAACACAATCTCCTCCCTGTGATTACCAGACACAACCAATGTTACTGGCTGTGTCTGGTGTGTGATTAGTGGAAGAAGGGTGCCATCTAGTGCCCGTACCTTCAATGGTGAAGGTAGAGCCACCAGAGGGAGCCCAACTTCCTTTGCCCATCTGCTGTCCAGCAGATTCCCTTCCGACCCCGTGTCTACGAGTGCTGGGGCGTGAAGGGTTAGATCCCCACTCAGGATCGTGACTGGGATTCGTGCGGATCTACGGGGTTTCCCCGCGTGCGTGTTATGGCCCACCCTTAGCCCAGATTCTAAGGGCGGGCGTTGTAGTTTAACCGCTTGGGGCAGTTCTTCTGTATGTGCTCGCTCGAGCCACAGAAAAAACACTCCCCGCGGGCCAGCCTCCGTTGTCTGTTATTTGATTTTACTTTGGCCCTGCTCGTGTCCATAGCTTTGTCAGCAGGGGGAGCTGTTGCCACACAGAGCTCTCTGGCTGTGGAGCGTGGGGACGGCGGCAACCTTTCGGACCCGGAAGGAAGAGGGACGGCTTGTGCCCAGCCACGCCCCCCGCCCTGCTCCCGACGATGTTCCTCTAATCGGTTATCTAATCGTATAACCAGGTCGACAAGCCCGTCAAAATCCTGCGGTTCTTCTTTAGCCAGCAGATGCTCCTTCAGGACCGGAGACAGTCCGTTTACGAAGGCGGCGTGGAGTGCAACAGTATTCCAGCCGGACCTCGCTGCCGCGATGCGGAAGTCGACTGCATACTCCGCTGCACTCTGACGCCCCTGTCTCATTGACAGCAGCACGTTCGAAGCGGTCTCGCCTCTATTGGGGTGATCAAAAACCTGTTTGAACTCCCTCACAAACCCAGTATATGTCGTTAGGAGCCGTGAATTTTGCTCCCAGAGCGCCTTAGCCTCTCCTTGAAACAGATTAATAACATAAGCCACCCGGCTAGCATCTGACGCGTACATGACAGGACGCTGTGAAAAGACGAGCGAACACTGCATTAAGAAGTCCGCGCACGTCTCGACACAGCCTCCGTACGGCTCCGGAGGGCTTACGTAAGCTTCAGGGGATGGAGGGGGGGTTCGTTGAACGACCAGTGGAATGTCTGTATCTGGCATATGACCAGCAGGAGGAGGTGCTGCAGCAGCGCCCTGAGCGTGCGCTTCCACCCTGGCGGTGACAGCCTCCATCCTCCGATTGAGAATAACATTCTGCTTGGTTACCAAGTCCAACTGAGCAGTGAAAGCGGTTAAGATGTGCTGCAGCTCACCTAACACGCCTCCTGCTGGTGCCTGTGCACCTTGCTCTTCCATTGGCTGTTCAAGCGATGGTTGACGCCCCTCGGAATCCATGACGCTGGCCGAGAAATCCTGTTGGGAAAGTGTAGTGACATGGACCTACAACAGGGGGCGTAAATGAACGGACAATGGATAAGCCAAAAATAACAATTTAATGTTGTGAATTGCACAACGGAATACAGACAATTGCAGTTGAGAAGTACAGTCAATCGTACAAAAGGTGACGTGTGGGCTAGCTCGAGGATAGAAGATGTCTGTCCAGAGAAGAGCCGGATCCCATACGGCTTCCACCGCCAACGGATCTGATAACATATGTAAAATCCAGGCGGCTTTTGATGGCTTTCAGTGGAGTATCTGAGAGATTGTTTAACAGCTGGGCATGTTCCAACTTGTCCTTAAGGCTTCCAACAGAGGTGTTTTTCCTGTGGCGGAGCATCGCGGCGGCTGCAAGCCGACGCTGCAATCCGTCCGCACGTCTTTCATTAAAAAAATCTCCTTTAACAGTGGAATATCCGGATAAAATGCTGAAACCGACTTCTTCTGAAACTTCTCTGTTCTCTCACGACGTCCTGGATCAATAGAGCCTAAAATGTGGAGGTTTTCAGCTTGAAACAGGCTGATGACGGCGCCTGGGAGTGCTGCGCGACGTCCTGCTCCGTGGGAAGTCCTTAAAGCGACAGTATCACCTCAAAATCTCTCATCAGCCGTTAAAATTTTCACCGAAAACCAGCTGAATTTTTCGAACCGTGTCCACTTCGATGTGCCTCACAGGTTTAGAAAAAATTTTGATCAAACAAAGCGCCAGTCTCTCAGCAACTTCTCAGACAAAGGAATTTCGACGAGGGGCTGGACGACTCCTCCCACAAGGAGTGCTCACAGGCGAATGACGTCACCGACAGGCGTGGAAAAACTCACGCATGCGCATGAGGGTTCGACCATGTCTGACGTAAAAACATATGAATGAAATCCATATAGTTTTGGAAAAAATAAAAAGGACCTATACTTTATTGACAGACCTTGTATTATAAGGGGTTTCAATGGGCAACTGACCCATTTCTCTGTGTAGTCCTCAGCATTTTAACATATTTCAGCCAGAGATGTTTTGAATATAGTTGGTCTGATCAGTTCTACATATTTACTTCAAAATATAAAACATAAACTGGGTGGATCTAATATATTAGAATTGTACTATGACAGTATGTTTGGTCCACTGGGGTGGGGTGGGTACAATGGGGAGGTGGATGGTGGATGAGGTGTGTGTGGGGAGAGTGCGATATATATAAAATGCAGTATGTAAGCCCTTCCATGTCTCCATTTTTGCTTTACATGTACTGATGACTGATTCAGTAACATTTTTAAAGCCTTGAAAGTGTCAATTTTTTCACAATTAACATTTTTGTTTAAAAAATATCACTCACAACTTAAAATCTCCTGAGGTAGAGTGCTGACAAACCACAATACAACAAAATTAACACACCACAACAAAACTGGCTGGCACCGCTGAGCCACGTGACTGCGCAACAACAAAAGACCAGAGAGGGGAGAGTGCGCTGCTCCGTGTTGTGTGACACAGCACAAAGCTGCTCTTATAGACAGAGAGTAGACTTTGATGAATCTGCGTGCGCAGCAGTCAGTGCGTGCGGGAGAGAAAAAAGCTTGAGTATCGATCTTTTTACACAAGGATTGTTCAATATCAATACCAGCGTTGGTATCGATATTATCTATATTAGGATCGATTCGCCCACCATTAGTGGCCACCACCGCCATTACTGCACCTGTAGGCGCGGCTGCTTGGGCACCTGCTGCCGCTGCGTGTGCTTGCTCCTCCATAGTCACTAGCCAGTTGCAAAGCTGACTTGCCTCACCTCAAAGCACACCAACTTCTGACACCATGTTGTGTTGGGTTCTTTTACTAATAAAGACCGCTGCTTTTTGGATTTACGGAGCCTCTTTAGTGACTGGCCACATCAATGTGGTTCTCTCTTGCTCTGCAGTTTACAACAGCAAATACACAGACATGGTCTGCCCTCTAGTGGTAAAGCTGTGGATTACACCACATTAGACCATCGATTTCTATTTAATCCGCTAGATGGCGGATGCAGCCGGTAAGCTGTAGAGTCCCTTTATTCAGAGAGTAGCGACATAGACATGGCAAGATGGAAAAAAAAAAAAAAAAAAGACTCGTGGTGCCATCTTGGGGCCAACATAGCGTTCGCTGTTAATCTGTCTGCATGTAAATCCAGCTATATTATTGATTTTTTTCGCTGAAAATGACAGGTTGCTGTGCATTTGGATGCATAAATAGACACAAAAAGGGCTTCAAGATGTACAGATTTCCTTCAGATCTGAACATAAAAAAAAAAATTGGGAAAATAAAGTCAGCCGTGTGGGATGGAAGTGACTTCATCGTCAAAGATTTGAGAGGTAAATTTGTTGTTCAGTTCCATGTACAGTAAAACTTACCTAAACCGTCATCATATAAACTGGATGTTTTTGTATGGTTTTCCATGTAATAAACTCTGTGTATATAACGGATTTTGTTGAACAGATTTTCGCTTACATCAGATAAAATGTCCTGTTTGATCACAATGTATTTCCATTAAAACCCCTTCTGACACCCGGGCAGAGCAGTCTGGATGTGCAAAGAATAATAGAGGTACGAAATTAATGTTCAGCATTCAAGGAAAGTGGGACCGGAGTCATTTCCGTGACTCGGACACCGCAAACGGCTGTGATTTGACACTTTCACTCTTCTCCAGTGTTGTGAAAAGTAACTTTGACAAGTTACTTTTTTAGTTACTTTTTTTAGTTGCTTTATGCAGTTACTTCATTAGCAGCTTTATGCAATTACTTTATTAGAATCTGCCGAAAACTTGCAACTAATAAGTAATGTAACTAATAAGGTAACGAGTAATGTAACTTGGTTACTCGTAAGATTGAGCAATCAGCAAAGTAACTAATAGTTACTTTTCTGAGTACTAAATCTTAAAAATAACCAAATTAGATTATGAGTAACTTTATTAATTACATTCAGCAGCTGCCGACAAGGTGTCCGCAGCTGCTAATGAACTAACTGTATGAAGTAACTGTAAAATATAACTGTATAAATTAACTAATGAAGTAACTTTCCAAAGTTACTTTCCCCAACACTGCTCTTCTCTCAGTTTTTATTAGTTTTTGCAGTGCGCACGCTGAATACAAACGGATCAGAAAAGTCCACAAATTTACAACACCTTTGAATTGGAGGTCATGACTGTAGAAAGAAAAGTTTGAGGGACAAATTAACCCGGAAAAAAGCATAATCCAGCGACGGAGAACTTTAAAACTGTCATGCACGTCGATGTCATGACACAGAGTTACAGCTGTAGAAGTATTAATCAGGCTTTAAATTCATTAAATGAATCATCATAAAGTGTAAATTCATGTACATTTGATATCTTAACTATTTTTATATTTATTTGAACCGTACCTGTACGTGATTGTCCTGCTGTATGTGGTTAAATGATAATTAAAAAAAAAAAAATGCTGTAACCATAAAAAAGTTCATTCAGTAGTTCAGCACAATTGGCCCCAAAATGGCGCCATGTTCTCAGTTGACGCTACTCTCTGAATAAAGGGACTCTAGTGAGCTGTTGCCAGGCAGCCGCCATATTTCTTAGCGTTGTTATGCGTCATCAGATTAAATAGAAATCGATGGTTCGGGCTCTTCGCCGCACAGGTGAGTCTCATTAGAACTACACAGGTTCGACTCGTTCATTAGAACAATGATTCACAGTCATCAACCGAGTTTACCCCCTTTAGTTGTGTTAAAAGTGGAACTGGAGCAAGTATTTGATTAGCTGATTGTCATAAATGGCCACAGATTCGTTAACGTGCAAAGACGGCCATTGACTTTTTTTTTTTTTTTTTTTTTGTAATCTTTGGCAGTTTGTGTGGTTGATTATTCATCAACGTTTTTGATTGAACTGACTACAGCTATGAGCAAGTAAATAAACAATTTTATTGCTAAAAGATAGGATTTTTTTTTTTTTTTTTTTTTTTTTGGAACAACCTGGTTTAAAAACCAGTAAGCTGCTTTAAGTTTTTTTTTTTCCTAAGAAATATACAGCCCCGAAGTAGTGGTGAAAGGATTGAACTGTTTTTAATTGTAGACCACTTCAAAAAAATTTAAAGCCTTTTTGCTGGTTTCTAAACAGCTCTTTAGTGGTGAAAGGACTTAAATGATAGCTACGCCTTCAAACATGTTTTAACAAAGGTATTTTTTTTTATCCTAATGGCTCTAAGCCATTGAATATTTTTAGCCTGTTTTATACAACTTCAAACATTTTAAAAACTGCCTTTAAATTCTCTTAAACAACTCCAAAACTGTGATGAAAGATTTAAAACTTTTTAAAAACTGGTTTTAAACTTTCACCATTTTAAATGTAAAAAAATAGACATAATGGTGGCTCTTAAACTGTTCTAATGGTGAAATGACTTTAAAATGGGTTTAATTGGCTATAAATTCCACATCACTTGAAATGTTTCTGAAAATATTTTATTTTGTCTAAAACTGTTCTAAACCAATAGTAAAAATGCTTAATCCGCTTTTAACTAGTCTAAGATATTGATAAATTGACTCAAAGCCACTTTAAAATTAGGTTATTTTGTGCTAATTTAAACTATACTAAAATGCTTTTAAAAACTGTAGCCCACAGTGAGTGATCTTAAATTTCATTTAATGTTATTACATTTCAGATAATCTGGTTTCAACTGTTCCAATTTGATTATAAACTGATTCAAAAAATGTTTTAGGTGTTTTGGGTTGATGTGAAGTCTGATATTCACAATTAGAAATAGCTTATAAATGGATCTAAACAAATTTTTAAGTATAGTTAGAGGAGTTAAATTCTCCAAACTGAGTTTGAATAGTATCAGACTGTTGCACAAAGTTGATTAAAGTACTTTTAAACTGCTTCAAACATGTTTTCAGTTTTAAACAGATACCATCTTATGTTCCACTGGCTTTTTGGGTTAATGTGGTTTGAAGATGTTCCATGTCGAGAAAGCAGTTTTTTTAAGTGCTTTGAAACAGATTGAGTTGTAGACTGGTTTAAGAATTGCTTAAGTTGTTCTGTGTTTATCAAAAAGCAACTGATGTAATTGGATTTTGAGGACTATGTTTGTACTCAGTTGCTTACATTTTTTTGTTTGACATCATGTAATCTGCCAGTTGAAGATGTAAGACATGGTGATTAACATCATATTCAGCAGGTGGAATCAGTTAATCAGTAAAATCACCTGGTGGAGTGGGTGGTTGCACAGAAAGCCTGCACCCTCTTGGCCCTTTCTGGAATCAATTGGAGGCCTCTGGTTTAACTTCTCTGAAATGCACAGAGATCTTGTCATTTGGACAGTGTTTGTGCCTGGCCACTTCCAAGTTGGTCATGTGTTGTGCACTTCTAGAAGCTAAACAAGACACCGTAATGGAAATCTGATGTTTCAGACCCACTTCTGGTAGTGGACAATTTGGATTTTGTGCAAAACATTGATATGAAAAAATTGAAAGGGGTGGGGAGGAGCATTTGTGTAAAATAAATATAAATAATAATTTTGTCAACATTTGGACAAAGTGCATAAAAAAAACATTTTTTGAGCCATAGGCCTGTTGGCGGAGCTTACATTCACACACTGGTGACTTAAGCTCTTTAAAACAACTTAATGTATCACTTATAAAAATGTCTAAATATGTTGCACGACCAATCATGTCAGCACTGCTGGTTGTAAATGTTAATCATACCTGCAAATGTGGGCGTGTTCATTTAGTTTTAATCATTCTTAGCCACGTGGTCATGTGGTGATGGCTGTCTGTAATAAGCTGTGACCTGAAAAGTTTCCTCGTGTTTGAGGCTAGATTTGCTTTGAATGTTTTAATTTTTCTGCCTCTTTTAACAACTGTTTGTAAAATTGAACAGATGACTTTCAATTTAATTTGGACATCAAACATAAGCTAATATTACAAAACACGTGGTTTGGTGTTGCACTGAAAGGGCTCATCCCTTTGTCAGTTATAAAACAAAAAATGCTACATTTAGGTTTGTTTTTCACAAGCATTTTTATTATTTTGTAATCTTGACTCAACTGTAGCATGTGGTCTTCCTGTGTGCCATGACACACACACACCCTGTCCTGAAGCTAATTCAACTTCTCTTGTATTTTTCCTCCTGAGACGGCCCTAATGGACCCTCAGATGAGCCCACCTCTCCTGAGCAGCAGCCAGTTGTTGGTCAGCAGATGTGTCAAATCTCCTGTCAACGGACTCAGACCCGGTCATGCACGGAACAGCATCACTGGCCTGACCAAACAATCAACACAGGTGACGACAACTAAACGCCTTTTACCCTATTTTCGAAATGTAAGTCACATTTTGTTTATTTATACTAGTTTAGGAGGTTCTGCAGTTTGTACTCCAGTGTAACTTGTATACCAAAAAGAAAAAAATCACACATTTATAAATAACTATTAGGGCTGAGCAAGTTAATGCGTTATCGCATTAGCGCATTAATTAATTAACGTAGACAATTTTTTTTTTATCGCAAGTTAATGCAGTTTTTTTTTTGTTTTGTTTTTTGCAAGTCTGTCACTGACTGCTGCCGCAGACATGGGGAAGGGCACTGAACTTTTACGCGGCCATTTTAATTTTAAAGTGCTTCCAGATGGCGTAGTCGACAGAACCAAAGCCGCTAAAGTTCTCCTGAGTATGCCCCGCACCGAGCGCTGGGGGAAGAGTTCTCTGCAGCCGCTAAAGTTTTCCTTGCAGCAAAACGTACACCAAGCGCTGGGGGAAAATTTCTCCTTGCAGCAAGGGCTGCAGGATAGGGGAAACTGGGGCCAGCTTCCCCCAGAAGAGTTTTAAATTTATAACCCTCTGAAACACTATTGCTTGCATTTTGTGCACCAAATTGTGTGAAGGAAAGCCATAGTTTTTTTTTTTTTATATAAATCTTTGTTACAGCCTTACTTAAAAGCCAAAAGAAACAAGGCATCAGCCCAAAACACAAAATAGTATAGATGTGTGTTAGAAACATCAGAACTGCTAATTTATACTCAGCAGTTTATTCAAGAAAATCTTTTTTCTTACATTAAATAACCTGTAATTAAAATAGTTTTAAGTTAAAAAATGATTCTTTAGAAATCTTTAATGTTTGTAAATTAAAACCATAACTTTTTTTTTGTTGTAGTTGTTTCAGTTGAGATGATTTCTTGATTAACGTGATAATGACCCTTGGATATTTATTTTTTTCAAATAATAAAATAGTTACTGTTTAAAGAGCCTTTGCTTTATTTAGAAGCGTAGTAGCAGGTGTGAGTTTGCAGAGATGACAGGTGAGCTGGACTCAGTACATTTAACTAGATGAAGGTCTCCTTTGCAGCTTCAACCTCAAATTGGTGGCATTTTTGGAAACACTTTCCTCACATTTTGAAATGCAGAGATATTCTCTTCTTCTGTCTGGACTTCAAATTTTGGTATATTTATTTAGACTAACAAAGAAGGCCCTTTATAAGCCCAAAATGCAAAACCCTCAGGGGGAGGGGAGAGACCCACCTAAGCATCCCCGAACCCCCGGCTTTTTAAGGTGGTTTTTCCATCCCGTTATGCTGAGAAAAAATTCTTACTGAGAACCCTGTTAACTGCAACTGCATAAACAAAATGCTGTTAAGTGTTTGCAGAACAAATGTTATGGCACTTTTGTTCATATGGCAGAACATTTAAAATAAAATTGTGCTATACACTACTTTTGAGACAGGGGTTTACTTTTGAATTAATTTTTGGATTTTACGTATAAACAATGCAATTAATTGCGATTAATCGTGGAAGTTACCTAACCTGCATGTCTTTGGATTTGGGAGGAAGATAGAGCACCCCAAGGAAACCCATGCAAACACAGGGAGAACATGCAAACTCCACACAGAAAGGCCCCAGGTATGAAACGATCCCACAGCCTGGTTTGTTTATTTATTAGTTGGTTATGATGTTTGCAGATGACGTGATATTTAATGAGAATAGGGAACAGGTTGAGATGAGCCTGGAGAAGTGGAGATATGCTCTGGAGAGTAGGGGAATGAAATTCAGTAGGAGCAAAATGGAGTAAGTGTGTGAATGAGACTGAGCCTGGTGGAATAATGAGGTTACAAGGAATAGAGGCGGTGAAAGCGAATGGGGTCAACTGGTCCAACCCATGGAGAGTGCAGTAGAGAGGTAAAGAAGAGGGTGCAGGCTGGGTGGAGAAGAGTGACGTTTGTGGTAGGATATCTGCAAGAGTGGAAGGGAAAATGTACAAGGTAGAGAGCAGGTTGGGACAAGCTTGGCGAAAAGGGGAATGACAGTCAGCAGGAGCAAGATTTTGTGTGTGTGTGTGTGTGTGTGTGTGTGTGTGTGTGTGTGTGTGTGTGTGTGTGTGTGTGTGTGTGTGTGTGTGTGTGTGTGTGTGTGTAAATGAGAGGGAGTCAGGTGGAATAGTGTGGTTACAAGGAGTAGAGGTGATGAAAGTTTAACTTGACGTCATCTATCAAAAGTAATGGGGAGTAGGGTAGAGAAGTTAAGAGAGTGCAGGCAGGGTTCAGTGGGTGTAAAGCAGAGGTCTCAAACTGATTCCAGAAAGCACCGAGAGGGTTCAATTTTTCTTTGCAACCACCCACTCCACCAGGTGATTTCACTGATTAACATCACTTGGAGCAGATGGAATCAGTTAATCAATCAATCAATCAATTTTTTTATATAGCGCCAAATCACAACAAACAGTTGCCCCAAGGCGCTTTATATTGTAAGGCAAGGCCATACAATAATTATGTAAAACCCCAACGGTCAAAACGACCCCCTGTGAGCAAGCACTTGGCTACAGTGGGAAGGAAACACTCCCTTTTAACAGGAAGAAATCTCCAGCAGAACCAGGCTCAGGGAGGGGCAGTCTTCTGCTGGGACTGGTTGGGGCTGAGGGAGAGAACCAGGAAAAAGACATGCTGTGGAGGGGAGCAGAGATCGATCACTAATGATTAAATGCAGAGTGGTGCATACAGAGCAAAAAGAGAAAGAAACAGTGCATCATGGGAACCCCCCAGCAGTATACGTCTAACTAAGGGATGGTTCAGGGTCACCTGATCCAGCCCTAACTATAAGCTTTAGCAAAAAGGAAAGTTTTAAGCTTAATTTTAAAAGTAGAGAGGGTGTCTGTCTCCCTGATCTGAATTGGGAGCTGGTTCCACAGGAGAGGAGCCTGAAAGCTGAAGGCTCTGCCTCCCATTCTACTCTTACAAACCCTAGGAACTACAAGTAAGCCTGCAGTCTGAGAGCGAAGCGCTCTATTGGGGTGATATGGTACTACGAGGTCCCTAAGATAAGATGGTACCTGATTATTCAAAACCTTATAAGTAAGAAGAAGAATTTTAAATTCTTTTCTAGAATTAACAGGAAGCCAATGAAGAGAGGCCAATATGAGTGAGATATTTAATCAGTGAAATCATCTGGTGGAGTGAGTGGTTGCAAAGAAAACCTGCACCCTCTCAGCCCTTTTTGGAATCAGTTTGAGACCCCTGGTGTAAAAAGTGTAAAGGTGGTGTCTACAAGATCATAGTGAGATGAGCTAAATTGTACAGCTTTGTGATGGTGGCGCTAACAAAAAGACAGGAGCCAGAGCTGAAAATGTGACTTTTCTTTGGGAGTGATGAGGATGGACAGGATTCAGAATGAACATCTGAGGGACAGCATAGGCAAAACAGTTTAGTGACAAAGTCAGAGAGGAGAAATTGAGATGGTTTGGACATGTGCAGAGGAGGAACCTAGGGTATATAGGGAGCAGGATGCTGAGGATGGAGCCACCAAGCAGGAGGAGAAGAGGGAGGCCAAAGAGGAGGTTTATGGATATGGTGAGGGAGGTCGGTGTGAAAGAAGATGGTACAGAGGACATGGTGAGATGGAGATGGATGACCTGCTGTGGCGACCCCTAACGGGAGCATCCAAGAGAAGACGATTTAACTGCTCATTGCTCATCTAAAACAGACAGGATTTTTTTTTTTTTTTTTTTCCCAAAACAGAAATGAAAAGTCAGTAATTTCACAAGAATAATCAACTGTTTTGATAATCAGTATCATTGTCATTTATCAAGAATAGACTTGTTTGAATATGACGCTTTATTTTACTGATCCTCCCCGTTGTAAACCAATAATTGCATAACTGATGTAAAATCACTTTAGATGTATTGATCTTGATTGGCTTTAAATGACTGTAAAGTTCAAGGACTACATCATGTAATACTAGTGTGTATATTTTTTAATTGCAAAATATATCTTTGAAATATGATTTTTCAGGTATCAGCTGTGACTTGCTTTAGTTTGCATGTTTACTCCTGTACAAGTAACTTTCCTATCTTTGCATCAGTCTTGTCACTGGGAGGTGATGGATGATTTGCCACACATGGACTTGGGTCCAGCTGTTGGATTACCTCTGGACCTCAGCATCCCTGAAATCTTTGGAGGCTACTTGTTGACGAAAAGATGGAAATATCCTTACAAAGACTGGCACAAGGTGAACAAATCGAAAGCTCAATCACAGGACAGCTGCAGTCACAAATCAGTTAGTGTGCTTTTATTTATAACTTCTGATACTTCACTGTGATTGGTCTTTTCAGAAATACTTTCTGTTGGAGATGGGAATACTCAAGTACTCAAAGTCACGGCAAGATGTAGGTTTAAATGTCATTACCAATACTGTTACACTTGTCTTATATATATATATATATATATATATATATATATAAGTATATAAGTATATAAGTGCTGGGCAACGATTAAAATGTTAGTCCATGGGCCAAGCAGGTTTTCAGTACCACTTAAGGTGACAAAATGAGAATCCAGGCTCAGTGTACCATGGCCTCCACAAAAATGTATGATGACCATCCCAGGGTGGTGGTAGCTATAGCCAGCTAGGGATCAATGAATAATTACACTGACTTCAAAATGTAAAAATGCTCCAATCATGTTGAAAACTATTCTACGTTGTTTGTCTGATCATAATGATTCCAAAAAAGGTGTCGTTTGGACTATCTATGACTGAATGTTCAGGACTTATTGTGTATTTAAAACAAATGAATATATATATTTCACTTCCATTAATTACCCAGATTAACTTCTTATGCCTCAGCTAGTTCCCCTAGCTCAGTAGCTGCAATGGCTCATGAAGATAGTTATCATGGCTAGCTAGCATGTAGCAGACTATTTTAAATGTACTTTGTCACTGTTTTAGTTTAAGAGGAAGAAGGCCCAAGATTTTCTGGATGTAAGCCTGGCTGTTCTGTCCATCAAAGCGAAGTCCAAACGGATCACTCTGGATGATGGCAACAACATCTACCACCTCAAGGTGCCTAACTTTCTGCAGTTGGTATGGCTTTATCTGACACAGGAATGGTATCAACATAGATCGAGTCAATTTGTCATATCTGGATTTGGGATCTGCTAAAGATTTGTCCGTTTTATGTCAAGGGCTTTAATGTATTTCAGTCCAGCACCCTGTTTGAGTCGTTGCAGAGGATCCAAAGTCTGTGTATAAACTCTGAGAGGGGACTGTAGTTGTTGTTGAACATCATTTCAGATGACATGCACATTCATCTGTAGGTTTTCTGTACCCGCTGTCCCAGAGGTCATTAAGCGAGGTACATCCTTGACAGGACACCAGTCTACTGAAGGACTGACACACAGAATAACACATTCACACTCCCACTCACAAAGGGTTAGGGTTAGGGCACCATCTTCAGGTGCAGCATCTCCAAAGTCAAAGAACGACCTTCACCCAAATTTTTGCCAATCATGTTTGATTTTGTACATTATTCAAGAAACCTGACCTCATTCGGAATTTTCTTCTGTTTTGTCTTCCTCTTTAGGCAGAGACCTACGATATTTTTAACATTTGGTTGACAAAGCTTTGTGCACATCGTTCGTTCAGGAAGAACGAGGCGAGGAGAGTTCATTGTGAAATTCTCCACGTGCCGTCTTTGGGCCAAAATACACCCTCCACAGCCACAATTAGCCAGATGGTTGGTGCACTTCTTTTTCCTTTTATTTATTTAATACATAACTGATCATCTTTTTTGAAACCAGGGGCATACAGTGAGGAAAACAAGTATTTGAACACCCTGTGATTTTGCAAGTTCTCCCACTTAGAAATCATGGAGGGGTCTGAAATTTTCATCTTAGGTGCATGTCCACTGTGAGAAACATAATCTAAAAAAAAAAAAAATCCAGAAATCACAATGTATGATTTTTTTTTTTTTTAATAATTGTATTTTACTGCTGCAAATAAGTATTTCAACACCTGTGAAAATCAATGTTAATATTTGGTACAGCAGCCTTTGTTTGCAATTACAGAGGTCAAATGTTTCCTGTAGTTTTTCACCAGGTTTGCACACACTGCAGCAGGGATTTTGGCCCATTCCTCCACACAGATCTTCTCTAGATCAGCCAGGTTACTGGGCTGTCACTGAGAAACATGGAGTTTGAGCACCTTCCAAAGATTTTCTATTGGATTTAGGTCTGGAGACTGGCTAGGCCACTCCAGAACCTTGATATGCTTCTTAAGGAGCCACTCCTTTGTTATCCTGGCTGTGTGCTTCGGGTCATTGTCATGCTGGAAGACCCATCCACGACCCGTCTTCAATGCTCTAACTGAGGGAAGGAGGTTGTTCCCCAAAATCTTGCAATACATGGCCCTGGTCATCCTCTCCTTAATACAGTGCAGTCGTCCTGTCCCATGTGCAGAAAAACACCCCCAAAGCATGATGCTTCCACCCCCATGCTTCACAGTAGGGTCGGTGTTTTAGGGATGGTACTCAGCATTCTTCTTCCTCCAAACACGGCGAGTGGAATCAAGACTAAAAAGTTCTATTTTGGTCTCATCTGACCACATAACTTTCTTCCATGACTCCTCTGGATCATCCAAATGGTCATGGGCAAACTTAAGACGGGCCTGGCCGTGTGCTGATTTAAGCTGGGGAACCTTCCGTGCCGTGCATGATTTTAACCCATGATGTCTTAGTGCATTACCCACAGTAACCTTGGAAACAGTGGTGCCAGCTCTCTTCAGGTCATTGACCAGCTCCTCCCGTGCAGTTCTGGGCTGATTCCTCACCTTTCTTAGGATCATTGATACGCCACGAGGTGGGATCTTGCATGGAGCTCCAGTCCAAGGGAGATTGACAGTCATGCTTAGCTTCTTCCATTTTCTAATAATTGCTCCAACAGTTGATCTTTTTTCACCAAGCTGCTTGGCAATTGCCCTGTAGCCCTTTCCAGCCTTGTGGAGGTCTACAATTGTGTCTCTGGTGTCTTTGGACAGCTCTTTGGTCTTAGCCATGTTAGTAGTTGGAGTCTTACTGATTATGTGGTGTGGACAGGTGTTTTTATGTAGCTAACGACCTCAAATAGGTGCTTCTAATTTGGAACAATAAGTGGAGTGGAGGTGGACTGTTAAGAGGTGGATTAACAGGTCTTTGAGGGCCAGAATTTCTGCTGATTAGCAGGTGTTGATACAACCCCTGGCAAAAATTATGGAATCACCGGCCTCGGAGGATGTTCATTCAGTTGTTTAATTTTGTAGAAAAAAAGCAGATCACAGACATGACACAAAACTAAAGTCATTTCAAATGGCAACTTTCTGGCTTTAAGAAACACTATAAGAAATCAAGAAAAAAGATTGTGGCATTCAGTAATGGTTACTTTTTTAGACCAAGCAGAGGAAAAAAATATGGAATCACTCAATTCTGAGGAATAAATTATGGAATCACCCTGTAAATTTTCATCCCCAAAACTAACACCTGCATCATATCAGATCTGCTCGTTAGTCTGCATCTAAAAAGGAGTGAACACACCTTGAAGAGCTGTTGCACCAAGTGGACTGACATGAATCATGGCTCCAACACGAGATATGTCAATTGAAACAAAGGAGAGGATTATCAAACTCTTAAGAGAGTAAATCATCATGCAATGTTGCAAAAGATGTTGGTTGTTCACAGTCAGCTGTGTCTAAACTCTGAACCAAATACAAACATGAGAAGGTTATTAAAGGCAAACATACTGGTAGACCAAGGAAGACATCAAAGCGTCAAGACAGAAAACTTAAAGCAATATGTCTCAAAAATCGAAAAATGCACAACAAAACAAATGAGGAACGAATGGGAGGAAACTGGAGTCAACGTCTGTGACCGAACTGTAAGAAACTGCCTAATGGAAATGGGATTTACATACAGAAAAGCTAAACGAAAGCCATCATTAACACCTAAACAGAATAAAAAAAAAACAAGGTTACAATGGGCTAAGGAAAAGCAATCGTGGACTGTGGATGACTGGATGAAAGTCATATTCAGTGATGAATCTCGAATCTGCATTGGGCAAGGTGATGATGCTGGAACTTTTGTTTGGTGCCGTTCCAATGAGATTTATAAAGATGACTGCCTGAACAGAACATGTAAATTTCCACAGTCATTGATGATATGGGCTGCATGTCAGGTAAAGGCACTGGGGAGATGGCTGTCATTACATCATCAATAAATGCACAAGTTTACGTTGATATTTTGGACAATTGAAAGGATGTTTGGGGATATCATTTTTCAAGATGATAATGCATCTTGCCATAGAGCAAAAACTGCGAAAACATTCCTTGCAAAAAGACACGTAGGGTCAATGTCATGGCACAGGGTCAATGTCAACGAGCAGATCTGATTTGATGCAGGTGTTAGTTTTGAGGATGAAAATTTACAGGGTGATTCCATAATTTTTTTTCCTCAGAATTGAGTGATTCCATATTTTTTTCCTCTGCTTGGTCTAAAAAAGTAACCGTTACTGACTGCCATAATATTTTTTCTTGATTTCTTATAGTGTTTCTTAAAGCCAGAAAGTTGCCATTTGAAATGACTTTAGTTTTGTGTCATGTCTGTGATCTGCTTTTTTTCTACAAAATTAAACAACTGAATGAACATCCTCCGAGGGCGGTGATTCCATAATTTTTGCCAGGGGTTGTATACTTATTTGCAGCAGTAACATGCAAATAAGTTACTAAAGAAATCACACTTTGTGATTTCCGGATTTTTTTTTTTTTGGTAGATTGTCTCTCACAGTGGACATGCACCTAAGATGAAACTTTCAGACCCCTCCATGATTTCTAAGTGGGAGAACTTGCAAAATCGCAGGGTGTTGAAATACTTATTTTCCTCACTGTAGCCGGAAATAAAAGTTGCGCCGATGGGATTTTAGGTGGCCTTTAACCCAAAGCAAAAAAGAAGGGGAAAAGGTTTTTCCTCTTATTTTAAGATTTCATATAAAACAGTATTCAGACCCGATTTGCACTGATTATTGGTTTTATTATATCTATAGGTAATGTGGCTTGTTGGCCCTGGGATTTTAGGTGGCCTTTAACCCAAAGCAAAAAAGAAGGGGAAAAGGTTTTTCCTCTTATTTTAAGATTTCATATAAAACAGTATTCAGACCCGATTTGCATTGATTATTGGTTTTATTATATCTATAGGTAATGTGGCTTGTTGGCTCTCTGAATTTCAGACATTGTATCACCTGGTTTGAAGACGGAATTTCCATCAGTGTTGCTCTGGGGGTTGGTAAGGTTAGACCTTGTGTGATGCACCTTGAGGCAACCTTGTTGTGATTTGGTGCTATATAAATGAAAATAAATTGAAATAGAAATCAGCCTTTTCTCTTAAGTTGCATAGCTATAGCCTTTCCCATTAGCAGATGTAGTTGAGAACACAGCTTCACAGTGCTAAAGCTTTTAAAATATAGATAAATAAAAAAATACCAAGTGTGAGTGATTAAAGGCTTTGGAATGTTAGACTATTGAGGATGGCAGAACAACAGTTTGGTTCATAAGGTACATTCCAGTAGTAGCAGTTCTCACCGGCACTCTTCTGGACAGCAGTACTGCAGTGTTAATGGTGGGCCTCGATTGATCCAGTGTGGAAATTTTGTGATCTGCATCTTTGCTTTGGAAAAAATTATGCCACTTGACCTTTATGATGCAACCCTCCTTATTTACATGGACTTGGGACTAGGGTTGGGTATCGGTTGGGTTTTATCCGATACCGGTGCCTACTCGGTATTTTTTAAACGATACCGGTGCTTAAACGGTTCTCGAACCGGTACTTTAAAAAAAATGAACTGCACACACTGCACACTGCACAATACCCTTTTATTCCTAAATAAAATTGAAACATAATATTAAGTTGCTGTAAATCTTTAAACAATATAAATAAAACATATGATAATAAATAAATATAAAATAAAATGTCCATAATATCAAATAGAACAATAACCCGAACAATCACTTTAATATAAAAATAACACAAATATGGAACAAAATATTATCGGTGATGTGCAACGCCACACTAGCAGGGCTGGGAGTGGGACTTTCTTCAATTTGCCCTGCAGCTCCTGCTGCCAAAGTGCTGGGCCGTGAAACGTTGCGCGGTTTATCAAATACTGTGCATTGTTCAGCTTTCAAATAAACTCTGTGACTGGCCAGATGCTTCATCAAATTTGATGTTACCTCCCTTACATGCAATTGTTGTATGACATCTGTGGCACGTCGCAGAGTCGTTGCCCTTGGGTGTGAAATGACGCCAAACTTTGGAACGTTTCGCCTTCGGCATTTTTATTGATCCTCTCACTATCAGTTCTCATCAACTAATACGGCGCTGACGTCACGCAGGTTGATGCCGGAACACCGTGGTCGGTCGCCCCCTTTCGGCTCATGGGGAAAAAAAAAACGTCAGGCACCGAAATTTTCATTCTTATTTGGTCTTGTTACTACCATTTACGTCGGAACCGGTGTTCTATTGGCACCGCGTTTCGGTACCCAACCCTACTTGGGACCAGCACTCAATTCACTGGCCTTGTGCACCCCTTGTGGTTGAGTTAGCACCTGCTTCTTCAGCTACTCTGCTCAAAATTATCCTGCAGGTCTGAAGCTCAAACTGATATTTTGGTCACAAGTCAGTCACCAGCTGGCACATTCTGAACTTGCACCAATCAAAATACATGAATCAAGAAAAATAAATAACCATCTAATCAATCCCATTGCTGATAAGTCACTTGGAGTCTGCATGGTGGTGTGTTTTGACTGTTCTGGATTTATTTATTTATTTATTTTGCATCTTGCATGGCTTGTCTGTGTACATTTATGAAGGAAAAGATTTTCCAACACATTGTTGGCTTTTGCTGTCCTACTTCCAGGTTTGGCCTCGTTGAATGTGAATCCAGATTTATTCAGTTGTTTGTTTTTTAATTAATTCATTTATTTATTTTTGTCAGTAACTTGGAGAAATGATGTTGCATTACATTTCTGAGAGTGGTTTTATGCTTGCTGTGTTGTGTATTTCTGTCTCAGAAGATGCCATCGCCAAGACGTCATCATCGTGCACCTTCAGTGCTGGGTTCCTTTTCTGAATATTTTGACGCAAGAGAAGAGATTGAGTCCCAGAGCTCATTTGATGTTGAGGCATTAGGTGACATCACTGTGAGTCTTGCAACAGTCACTTGACAAATAAATAAATGTGTATATCTCTGACGTGTTCTGTGTTTTATGCCTCTTTTGAGAAATGTCTCATAAGGCTTAAGTTAAATATTTTTGTTTTGAAGTTAAATATCTTCATGTTTTGAACTATGGAAAATTTTTTTTAAGATATGTAATTTTTGTGGAGACCACAAAAATTTTGTGGGCTGATATTTTTACTAACTGAAATTGTAAAATTGTCTCCTGCTCCCTCACCACCTTGTACTATTTTCCTGCTTTAAATAAAAGTGACTTTTTTTAAATCGAGGTGTCAAACTTGTTCACACTTGAGGGGCTGCATTTTTAACTCTTGCCAAAGACCGTGTGAGTTGTTGTTGTTTTCGCAATACTCGACACAGGAAAAGGTTAAATGCACAACTACATTGTGTGCATAATTATCAGGCAAGTGAGTATTCTGACCATTTTGATATGCATATTTTTCAGTTCTAAGCTACATATATACAGTAGATATTAAAGGATTATTAACCGAGCAAGTGAGGTTAATAATGTCCAGGATGTGCCCAGCGAGAAGTTGGGTACATCCTGGATAAGTCGGCATTCATATAGTCACACCTGCAGTCAATTTAGAGTCACCAGTTCACTTAAGATACATATCTTTATAAGTGGGAAGAAACCAGATCACCTGGAGGTAATCCAGACAACCACAGAACATGTGGACTCCACACGCAAAGGACTGGATCGGAAGTGATCCTACGCTAAGACAGCAGTGCCCACTAAGCCATTGCACTGCCCTATAATCCAGTAATGTGAAATTATTCTGAAACTGGCAATTCCTCATAATGACTACTTTTAGTTTTGGTGCATTAACTGTAGTTTGAGGCTAATACTACTTAAGTACAATTTTCAATGCAGTGTTTCTACTTGTAGATGCATATTTCTACAGTGCCGACGTGTTATTCTGTCGGTGTGTGTGTGTGTGTGAGAGAATGTTTTGAATACGTACATATATAAAAAAAAAAAAAAAAAAAAAAAACTGAATTTACACACTGCATGTTCTACCAATACATCAACACAAATAATTTCCTCAATTGGCTCTTGTCCTATGATGGACAGAAACATATTTTAATGAAAGCCATTGGAAGGGTGGCACATACCCTGCATGTGCATGTAATACTGCCGATATCCAGGAACTGATGGTGGAGTCATTTCATGATGTTTCAGAGATATCCTGATTTCACTTATGGCAGAAAATGAAAAATGAGCTGATTGACATTAGCATCACGTCATGTTGGTTGCGGAGGTTTCCAGGAAAATGTGTTTAACAGACAATTATGGCATCTCAAGATGTATTTGTGACATCACGTCACTCCCACCGTCTGATTAGAAATGGTTTACTCACTGATATGAGCTTTACGTTTCGTTTACCCCTAGCCGCTGTGGAAAGCTTGTGGAAAATGTGGTGTTGGTAACACACTTTTGATGATCTTGTTCTTTGACAGATTTACTCAAAGTTAATCATCTGGAGATCCTCACTTAATAAACATTCCTACCAAGTTTGGTGAAAATCTGTCTTTGGTGTCGAGATGATTTTATGCAGTCATACTGTGATTACGGTACCCAGTGCTGCTGCTGCAGCAACACTGGGTACTAAAAGCACAATGTCTGCTGTTGTCACTTGATTTAAATATGTTAATTTTTAAAATTTTATTTTGTACATCAGACTGACATTGTTCTCTCTTTCTCAGGCACCAGAATGATGAACTGCCAGATTGCTCTGGACACGCCCACCGGAGCAGACGACACAAACTCTGCTGCTGTATTGACTTTTTTTTTTCCCCCCCCACAATTTTGTCTCATTAAGCTAATTTTTACAGTGCTGTTTACACCGTGTACCAATGCAGGATCATCTTTATCAAGGTGAAAACATTTGTCAGGGAAAAAACTTCTCTGTCCAGCAGAATTCATGGGTGATCCTTAGACTACGGGCACTTACTATGTCCTTTGATCATATTGTATGAAAAACAGAAAAAAGGGGAAATTTCACACTTTTATAGTTATCTTTACAATGAAAGTGTGTTAAGAAATTTTTTTCTAGTAGTCTATGATGACTTTTTCACCTTTTTTCAGCATCATTATGTCTGTACCGAGACTCCACATTCGGTGTGAACATGCACCTGCTGTCCAAAACCGCAATCTGATCCCGACCAGGTTTCATTTGTTGTGGCTCCTTTGCAGAGTCAGCTTGCCGAGTCCTATTCAGCAAGCTGATTTTGGGGAATTGAACTAGGACTCGCAGTTTCCAAATCTGAGTTTTACAGCGCTCTCTTTGTCCTAGCTTTGGTTGATGGTGACATCCAGTTTTATTTTCATCAAGATGTCTTCTGTAGTTTTTGAGTTCTTTTCAGTGATCTCACAGTTAAGAGATGATTATAGGGGAAAGTGTTTAAAAAAAAACATTCAAACTTTGAGTAGGCAAGTGTCCAAATGTTCTACTTTTGGTATTTACAGGAGAGTATTTATTTGCAAAAAAGAAAAAAAAAAGGTTTAGAAAGTACATTCATAAGTGCAAATGCGAAGACCAGATTAACTTGCCATTAAATTACAGTCAACACAGCGAGTATAAAATAGCTCAGGCTGGTTTATTTTTGGGTTAGGCCAGACTATACCCCTCTATTTTTATGCCATCTTGTTTTTCATACAAAATATATGTGCATCAACAGGTCTTTCCCCTTTCATAAGCATGTTAATGCAACACAGATCAACATGTGCAACACCACACAGTCTGATGGGACTGCACAGAATGTTATGAGGCATATTTTTGGGTGCTTTTTCAGTTTGATGTTCATTAGTGTCTGTAACCTGATAAATGTAGAAGTGCATCTACTGAAAAACACAGTCAGCTGGTGAAATAAAATCAAAAGTAAGGCTGTATCCTTGTTTTTTTTGCTTGCTTTTTTTTTTTTTAAAAAGCCCTGTGTGTAGGTGAAGTGACAACAGCGATGTATCCCCACCCCATGGCCTGTGTGTCTGTGGTGCAGGATAAATCAAAAACTGCTGCATGATCACCTTCAAATTTGGAGGAAATATTACTTTGATATCTACAGACAAGTTTTTTTGGAGTAGTTTGACCAAAGGTCAAGCAAAACATCATCCAATTATTTTATTTTTTGTATATTAACTAAGAAGATCAGATGGATGATCAAATCATATATTGATCTTCAAAATAATTGTGCTCGATTAGTATGAGTGACTTCAAGATGAAGTTCTGACAGTCACATGTCATCAAAAACACCATTACAGACTTGTACTTTTACATTGTGTCGTGGCAATCCCTCAGTAGTTAAGAAGATGGTCTCTTGGTCAATTTCTGGAAGGGATGGTGGACGGTGTAGAAAATCTACATCCAGGGGTGATCTCGAGACGCCTGTGTGTGGGTTTGTTTAACGTGGTAAAGTCGTTGCACACCGACACAAACACAGTACTTGGCAGATCTTCAGCCTGGTATGATGGCTGGGAAATCTGACGACCGGGGCCTGAGGGCCTGCTGCAGCCTTCATCTGTTCATGTTGGCTTCGTTGATCCGTCATCGAGAGCTTCTTGTGTGAAGAACACCCTGGGTATGTCCTCTAATGCCTTTTTTCCTGGTCTAGTTGGTATGAAGTAGGCTATCCTAAATAATACCCTGGGATATAAAATTGGCAATCTGACATTAATCCCTCACTAAATAAAGTCAGGTTTGGGAGCATGCGCTGGTGCCGTGCTTTGACACATCCCTAACATGATGGAACTGCCTTGTATCCTGGATGGCAAACACCCAGGCAGACAGCTGGTCCATCCCTACATGTCTAAAATAACCATCTATTTGCCACAGCCAAGTGAAATGTGAGCTTTGCCTTGGCCTGCTCCAGAAAGTGGGGTCATCAACACTCAGGCACCTACAGGCTCGATCGTGCATAGAGAAATTGATCACATGGCTAAAATGTTGAAGTCACAGTAAGTGCGCCA
Source organism: Thalassophryne amazonica (assembly GCF_902500255.1). Classification (NCBI taxonomy): domain Eukaryota; kingdom Metazoa; phylum Chordata; class Actinopteri; order Batrachoidiformes; family Batrachoididae; genus Thalassophryne; species Thalassophryne amazonica. Next base: position 42,477,355 of record NC_047118.1, on the reverse strand, counting down.
GGACCCTAAAGACTTGAACCTTTGTCCTCCTGTAAAGATGTCGCTATTGGCAAACACCTCCATCTGTTGGCTCCATATTAATAGGGACGGGTGTTATTTCAAAAAAATTGAAAATCTATAAATGTTTGCATGGAATATAAAAATATACACAGAATAAACCACAGCAGGATAAATTTTGGGTCATTTGGTTCCAAAAACCCATATGGATGGAGCCAGTGAAGATATCGGGTTCAAAAATCGCCAAAAATATAGACGGAAATGTCATATCTTGAGAACCGCTGCACCTAAAGACTTGAAATTTGGCTCCACATGTTGCTTGACCCCAAGTTTATATTCAACTTCTGTAGTAACAATAAGCCTATCTGGTGCTTTTTAAGAGTAATTGACAAAAAACCTAATTTCAGTACATATGATCAATTGTGACAAACAAAATCTATGTAGTTTTTATTTCAGGAACATCATTTGAGTATAATCATCACATGTAAAGAATGACATGGCCACAATGAACTAATTATAAGCAACAGAGTGGTTTTCTACGTCAACAGCACACATATGACACACGTGTTACTTGAAATTTTCAAACGCTCCATCAATATGGGTTTTTGGAACCAAATGACCCTAAATTGATGCTGCTATGGTTTATTCCATGTATATTTCCATATTCCATGAAAATTTATAGATTTCCAATTTTTTTGAAATAACACCCCTCCCTAATATTAAGCTTTTCCCAGGCATCTCCTGATCTTGAAATAGTATTGGTAGTGCTGGATGAAGATACTTTATAATAAGTAGATTTCAAAACAGTATATTTTGTCCAGTCTGTCAAAAAAATTGAAAGGAACGACACATTTAATGATTCTATCATGTTGTTATATCAGAAAATCTTGGGGTGGTGGGGGTGGTGGTGGATAAATAAAGGCAGAGGGCTCTTTGGTTACGCCCCTGGTGTAAAATCACTTCATTTCCATATTCTCACAGTCCGTGTTCATTTCGAAAAGTGAGAACGTTCCATTTTGTGTGCCCCACCCACCGATGAGCATACTTACATTGACGAATGCGGGTGAGAAACATGTCGGCGGGTCCCGCGGTTAAAACCGAACGCCACTTAACCAACGCGCTGAAACGGGTGGGCGTTTCTACCAGATTGTCCGCAGATTACTCGGTTGTCATTGGCTAAACAACAGTGGGGAAAGCCCGTGTGAACCAGGAAGGGGAGGGGGAGCGAGGCTGAGCCCACCAGTGGGACCCAAACAGCACCAGCAGGGAGAAGGAGAAGGAGGGAGGAGAGAGCCACAGTCACAGCGCCGCAGCCTGCATGGGCTAGTCGTTTAGCTCACATTAGCTTAGCATCGTCACACCGCGCCGCTTGTCCCGCTCTGTATTTGTGTGTGTGTGCGCGCGCGCCGCTCCGTCCCCCCTCCTGCCTCACCCCCGGCCGGCTTACAAAATGATGAAGTTCAGGTTTCGTCGGCAAGGAACCGACCCGCAGAGAGAGAAGATAAAACAGGAGCTGTTCGCCTTCAACAAGGTAAAGTAACGGAACGCTCCTCCGCATCTCCTCTTCCCTAAAAACTAAAGGCGGTTGTGTTAATCTGAAAGCGGTGTTCAGTCCTCCCTCAGTCACCGCTCACGGTTCGGTTCGGACGCGCGGGACGCTTTGTTTGGGTTTCAGTTTTCATCCAGTCAGGCCCAAACTGAGCAAGAACCGGTAAAACTCACAACCAGTTGGCGATAGTTTGTGACCCACTGCACTGATCAACATGGTACTAGTGAGGAGTTAAACTCAAGTCAGCTGTTCACAACACCAATAGGCTTTCTGTTCTCACTTAAGTTTTCCAAGACCTTTTTTTGAATGCTTGTGGGTGAAATCATGAATATCAAAATTCCACGTTAATGAAATCTGGCATCGCTTCTGGTTGATTGTAAACCAGTTTTTGCAGATTCTAGAGGCAATATTTGCCAATGTTGCCAGATTTTATGAGGGAAGCAAGCGGTCATGCCTGCAAAAAGAAGCTCTGAGAGCGACCAGGGTGACAGCAGCTAAATTGGCAGCACTAATTGTCCACAAACTTGAGTCGGTGTGTTTGAGCAAATTACTGAACCCTGAAATAATCATCAGCCTGGAGGGAAAAGATGTGGACTATACACTTACCAAAAAATAGTACTGATAAGTATATAAAAAGTAAACTCGAAGTATACTTGAAACATACTTGCATATACTACTTTTTGGTAAGGGTAGACTATACACTATACACTCACTGGCCACTTTTTTTAGGTACACCTTGCTAGACCCCCTTTTGCCCGCAGATCTGCCTTGATTCTTTATGGCATAGATTCAACAAGATGTTAGAAACATTCCTCAGAGATGTTTGTCCATAGTGACTTGATGGCCTCATGCAGTCACCTGTTGTCCTCTGACATCCACAAGGCATTTTTGTCCACATAACTTCCACTCAATGGATATCTTCTGTTTTTTGGACCATTCTCTGTAAACCCTAGAGATGGTTGTGTCTGAAAATCCCAGTACATCAGCAGTTTCTGAAATACTCAGATCGTCTGACACTAGCGACGATGCCACATTCAAAGTCTCTTAAATCCCTTTTCGTCCCCATTCTGATGCTGTGTTTGAACTTCAGCACGTCCTCTTCACCATGTCTAGGTGCCTAAATGCATTGACTTGCTGCCGTGTGATTGGCTGATTTGCTATTTGTGTAAACAAGCGATTGAACAGGTGTACCTATTAAAGTGGCTGGTGAGTGTACTTACAACCCCTGGCAATAATTATGGAATCACCGGCCTCGGAGGATGTTCATTCAGTTGTTTAATTTTGTAGAAAAAAAGCAGATCACAGACATGACACAAAACTAAAGTCATTTCAAATGGCAACTTTCTGGTTTTAAGAAACACTAAAAGAAATCAAGGAAAAATAATTGTGGCAGTCAGTAATGGTTACTTTTTTAGACCAAGCAGAGGGAAAAAAAAATATGGACTCACTCAATTCTGAGGAATAAATTATGGAATCACCCTGTAAATTTTCATCCCCAAAACTAACACCTGCATCAAATCAGATCTGCTCGTTAGTCTGCATCTAAAAAGGAGTGATCACACCTTGGAGAGCTGTTGCACCAAGTGGACTGACATGAATCACGGCTCCAAGACGAGAGATGTCAATTGAAACAAAGGAGAGGATTATCAAACTCTTAAAAGAGGGTAAATCATCATGCAGTGTTGCAAAAGATGTTGGTTGTTCACAGTCAGCTGTGTCTAAACTCTGGACCAAATACAAACATGGGAAGGTTGTTAAAGGCAAACATACTGGTAGACCAAGGAAGACATCAAAGCGTCAAGACAGAAAACTTAAAGCAATATGTCTCAAAAATAGAAAATGCACAACAAAACAAATGGGAGGAAACTGGAGTCAACGTCTGTGACCGAACTGTAAGAAACCGCCTAAAGGAAATGGGATTTACATACAGAAAAGCTAAACGAAAGCCATCATTAACACCTAAACAGAAAAAAACAAGGTTACAATGGGTTAAGGAAAAGCAATCGTGGACTGTGGATGACTGGATGAAAGTCATATTCAGTGATGACTCTCGAATCTGCATTGGGCAAGGTGATGATGCTGGAACGTTTGTTTGGTGCCGTTCCAATGAGATTTATAAAGATAACTGCCTGAAGAGAACATGTAAATTTCCACAGTCATTGATGATATGGGGCTGCATGTCAGGTAAAGGCACTGGGGAGATGGCTGTCATTACATCATCAATAAATGCACAAGTTTATGTTGATATTTTGGACACTTTTCTTATCCCATCAATTGAAAGGATTTTTGGGGATGATGAAATCATTTTTAAAGATGATAATGCATCTTGCCATAGAGCAAAAACTGTGAAAACATTCCTTGCAAAAAGACACATAGGGTCAATGTCATAGCCTGCAAATAGTCCGGATCTTAATCCAATTGAAAATCTTTGGTGGAAGTTGAAAAAAATGGTCCATGACAAGGCTCCAACCTGCAAAGCTGATCTGGCAACAGCAATCAGAGAAAGTTGGAACCAGATTGATAAAGAGTACTGTTTGTCACTCATTAAGTCCATGCCTCAGAGACTGCAAGCTGTTATAAAAGCCAGAGGTGGTGCAACAAAATACTAGTGATGTGTTGGAGTGTTCTTTTGTTTTTCATGATTCCATAATTTTTTCCCTCAGAATTGAGTGATTCCATATTTTTTTTTCCCTCTGCTTGGTCTAAAAAAGTAACTGTTACTGACTGCCACAATTTTTTTTTTTTTCCTGATTTCTTATAGTGTTTCTTAAAGCCAGAAAGTTGCCATTTGAAATGACTTTAGTTTTGTGTCATGTCTGTGATCTGATTTTTTTCTACAAAATTAAACAACTGAATGAACATCCTCCGAGACCGGTGATTCCATAATTTTTGCCAGGGGTTGTAGTTCAAATTCGGGTGTAATAAGGTGTGCACCTGTTGATACCCGTCCTCTGCTGTTTTCATGGTTATTTACTTACTTCATGAAAGAGGTGACATTGTATACTTTGTGTCAGCCCAGTAACCATCTAGATTACTTTTAAACTGGTGCACGTTGTACATTCAAGTAGGCTGTTCCATAAGTTGGTTGAATGATATTTTTCTGATGTCAGTGTTGTGCTGTTTCTTGCATAGCTTCTGAGAGTGGCCTCTTATTATGGTAGTTGTGGTTGTCATAAAAAAAGTGTTCAGATGAGATTCTGTCTTTTTTCTTTATGATTTTGAACACTTAAATCTCGCCCACTCTGGCATGGTGATAGAACAGTGTTGGCATATTGAGGGCTGTCTGTCTTCATACAATGGATGCTTTATGGGTATTGAATTGAATTGAAGAAGATTTATTTTGAACATAGTAAGTCCCTTCGGCTGCTCCCTTGTTTGCACTTGGGGTCGCCACAGCAAATCCAAGGTGGATCTGCATGTTGAATTGGCACAAGTTTTACGCCGGATGCCCTTCCTGACGCAACTCCACATTACATGGAGAAATGTGGCAGGGGTGGGATTTGAACCTGGAACCTTCTGAACTGAAACCAAGCGCATTAACCACTTGGCCACCACCCCTGCTATTTTGAACATAATAAAAGAAAAAATAAAACAGCAGACAACGTAAAATTAAAGTTAGTTTAAAAAGGAGTGAGAAGACGTCGAAACTTATCTAATCACACCCCTTCTCCCTGTATAATGATTTACATATCAATCCCTGTTTCCTTAAAATACTTTTGACAATCATGATGATAATAATAATAATAATAGTAACAATAATAATGATGATACAATACAATTTTAGAAAAAATACAAAGACATAAGGAACCCAACAAAACACAACAGAAAAGATCGACCCAACTAACAATGAACATAAATACATCCATAAACAAATATAGAAATAAATAATCAATAACATTTTCCCGTGAACACCTAATAACTCTCACACTTCATCCCTGTATCCCATGAAAAAACATTCCTTATATTTTGTTTTAAACTGTTGAATGTTTGGACACTGCTTTAACTCCTCATTCATACCGTTCCACAGTCTCACCACACAGAATGAAATGATATGAAATTAAATCCTCTAACTTTGATGCTCTTCTTTGCACTTTCTCTAATTTTTCCATCTCTGTCTTATACAAGGGGCCTCATGCCTGATTTGTATTTTCTGTTTTTGATTGGACCATTGTGGAAAATAGCTGCAAAGTACTTTTTAGCTTTTGCAGGAACTTGGGTTATTGCAACTTCAGGAAGACGTGAATTTAAATCAGTCAATACTTTATTTATTCATTCATTCATTTTCTATACCTGCTTACTTCAGTCAAGGGTCTTTGGGGGTGTGGAGCCTATCCCAGCAGTCACAAGGCATGAGGCAGGTACAACCTGGACAGGACACAAGTTTGTTGCACAACTACATATAGACAGACAAACACATTCACACCTACAGTCAATGTAGAGCCACCAATTCACCTAAGCTGCATGTCTTTGGAAGTGGGAAGAAGCTGGAACACCCAGAAGAAACCCACGCAAACACTGGTAGAACATGCAAACTCCACACAGAAAGGACCAGGGAAGTGATCCCATGATCTTCTTGCACTGAGGCAGCAGTGCTAAGCACTAACCACTAAGCCACCATGCCGCCTATCAGTACTTTAATTGTGCAGGAAAAAAATCTTAATTATTCAAATTGGCCTAATTTGTTGTTGCATGGTTTACACATCAAAATTTAAAATCATAGTTGTAATTGCAAAATACAGTCTTGATATTCGCAAGCTCTATTTCATACATTTTTTTCTTTATATTGTTGTTGTTTTTGTTTGTTTGTTTTTTAAATTCCCCATGGTTCTCCAGCCACTGAGGTGCTCAACAGTCAGATACCTATGCACTGGATCATGCATACAACATCTGGCTGTAACAGCTAGAGTGTTACTTTTGAGAGCTAGCGATCAAGTGGTTGTCTGCCTGGTTGGTTGCCATCCAGGCCCTATTGTGGTTCCATTGTGTCATGGATGCACTGAAGCATGACACCAGTGCATGCTGCTGGACTTGACTTTTTAAATTTAATTTTATGAAAAATGCTGAAAATTAAGTCAGTTTGTGCAACAGTAATGAATGCTCTCCATAGATTCTGTTAGAAATGACTACTTGAGTATACTTTTGTATATTTTAGTTACGTTTGATTGTATATTTAGGTGTATTTGGCTCAGTTGGACCTTGAACCTGTCTTCACTAACAGTAAGCTTATTAGTAATTGTGCTGTGTGTGGTTTTGGGGGCCGTGGTGTATAAACGGGTAATGACAGCTAAATAACAAAGAACATCTCAGTGTTGGTGTTACTGATGTGTATGAGTGATGGTGCAGATATCTGGTGTCCTAGATGTATTTTGATCCTTGCTATTTGGTTATAGAGAAACATTCTGTAAACATATCGCAAGAAAACTGCAAGTTACAACACCCAGAATTTACACTCAGCTTAAAGCAGAAATCCAGCATTCTTTAAACTGAGCACTTTTATTTTAACTTATTTTTTTTTAGATGTTTTTCAATTCGCCTTTCCACTAAAATGATTTCAGTTGGTGCAGTATTGATTTGTACCACAAACACTCACAGACTAAATGGCTACATCATATAGCCATTTAGCCATTTACAAAACTAAAAACAATTGCAGTGAAGTACTTCTTGTTGCCACTGACTCATTGAAAATGTTGAAAAATTAGAAGAATTTGGTAGCAAGAAGAGGATTGCTAACGAGGAGAACATTTTTAAAATGACTGGTCATACAGTTACACGCTTACCTTAGCCACCTGTCAGTGTGGTGCTTCTCTCCACAGTCAGCTAATTGCAGATGAAAGGCTTGGAGCTGCTGAACAAATCAAATCAAAACAATTTTATTTATATAGCGCCAAATCACAACAAACAGTTGCCCCAAGGCGCTTTATATTGTAAGGCAAAGCCATACAGTAATTACGGAAAACCCCCAACAGTCAAAACGACCCCCTGTGATCAAGCACTTGGCGACAGTGGGAAGGAAAAACTCCCTTTTAACAGGAAGAAACCTCCAGCAGAACCAGGCTCAGGGAGGGGCAGTCAATGCTGGGACTGGTTGGGGCTGAGGGGAGAGAATCAGGAAAAAGACATGCTGTGGAGGGGAGCAGAGATCAATCACTAATGATTAAATGCAGAGTGGTGCATACAGAGCAAAAATAGAAAGAAACACTCAGTGCATCATGGGAACCCCCCAGCAGTCTGTCTATAGCAGCATAACTAAGGGATGGTTCATGGTCACCTGATCCAGCCTTAACTATAAGCTTTAGCAAAAAGGAACGTTTTAAGCCTAATCTTAAAAGTAGAGAGGGTGCCTGTCTCCCTGATCCGAATTGGGAGCTGGTTCCAGAAGAGAGGAGCCTGAAAGCTGAAGGCTCTGCCTCCCATTCTACTCTTACAAACCCTAGGAACTACAAGTAAGCCTGCAGTCTGAGAGCGAAGCGCTCTATTGGGGTGATATGGTACTTTGAGATCCCTAAAATAAGATGGGACCTGATTATTCAAAACCTTATAAGTAAGAAGAAGAATTTTAAATTCTATTCTAGAATTAACAGGAAGCCAATGAAGAGAAGCCAATATGGGTGAAATATGCTCTCTCCTTCTAGTCCCTGTCAGTACTCCAGTGATTCTCAACCGGGGTGCCGCGGCACCCTAGGGTGCCGTGATCGATCGTCAGGGGTGCCGTGGGTATTTTTCATATTCGCGATTATTTTTCATATTCGCGATTACCGTGAATTATTTATTTTATCCATAAAGCATAAAACGACTCAGAATCTGATGTCAAACGTGCTGCAGCCTCGCTCTCGTCTTAAGGCGGGACAATAACGAGGCTGACGGCCGATTAAAACAGTGCCGTCTCCTTCAAAAGCCATCTAAAATGCGGAGCTGTTGGTGTGTGTGTCAGTGCCTGTGTGTGCGCGCGCGCGGAGTTAACAGGCTGCAGACTGCGAGGGAGGGGGTGGGTGAGGGAGATTCCTGAATGCAGGCGCGACACGTTCAGTGCGCAGCGAGCGCGGAGCAGAGAGAGGATTTTAACCCAAGTGAACGTTAACAAAACGGAAACATGAAGCTGCCTTTACTTCTCTCTGAACTTTCTCTAAAGGTGTGATTCTGCCGTTACCGTCCTGTTCACACCATGTGCGCGTCGTATGCTGAATTTATGAGATCATGAGATGAAATAAATGGTCAAACATATTTAAAAAATGAGAATATATGAATGAACTGAGCCACAAAAAAAAAAACAATGTTCAGACGCAGAGATCACAAAAAGCAGGTGAGAACTCTGAACTTTAACAGCTGTTATTTTCCAAAGGTATTTATTTGTTCAATCTTGAGCTTAATGCAGTGTTTAAGCACAAAACATGACTGATGAGGAGAAACAATTTCAGAAATGCAACAGAAACAACCACAAATCAGAAAAAGTTGGGACTGTATGTAAAATGAAGATAAAAATAAAAATGTTGCACCATTCCCAGTTTCTCCACTCACAGAAGCCAAACGTTCTTCCAGAGTTGTGTAATTATACTACAATAGTAGAATATAAAGAAGGGAAAAAAAGAAAAAAATAGACAATATATTCGTCAATCACAATTATTTGTCTGACAATTAATCGTCTCCAGAAATTCGTAATCGTGACAGCCCTACTTGAGATCAGAGCGCAAAATGCTTGAGGATTTTCGAAATGCGGTGTTTTCTGTATCGATTTTCTATTGCGATAATTGGGTTCTGCGCAAAACCAGAGGTAATAGCATTATAATATTATTTTGGTTGGTGGTGTGCCGCAGGATTTTGTAAATACAAAAAGGGTGCCGCGGCTCAAAAAAGGTTGAAAATCACTGCAGTACTCTAGCTGCAGCATTTTGAATTAACTGAAGGCTTTTCAGGGAACTTTTAGGACAACCTGATAATAATGAATTACAGTAGTCCAGCCTAGAGGAAATAAATGCATGAATTAGTTTTTCAGCATCACTCCGAGACAAGACCTTTGTAATTTTAGAGATATTGCGCAAATGCAAAAAAGCAGTCCTACATATTTGTTTAATATGCACATTGAATGACATATCCTGATCAAAAATGACTCCAAGATTTCTCACACTATTACTAGAGGTCAGGGTAATGCCATCCAGAGTAAGGATCTGGTTAGACACCATGTTTCTAAGATTTGTGGGGCCAAGTACAATAACTTCAGTTTTATCTGAGTTTAAAAGCAGGAAATTAGAGGTCATCCATGTCTTTATGTCTGTAAGACAATCCTGCAGTTTAGCTAATTGGTGTGTGTCCTCTGGCTGCATGGATAGATAAAGCTGGGTATCATCTGCATAACAATGAAAATTTAAGCAATGCTGTCTAATAATACTGCCTAAGGGAAGCATGTATAAAGTGAATAAAATTGGTCCTAGCACAGAACATTGTGGAACTCCATAATTAACCTTAGTCTGTGAAGAAGATTCCCCATTTACATGAACAAATTGTAATCTATTAGATAAATATGATTCAAACCACCGCAGTGCCTTTAATACCTACGGCATGCACTAATCACTGTAATAAAATGTTATGGTCAACAGTATCAAAAGCTGCACTAAGGTCTAACAGGATGAGCACAGAGATGATTCCACTGTCTGAGGCCATAAGAAGATCATTTGTAACCTTCACTAATGCTGTTTCTGTACTATGATGAATTCTAAACCCTGACTGAAACTCTTCAAATAGACCATTCCTCTGCAGATGATTAGTTAGCTGTTTTACAACTACCCTTTCAAGAATTTTTGAGAGAAAAGGAAGGTTGGAGATTGGCCTATAATTAGCTAAGATAGCTGGGTCAAGTAATGGCTTTTTAAGTAATGGTTTAATTACTGCCACCTTAAAAGCCTGTGGTACATAGCCAACTAATAAAGATAGATTGATCGTATTTAAGATCGAAGCATTAATTAATGGTAGGGCTTCCTTGAGCAGCCTGGTAGGAATCGGGTCTAATAGACATGTTGATAGTTTGGAGGAAGTAACTAATGAAAATAACTCAGACAGAACAATCGGAGAGAAAGAGTCTAACCAAATACCGGCATCCCTGAAAGCAGCCAAAGAGAACGATATGTCTTTGGGATGGTTATGAGTAATTTTTTCTCTAATAGTTAAAATTTTATTAGCAAAGAAAGTCATGAAGTCATTACTAGTTAAAGTTAAAGGAATACTCGGCTCAATAGAGCTCTGACTCTTTGTCAGCCTGGCTACAGTGCTGAAAAGAAACTCTTTTTCCAGGCTAAGTGAAGATCTTCTAAATTAGTGAGACGCCATTTCCTCTCCAACTTACGGGTTATCTGCTTTAAGCTGCGAGTTTGTGAGTTATACCACGGAGTCAGGCACTTCTGATTTAAGGCTCTCTTTTTCAGAGGAGCTACAGCATCCAGAGTTGTCCTCAATGAGGATATAAAACTATTGACGAGATAATCTATCTCACTCGCAGAGTTTAGGTAGCTATTCTGCCCTGTGTTGGTATATGGCATTGGAGAACATAAAGAAGGAATCATATCCTTAAACCTAGTTACAGCGCTTTCTGAAAGACTTCTACTGTAATGAAACTTACTCCCCACTGCTGGGTAGTCCATCAGAATAAATGTAAATTTTATTAAGAAATGATCAGACAGAAGGGGGTTTTCAGGGAATACTGTTAAGTCTTCAATTTCCATACCATAAGTCAGAACAAGATCTAAGGTATGATTAAAGTGGTGGGTGGACTCATTTACATTTTGAGCAAAGCCAATCGAGTCTAACAATAGATTAAATGCAGTGTTGAGGCTGTCATTCTCAGCATCTGTGTGGATGTTAAAATCGCCCACTATAATTATCTTATCTGAGCTAAGCACTAAGTCAGACAAAAGGTCCGAAAATTCACAGAGAAACTCACAGTAACGACCAGGAGGGCGATGGATAACAACAAATAAAACTGTTTTTTGGGACTTCCAATTTGGATGGACAAGACTAAGAGTCAAGCTTTCAAATGAATTAAAGCTCTGTCTGGGTTTTTGATTAATTAATAAGCTGGAGTGGAAGATTGCTGCTAATCTTCCGCCTCGGCCCGTGGTACGAGCGTTCTGGCAGTTAGTGTGACTCGGGGGTGTTGACTCATTTAAACTAACATATTCATCCTGCTGTAACCAGGTTTCTGTAATGCAGAATAAATCAATATGTTGATCAATTATTATATCATTTACTAACAGGGACTTAGAAGAGAGAGATCTAATGTTTAATAGACCACATTTAACTGTTTTAGTCTGTGGTGCAGTTGAAGGTGCTATATTATTTTTTTCTTTTTGAATTTTTATGCTTAAATAGATTTTTGCTGGTTATTGGTGGTCTGGGAGCAGGCACCGTCTCTACGGGGATGGGGTAATGAGGGGATGGCAGGGGCAGAGAAGCTGCAGAGAGGTGTGTAAGACTACAACTTTGCTTCCTGGTCCCAACCCTGGATAGTCACGGTTTGGAGGATTTAATAAAATTGGCCAGATTTCTAGAGATGAGAGCTGCTCTATCCAAAGTGGGATGGATGCCGTCTCTCCTAACAAGACCAGGTTTTCCCCAGAAGCTTTGCCAATTATCTATGAAGCCCACCTCATTTTTTGGACACCACTCAGACAGCCAGCAATTCAGGGAGAACATGCGGCTAAACATGTCACTCCCGCTCCGGTTGGGGAGGGGCCCAGAGAAAACTACAGAGTCCGACATTGTTTTTGCAAAGTTACACACCGATTCAATGTTAATTTTAGTGACCTCCGATTGGCGTAACCAGGTGTCATTACTGCCAACGTGAATAACAATCTTACCAAATTTACGCTTAGCCTTAGCCAGCAGTTTCAAATTTCCTTCGTCGCCTGCTCAGACAATTGACTATGGTTGCTGGTGTCGCTAACTTCACATTTCTCAAAACAGAGTCGCCAATAACCAGAGTTTGTTCCTCGGCGGGTGTGGAAAAACGGTTAGAGATGTGAACGGGTTGGTGGTGTACACGGGGCTTCTGTTTAGGACTACGCTTCCTCCTCAGTCACCCAGTCGGACTGCTTTTCCGGCTGCTCGGGATCCGCTGGAGGGTAACTAACGGCGGCTAAGCTACCTTGGTCCGCACCGACTACAGGGGCCTGGTTAGCTGTAGGATTTTCCAAGGTGCGGAGCCGAGTCTCCAATTCGCCCAGCCTGGCCTCCAAAGCTACGAATAAGCTACGCTTATTACAAGTACCGTTACTGCTAAAGGAGGCTGAGGAATAACTAAACATTTCACACCCAGAGCAGAAAAGTGCGGGAGAGACAGGAGAAGCCGCCATGCTAAACCGGCTAAGAGCTAGTAGCTGCGCTAAGCTAGCGGATTCCTAAAAACACACAAAATGAAGAATGTGTAAATAATTTAGAGGTGATTCAGCAGAGGGAGTGCTTTAGTTAAGGCACGTGAAGATTACACTGTGAAACAAATCGTTATCTAGTTAACTAGATCAATCTAACTGCGCAGATTAAACAGCTAACAGATACAGCAAAACACCGCTGTGCTCCGGAACAGATAGTGATACAATACCGCAGTGAGAGCCAACCACCAGTAGAGGCCAAGCGTTGTTGTATATCAGACACTTTTAATGACAGTTTCTCCTGTTCAGTGACAAGAAGAAGCAGTTTCCTGTGAATGTGTTTAGCTTCTCTCATTCGCTTACATTATGTAGTCCAGGGCTCTCCAGGATGATTTTTTTTTTTTATTCAAACGGAGAAGCTGTAGCACTTTGCTTTTTTTAAATACCAATGGAACCCATTTCCTGCAGCTTCATAGGCAGAAGAGACTGGGAAAAACATCATCTGAAAAAGAGATTCTGCATGGTTGCCCACAAATTGAAAAACAATAAAATAAAGTTCCATGCAAGTATCGATCTTGTTTATTGTTGTATTTGTATGATTGCTTTTTTATACTTTTTTTACATGCTAATAAATAAACTAATTTTGAGCTGTTTTCTCAATGAAAACATCTTTATTTACGTGAGCTTATTTCTTCCATCTTCTCTGCGTCCTCCCTTTCGATTGTTGTGGGTGAGGGCAGAGTCGTGGATGTTCGACCGGTCTCTGTTTTACGGACAGTGGGTGAAATTTCTTTGCGGAAATGGTGCTCTACAAACCTTTGCATGATGTCGAATATTCCACCACTATCAAAGCTTTATTTTTTGCGTGATGGTTAACCAGACCAGTGACATGCGTGTCTTGCATGTTGAATCATCGCGATATGCCTGTTTTACAAGCTTACACAGGAATTCAGTGGAGATGAGAGAAATCACTCCGTGTGGCTGCAAGCTGATGAATTTCAAGAAATGTAAACAAAATTATCCGGGAAAACGGAGGTTGAACACCCTATGATGACCCTGAGAATGTAACAACCTGGGGCTGCACCACATTTCCGTTGCTTCAGGAGAGCCCTGTAGTCGTTTAGCCTCTGACCATTTTAAATCAGTACTGCACTGATTAAAACTGTTTATGCCCCAAATGAATAGAGGAAGTCATAAACATCTAAAAATAAAGCTCAGGCTGAAAAATACTTGAGTCCCTCTTTGACAAAATAATAAGACCAGTGTTTCCTATAATAATTGGACATGGCAACCCAGCCTGCGGGTCACAAATGTTCTTGGTTTGAGAGAAACCCTTTTTAGTAAGTCACCTGTTGTCATCAAGTTAGTTTTTTTTAGTTTTTTTTTTAGGAGCAGCAACCTCTCAAAGCTGATTAGACCTACATGTCTACAGACTGCCGTCCAAAGTAAAAACAATGCAGCCTTGAACTCTGGTTATGTTGGGTAATACTGCTGTCTGTACACTGTCACTCCAAAAAAGTAGTGCAAAGTGTTCCATTGAGCACAAAGGTCTGGATGCAACACTGTTTAAATAAACAGGTGTGACACAATGAAATTATCCTTTAAAAAAATAAAATATGATATTCCCTGCAATTAGCAGGGCAAAAGTAGGATTAATCGACTCAGTGGGTCCACATCATTTTTGAAAGAAAATCCGTAAAACCTGTACTGGATATATTCAGTTTTGACTTGTGTGTAAAGTTTATTAGAACTGTTAATTTTATCTCTTAATAAATCAATTTTAAGCCAATAATTACAAGATCTTTATTTTTGTTTTTCTTCGCTGTATCATATTTTCACTGGGTTGCATACACCAAGACGACTATCACTTTAAACAACATACAAGTTTCCAGAAGGTCTTGCACATTGATGTAATTACTTGTAAAAGCTTCTGAATGACTATTTAGGAATCCTTGGCTGTGTTTTAGATGCTATCTGATGAATGAGTGCCTTCTTGCCTTTATGAGCAGGGAAGAAAATCTCAGTTTAAGTTAAAGCTTCGAGTATTTTGTATTTTCATCAGGTTCTTTCTTACAATGGACTGCTTTTTTGACAGCACTTTTTCATCTGATACAAATGCTCAAAATGCTTTACAATCCCTCACTTATATATACATATAGACCAATGCCAATGCTCTCAACTGCATACTGAAAGAAATTTGGAGATTAAGGACCTTGCTCAAGGGACTTTAGTGATTTTCTTGCATGACGAGGAATCAAACCAAGGTCATAAGCCTGCCACTCTAACTTCTTCATGACTGTAAGGTGGATTTGACACAAAAATGTAGAAAACTTGAGACCCTACAGACTGTACATGATTGAGGAAGGAGGGACTTATTAACGTCTAGGAATTAAAAAATACTATTCTCAAGACCCAGTAGAAACTTAGGATCATGACTAAGGAATTCCTGAAGGATTTAGAATAGAGCCTGATGATTATCAGTTGGCTTATATTATCATCTAAAATGAGCCTTTCACCAACATCATTAGCACTGTTTTTGCATGTATGGAAACTTTCTTCCCCAAATAAGCAATGCAGAAGAACACTGGCTGTTGAAAGTAATGCCATTATGTACCTTGTCCAGCAGAGGGCACTCCGGCACTCTCCCCATCATCCCTTGGTCATATTAGCTACAAGACAGTCAAAGAAACCAGCTGTTGTACGTCTTCAGTCAGTGCTTTAGAGCGACGTGGATGCTGGTAGCTTGACAGTGGCATCTCCTTAAGAATGTCTGGGGGGCAGAGGAATTTTTTTTTGATAATTTAGGTGACCTGGTCAATATGTACGTTATGCAAGGAAATCATATCAATTTGGTGTTAGCTGATTAACTCATACAGCAATACCTCCACTAGATGGCAGCACACAACAGAATATTTCCCCTCTAGCTACACAAGTTACACGTAGAAAGCTACGGAAGAAAATTACATCCAGGAACCTTCACAAGCAAAATGTTACTCAAAATCATAAATGATGTAACCCCACAATAAATGAACCCACTTATTCATTATTCACACTAATCAATAGAGCTAGGATGAAATTGGCAAAGGCATTTTTTTGATGCTGCTAACTTAGGGTAGTATCTCACTGATGTGCAACGTGTGGAGAATGGTAGGAGACAAAAAGCTGTGACCAAACACGGAAATTGGGGACAAATTCAGAGTTGGAATCTGTTACAAAGTGCTCCAGGAGGGCTATGTGCTGCTGTTATACTACAGTATTATGCTGTTATGTGAAAGGAAGCTATGGAAATGTCCCAGACCGGTGGCACGGGGGGGCCATTGTAAACAATAACTAGTGCTCTCGGGCAATTTCTAAAAAGAATGTAATTAATTACAAAGTCTGTGATTAATTAAATTAGTCAGATATTTGAGTTTTCTTAAAATATAACCCCTTAAATCACAAAATGCAGAGGCTGTCAAACGACAACACAGTGAAGGGAAAAAACTTCTCAAAAACAATTACAGAAATATTATAATGTAAATAGACCCACATTTATATGGCACTTTTCCATCTGAAACAGAAGCTGAAAGGGCTTTACAATTTTTTTTTTCTCTCTCTCTCTCTCTCTCTCTCTCTCTCTCTCTCTCTCTCTCTCTCTCTCTCTCTCTCTCTCACACACACACATCAGGATGCTGCCATGTAAGTTGCTTATACTGGTAGCAACTGTGGATTAAAGACTTATGCAAGGGCTCTTAGTGACTTTCCAGCATGATGGGGATCCCATGAGCTCAAACCCACTGTTGAACCCCTGGACCATCACTTCTATCAACTTTACAACAATGGGGTATCACAAACATAATGAGCATTACCTACTGCTGCACTGCAAAATGTATTTTGAAAACATTTTATCACTTAATTAAGGTGATTGTGTGTGTATTTAATATTCTGAGATAAAATGAGATATCTAAGTCATTGTATAATATTGAATAATTCTCATATTTGATCAAAGACCATTTTGTTTTTAACATTTGTCCAATGAAGATTTAGGTATGGATGAGAACTATCATGAAGCAAACAATTTTTAAACCGTTTTAAGCTTGTTGGTGCCGTTAATTAACAATCGTTACAACCAAACTTGTGAACAGTAAATGCGCACACTCCCACATATTGAGCTAAAACAATGACAGTTATTAAAGCAAGGTATGCAGAGTATTTAACATGGCCTTTACCTGCATGTCTGGCTAAGCAGGAGGAAACATTAATGAGGCTGTTTTAACCACATAAACTGGGCTGTGAGCATGTTGATGTAATTTTAAAAAATTGAATCCTTCTGATCTGGGGCTGTTGTTATGGTTTGTGTGCTGGGTACTGACCAATGGCAGAAACCCAGCAGAGTGGGGGTGAAACCCGGACATCACGTCTGTAAATCCACTGTCCCGCCATCTACTTGACACAGTGTGACGTGCTGTATTCGGGAAGCTGAGTAAGACTAGACATTAATAAAAAATGCTCTTGCTTCCGAAAAAAAGTGTTTATGGAATTACCTCAGAGACAAATATGGATCAACTTTTTAGCCTATCAGAACTCGGCTGAAATCACTAGACATTTCTACTGATGTGTGGTGCTGCTAACTTAACTAATTCAACATGGAATGTGAATAAGGCATTTTTCCCTGAGCTGGAGTTTCTCAGGGATTGAACACAACATTGATGGATGTCACAGCCTGCTGCATATGGTGTAAACATGTAAAGTGCTGAGTGCACCCAGAACACGTAGAGATGCACTGAAAGCCCAGTTTTGAAAAAAAAAAAAGGAAAAAAAAGATTTTACATGAGAGTGTGAGAGAGATGGATGGTTCGATTTTCAACCTGACTGAAATAGCATGAGGATAGGCGGGACATGACTGGACAATGACATTCAGAGGCAGATCAAATGGTCTGGAATGCTCATAAGTACTGGAACCGGGTAGACTCGGACAGAACAAAAAGCCCTCCTTTTCCCGTTTGGCAGTGCATTGCTCAAATCGCCCTTATCACCAAGCCACCCATGTAGCTAGACTGGGCCAAAATAGACCAGAAGACTATTTTATGTGAATGACAGTCAGTGTGAAGGCAGCATGATGGCGGTGTGACATGCATTGGTTGTTGATTTATATTTACAGTTATTTATAATAAAGTTCATGTTATAACTGTAAAACATAAAGCCTCATTTACATTTCTTTGTCACATAAGGGTTCAATGACTGTTTGTAATCATTGCCATTTTTATGTATGTAATGACAGATATAGTAGTATTTTAAATTATTTTTTACTCCCCAATATCTGTTCCCATAAAAGCCATATAAGTTGGGCTCTAATTTGGACCCATCAAATAGAAATATGATGTTGAGAGCATTGGACGGCTATCAATCAAGAAGGAAGCAGTTACTGCAAGAACAACATAAATAATATCGACAGAACTTTACAGCTGATCATTTTGGATTAACGGCTTCATTGTCCAGAGCTTTTTATGTTGTGGTGGAGTGCTCTCTTAAACATGGATAATGTCACATTTCTACCTGAAGAAAGAAGGCACTGGTTCTTCAGGTAAGCTCTTCAGTACAGCCAAAGGTTCCCTGATTAACCCCGACTTTTTTTCCAGTTAATCATCCAGAAACTTCATTCATTCATTTTTGGAAGATGCTTATTCCAGTTAAGGGTTGGATGAGAGGCAGGATACACCCCAGACAGACTGCAAGTCCATCCCAGACAAACTCACTCAGTTGATTTACACTCATCAGTTCACCTAACCTGCATGTGTTTGGAAGTGGGAGGCAGCCGGAGCACCCTGACCCTGAGGGAAGCCATGCAAACGCGGGAAGAGCACACACACTCCACTCAGAAAGGACCAGGTCAGAAGAGAACCTGGGACCTGCTCGCTGTGAAGCAAGTGCTAACAGCCGTTGAGCTTTTTCACAAGTAATTCCATCAATTTGTGGAATCTTATGGAAAACGTCTGTGCTGTTTTAAAGAGGCATGCATTTTTCTTGCTGCATGAAAACTGGTGACCCACTGACAAGCTGACATAGTGGAAAAACTGAGGAAAAAATACTACTTTGTAGCTATTATTTTTAAGTAATTTAACATGGAAATAAAATAAAGTAGACATTCTTTAATTAAATTTTGATGAAATGGAATATGTGCAGAAGGGGAAAATTGAGTTTAAAAGGCTGTAGCCAAGGTGTATGCAAACTTGTGTCAGCAATTGTACATAATCATTTATTTATTTGTTTATGTATTTATTTATGACCCTGGATATTGAAATCTTTTCCAGCTGCCTCTTTCTTCTGTTATGGCAGGACTAAAATTAAATTAGTTAATTTCATTAAGCAAGGCTTAATTAAATGAAGTGTGTGTTTGTGTGTGTGTGTGTATTAAAGAGAATTTCTGGAATTTTACTGAGGGAGTCGTCCCTTTTAGGCTCCCAGCTGAACACACAGCCTGACAGGCATGTAGACGTAGACGAAAGAGGGCAGAAAAACATTTTATCTTGACATGTCATCTCCTAACCTCCTTTGTCTTTCTGCCTCTGTCTCTCTCAGACTGTGGAACATGGGTTCCCCCATCAGCCCAGTGCTTTGGCCTTTGATCCCAAGCTGCTACTCATGGCCATCGGCACAAAGTCAGGAGCCATTAAAGTGTATCCTTCTCATTAAACTTGTACTTTGACTGCAGTTGAGAAGAAATGTTTTGTTTGTCCGCCGCTCACAGATTGTGACTTGTCTGATTTAACCTATACAGAAACACATTTGACTACTAAGGCTAGACAGTGTTACCCAACCACAAAGCTGGAGAAAAGATGAAGCGAAAAAGAAATAATTTTCAGAAGTGGCTGGAGGGGATTTTGCTCAGAATAGTGAAGTGCAAGAGATTAGGGACATTCTGTTCAGGTAAAAAAAAATAAAAAAATAAAAAAATTTGAACCTCTGAAACCAATCTGAATAATCTGAGTATTTGCCGATCTTATCCAATACTTGTATTTTCCTAGATTTTGCATAGAGCACATTGCAAGCACATTAAAGCCAATCCAATGTACAATGTGCTTGACAGTTTAACAGAAAAGGACACCTTCAATCCAACCTGCTCCTTGATGTTTTACTTTTAAGTAAACACACACACACACACACGCATAGATAGATAGATACTTGTAGATAGATAGATAGATAGATATTGCTTAAAAAAATTTAAGGAACACTTTTTAATCAGAGTATAGGATCAAATCAGCTCTACCTCTGGGATATTGATCTGGTCAATTAAGTAACAGATGGGGGTTGTTTCAGCTGCTTTGGTGTTAATAAAATTAACATCATGTGCACTAGAGGGGCAGCAATGAAGTGACACCCAAAAGAGCAATGGTTTTACAGGTGGAGGCCACTGACATTTTTTCCCTCCTCATCTTTTCTGAGTTTTTTTTTTTTTTTTTTCTCCCCTCCACTAGTTTTGCATTTGACTAGGGTCAGTGTCACTACTGGTAGCATGGTGTGGTACCTGGACCTTACAGAGGCTACACACGTAGCCCAAGTCCTCCAGAATGGCACATCAATACATGCCATAGCCAGAAGGCTTTCTGTGTCTCCCAGGACAGTCTCTAGAGCATGGAGGAGAGTCCAGTAGAGCTGGACAGGGCCGTAGAAGGTCCTTAATCCAATAGCAGGACTGGTATGTACTTCTTTGTGCAAGGAGGAACAGGATGAGCACTGCCAGAGCCCCACAAAATGACCTTCAGCAGGCTACTGGTGTGACTGTCTCTGACCAAACTATCAGAAACAGACTTCATGAGGGTGGCCTGAGGGCCTGACATCCTGTAGTGGGCCCTGTGCTCATTGGCTGACACTGTGGCGCTCGATTGCCATTTGTCATAGAACACCAGAATTGGCGGGTCCACCACTGGCGCCCTGTGCTTTTCACAGATGAGAACGGGTTCAACCTGAGCACATGTGATGGGCATGAAAGGGTCCGGAGATGCTGTGGAGAAAGATATGCCACCTGCAACAGCATTCAGCATGACAAGTTTGGTGGTGGGTCAGTGGTGGTCTGAAGAGGCATATCCCTGGTAGGATGCACAGACCTCCACAGACTAGACAATGGCACCCTGACTGCTAGTAGGTAAGTAAGTCCCTTCGGCTGCTCCCTTGTTTGCACTCGGGGTCGCCACAGCAAATCCAAGGTGGATCTGCATGTTGAATTGGCACAGGTTTTACGCCGGATGCCCTTCCTGACGCAACTCTTCATTACATGGAGAAATGTGGCAGGGGTGGGATTTGCCCTGGTCCAGATCTGAGAGGAGATCCTCCAGGACACTATCCATCATCATCGTTAGGAGCATGCCTTGATGTTGTCATGCATGCATATAAGCATGTGGGGGCCATACAAACTACTGTGTACCATTTTGAGTTGCAACAATGAAATTTTGACAAAATAGATAAGCCTGCAGCATTGTTTGTTTTTTTCTCTTTGGTTTTCAAGGTGTCTTTGAATTCAGCCCTCTGCAGGTTGACAATTTTCATTTCTGTCAAACGAGGTAGCATCTTTTCATTCCTAAGACATTACCCAGTCCATATCAAGAAGCCTATCAGCATTATTTTATTTTATTTTTTTCCCATTGAGATCTGATGTGTTTTCAAAGTGTTTCTTTAATTTTTTTGTGTGTATGTGTGTGAATTGTGAATTCATGTAGAATTGTAATAATGAATCTGGGAAACCCAGAGTAATATTGTTTGAACTATGTTTTAGCTGTTACAGTTATATTATGTGCATAAAATGTCTTCAAAAGCTGACCCTTACTATAAGTGGGTGGGGAAGTGTTCTGACCCCTCGTTCCTCTGGCTATGTGCCTGCAAAGTCTCTGTGAGCATGAGGACAACAGATACAAGGAGGACAAATGCAGGAAGGTGCTATCTGACTGAATATGTAAAAAGGCATAGCGCATGTACCATCTATCAGAAACAGACTTGGTTCGTATTTTAAGGAAATTCGTAAATATGTGTTTAAAATTTGTACCATGGGTTTGCATGCCTGTTATCACTTCGTCGACACTGCGCTATGAAACAGAGCAAGACTGACATGCAGTCTTGCCTTTATAAAGCAAAGGAGCAACTCTAAAGCTTATTGTGTTTTAATTCTGTTACCACACTGGGCTGCATTTGATATGCTTTCAAAACATGCACTGTTGTCCTGGTGAAGTCTGTAGCAGACTGACTGCTCGCTCTGCTGACACAGTGCATATGAAATGAAATGAGAGAGAATGTGCACTGGTTTCGTTGGGTTTAAATTATCTGACAATGAACAATTAAAACAAACAAAATACCCACCTTTATCAGGCCTGATTCCAATTGCTTCAGTTATTTTTAGGCCATCCCTACAAGTGATTTAAAAGATGTAAATGTTATTTAATTTTCCCTATGAAACTGCTGAAATTTGCTTGATGGACCGGTTACTTCATGCCGACTTATGAAAAATTTGGCAACTACGCCGTCTACGTCAAATAAGTTATGCAGCTGTTAACACCATAATGATTTAGCCAGTGTATGGTGACTGATCAAAAATGCTGCCAGTATGCCATTATACGGTAGCTGACGCATTCAGTGAGTTTTGTGTTCATCCAGAATACATCAAATACGTCAGTATGCATTGGAGATATGTTTGACATAAGTTACACCTAGCTTCAAAGGAAGTTACTCATGGGTTAGAAATAAGTTTTGGGTACGCTGGACATCATCTCAACATATTTTGACTTTTGAATAACTTAAGTAATGTGTGTAGAAGAAGTCTGTGGGTCAAAAATTCTTCTCCTATCGTGCCCCTGTCTTATGGAATGGTCTCCCAGCGTGGATAAGACATTCAAGATGAGACTGAAGACACATTTTTTCCTCAGTACTATGACTAGCATATTGTGTTTCCATCCTTTTTAATTCTTTTAATTTTTACTTCTTTATTTTTTTGATCTTTTAATTAGCAGCCGGTGTGCTCTGTGCCAGCCTGATCCAGTCAGATCTCAGAAGCTAAGCAGTGCAGCATCTGATTAGCACTTGGATGGGAGACCTCTTTGGAACACCAGCGGCTGTGTGTGTTTCTCCAGGTAACACTGGAGTTGCGTCAGGAAGGGCATCCGGCATGAAACTTGTGCCAAATACCAGTGCGGATCTGGCTGTATCCGCTGTGGCGACCCCGAACCAAAACGGGAGCAACAGAATGGGCAACAACAACATTTTTTGATCTTTTAATTGTGTTTTTTAATTTTTTGGTTTATAAATTCATTTTAAATTGTTTTTGGTGAAGCGCCTTGGGGTGATACTGCCATGAGTTGGCGCTGTATAAATTTAATAGAATTGAAATTGTCAACTCAGCAGTCGCATAACTTATCTACAACTTATGGCCTGTGTATGCGGAATATATGAACCATATGTTGCCATGTGTCCAAAATATTGCGCATGCACAAAATTTTTCGACAACCTCACCGTACTATGACGTATACCAGCATGCTTCAACTTGCTCTTAACTTATACAAAACTTACCCATAACCTATTAGATGTATGCCAGCATATTCGGTGTATTTTTAATACATCAGCATACGCAAGCTAAATCATCAAGGTGTGTCAGGGCGATTATACTTTTAAAATCGGTTGCCAAAAATACCATTTAGTTTGATTTGAAACCTGAAAAAAAAAATGCATTTTTAGAAAGTTATTAAAGTCTTTAGTAAAAATATACCTTTATTCATGTGAATGAACCATTTTGCTGGTATAAATGGGTTTACCAAAGACTTTAGTTCACAAAAGTAATATAATACCTTTAAGGTTTTAAACAAATACATTCCAAAAATATATGTGCAGTACAGCAGCTCTAACCATTGAGAACTGTCACTGTCACAAACACATTCCAAATCTTAATAGTAATAAAGCTTAAAAATAATAATAGTTTCAGTAAAATCACTCACCTGTTCTAGTTTGCCATTCTATCCATAAATATCAACATTTGTGAAAACTGGAAAGTCACTCATAAAAAATGTCTGTCTGCTCCGTTGGGGGTGGGGGGAGCTTGTTGATCCAGGGAAAAGTTTCTTCACATATTTTTCCATGGCAGGCTGCTTTGTCTGTAAGACTACATAAAAACTGAAACTTTATTCAGGCTGAGAGGACAATTCTTTTCGCATTTATATATAATTAATTTAATGGTAGTGTTAATTAGTGAGAGTCTTCCACAGAGACAGATGCTTTGGCTGCAGCCTCTGGCAGTGAGTGAGTGAGTGAGTGAGAGAGAGAGAGAGACCATGTGACCTTCTCCAGGCTCTAGGATTGGCTGTGAATCAGAGATAATATACAACAGGGATTGAAACAAGAGGTGGCACTGTAATTTCAGGAAAGGGCTGAATTAAGTCTCTGTGACATTCCACAGATGATCTGTTAGTAGAGACATGACAAAAACCAGAATTGGACGTGTCGGCGTGTCCTTTGTCCCCATAAGGTTAAAGACTATTAAATTGCTTTTATAATGTGCACTGTGGCTTTGTAGTCAAGCAACAGCCAGGAGTTTATGACCGCTGACAGTTAGCTTCCAAAGTTAGACAGAGACAATGTGCATGCACTCACTTGATAACTCAGGTTTAATCAGTTTTAATTTAACTAATTTTGAACAATTAAAAAAATGTCTTGATCAGGCTAACACTGATCAGATCAGATCAAACACAAATTAAACAATAAAGGTGTTTGTAGTGTAGACGTTCAGATTTAATTCAAGGGTTTAACAATACAAATCATCACTTTCACAGCAAGTTTTCGTTAGAGAGATGGGAGTAGACAGTTCTCAAAAGCTTTGTGACCGTGCATAAAGAAGACTTGTGACAGAAGCTATCAACACAACTCTGAATGAGTTATAAACTTCTATGAATGTGATTGTCAGTTTCATCACCAGTCATGGATTCATAGTGAACTGAAGCAGAGAAAGATTTTCATACAAGAAAGCAGATCATATTTAGGCTTAGATTTTCCATGTGCCTTCTGGCAAAATGTAGCTGACCTTTCATGCTGTCTTTTTAAGACAATGCTTCTCTGTATCATGAAGCTGTATAACTGGCGATACAGCAGAAAAAAAGTGATATGCACAGCTTCTCTAATCACATCCACAGAAGAGTTTTAAAGCGAGATGGCTTTGATGCATTTCCAGATGTACATGGAGAATGGGTCATGAGGGCCTTGAACCAGGGACCTACTGTTTGTGCTAAACACTTGTCACTGCGCTTCATTTTTGTGTTGTCCTGAGGCAAAAGTACAAAAATTGTGTCACTGTCCAGCTAGTTATACATATTACACATCAAATGATTTAAACACTGGGGTACTGTAGTGCGTTGACTTGGCTCACGTAGCCATAATTGTAATCGGTGTGTGTGTGTGGGTGTGTGGGTGGGTGGGTGGGTGGGTGGGTGGGTGGGTATCTGGCTAACTGGTTGGCATAAATTGAGCAACTCTAAAGCTTATTGTGTTCTAATTCTGTTACCACACTGGGCTGCAAGTAGTGTGTTTTCAATTTTTCTATCCATTATTACAACAGATTTCTTAGTTTATAAATGCTAGAAAATATTAATGCAAATTTCTCAGATCCAAGGTTGCTTTGAACTACTTGTTTTTGCCAGTCAGTCTAAAATCTAAAAGTAGCTCTCAAATCCTGTTCAACTTAAAATTAGTCCCTTAAAATCTTGTTTTAGCAGTATTTTAAAGCAAATTGTCACATTTAAGAAGGTGGGAAACATCGAAGTTTGGGCTCTTTATGTTGATCATAACTTAAATGATTGAACTGTAAAACTCGTTAATGAATTTTCTGTCTGCAAAGAAATCGTATAACTATTATTTTGACTGTTCCCAAAGCACAACTATCATGTCTAATGTACAGTGCTCAGTTGTTGGTTTACTGACCCTGTGATTTGGTGACTGTTCAGATTATCATCATGGTTGTAAAACAACAAGCATTGCTGTTTTAAAGCATATTGTCCATGTTGCCTCACATATACCATGTTTAATTTGAACATATGATTATGAACTGCAGTGGAGCACGTGTTACAAGGTTTACAGTATCTATAAAAACTCCACATGCTGGAACCGGCGTTTACAGAGTAGACATGTATTTGGCTCGCTCAGCTGCACTATTCAGTTTTTTGCCTTGCAAACTTCAAACTTTGTTTGGAATCCCAGTTTTTTAAATTTTTCGTTTTTACCGCTTTTTGACCGCCTGCAAAATGTCTAAGTCTAAAAGTAAGTCTGAACGAGATGGTGAAACTTTGCCGCTTGCTGCACCTGTAACTATGTCGGAGATTAGCCTTCTGCTGGACGACCACAGAGCTATGCTCTCTCCAGACTTTAAGCCTTCTTTTGAAAGTTTGTCATCCAAGTTGGATTGGGTCCAATCTGCTGTGCATGACCATGGTTTGTGCATGACCATGGTTTACGCATTACAGACTTTCATTGTTTGGACCAGTTCAAGGTCGAGAACTCTGCAGTCCGAAAAGATGAGTGGCTAAAATCCAAGATGGCAGAGCTGGAGGGAAGCAGCAGATGCCAGAATATTCGGATTGTAGCTATTGAGGGTCGGCGCCTTTTTTTTTTTTTTTTTTTTTTTTTGGAATGGAGGTGCTCGTTTCACCACCAGAATTGGACAGGGTGCACTGGAGCTTAGCCCCTAAACCGGGTCCTTACTCGTTTAATTGTATCTATATTATACCATTTGTTTTTGTGGTTCATGTTGGTTTAACAGTGCTGTTAGTGTTATTGTTTGATTGTGTTTTTGTCGTTCAATTAGTTTAGTCAGTTTAGTTAAGTGTCATGTTGCCGTTACCATGAGTGAAGAGTATTGCTTAGATGCCTTCCACCACCATCTCTGTTTGTACGTGTGTAAAAATGAAAAGCACCTGCTTGCAGCAGAATGCAAAAAAAAAAAAAAAAAACACAGAAAAAGCTCTGAATGCATGTGACTGGGGACAGCTGGCATTTGCGGTTTGGTATGCTTATGTATTTTGGGTCAAAGAAGAACGGTGCCAAAACAGCGTTGATAGGATGAATATTTTTGGAGAAACTATGGATATTTGTTCACGTTGCTAGTTACATTCTGGACTCACATGCCATTCCAGCAGGGGGTGGTAAATCATCTTTATATTAAAAGTGTGATTGCATGATTTTATTTAGTAAATTCAATGTAAGTGCATAATATAATTGTAAATACATTAAAAATACATGGATGACACAACAAAGTGAAAACACGTATTTCCATTGGGATCCATTTAAAAATCAAATGGCAAAATAGAAGTAAAAATAATAAATGGTAAATGGACTGCATTTATATAGCGCTTTTCCATCTGCATCAGACGCTCAAAGCGCTTTACAAATAATGCCTCACATTCACCCCGATATGAGCGTGCTGCCATACAAGGCGCTCACTACACACCTACCACTACACTACCTATCACTACCACTACACACACATAATAATACTGTGTATATGATAACACCCTAAACAATTTATAAATACATTAAGACAGTAAATTAATATAAAAAAAATACATAATTAACAGGAAATAAAAGGGTTGAGTTCCCCTTCTGAAAATTGTTGAGGGTTAAGGTTCTAAAAACATTCTGAACTCACAGGCCATTCCAACTCATTATACAAGCTTTGCTTAATTTATTACCACCTTTGAAAAATGTCCGCTACCTATTTTATAAGCACTACCCAATCTAGAGCCTGTGAATCCCCACAGGCAACACGCTAGTATACTGTGTAATCCAATACTTATTGAAATTTTTTATTAGGATCATATATTTACTTTCTCATTTTGAGATTAAAGCCAGTGATGTGTATGTATATGTGTGTGTGTGTGTGTGTGTGTATATATATATATATATATATATATATATATATATATATATATATATATATATGCCTGTATTCAGCTATCATATAAATGCAAGCTGCATCACAGTGCGTGATAATTATTTTGTGTATATTTGTGCAAATGTATCTGTGTGAAGGGCTGCTTGCTGTGTGGTTTAACACTAAAGAATCAACTCTTTGAGCTGCAGCGAGAGGGACAGACTGGTGGTACCAGGCACTTCAACTGGAGAGAGGGAGATGGAGGGTGAATTGGAGATAAACAGGTAATGATGGCAAGGAGGTGTAGATGAAATGCAACACTTCCAAACAAAATGATTAGTACCACCAAAATAAAACTAGACTTAAACAGTGTTTATTACAAGGTTCCAGCAACTTTAGGAATTCCTAGAGAACCCCTATGAAATAGGAAGGGCTATGTTTCACACAGGAAAAGATATAATTTGTATTCTTGGTGGCTGTCTTGAAATTTTACACATAATTTTGTAGTACTCTCCCATAATGTGATATCTTGTCTTGTATATCACAGTTTTAGGCAGTTTTTAGCCAAATTGAAGAGTAAAATAGTGGTGTAATTCACACCCCATTAGGAACAAAAACACAAACTTCAGTAAAACAGTTTTTATTCATGGATCCACCTCTCTCTCAAAGTGGTTAAGTTACTAGTGGACCACAGTAGTCTATGAGACTGCAGAGAATTTTGACCTAGTTAGTACCACCTCAGATGGCTGTACCTTTATAATCCAGCAACAGTACACTATAGCCTACCCCAGTGTTTCCCAATCCTGGCCCATGGGACCCAAATTGCAGTGCATTTCCCATTTGTTCTTGAGCTACATAGACTAGGCGTGTTCAGGCAGTCAGCAGCTGGCTGAACTATGTAATGCTCCTGCTTTGGCTTATTATGTTATTATTATTAGCATGGAGAAATGGAAAATGCTCATCTGTTTGGGTCCAAGGACCAGACCTGGGAAAACACTATACTGGCCAGGGCCGCAGCCAGGGATTTTGGGCCCCATGAAAAGAAATCTTACTGGGCCCCCATGTAGCCAGCCGCCAGCCCTGCTGAAAATTTTGATACCGTTTTACATAAAACTATGCATTTTAATGATATTTTTGACTATCATTCGAATATTTGACATCAGCACATCTGAGTCTGACTCTAAACCCAAAGTGATAAAAGGGAATAATGTGATCATTAACCATCAGATGGCACAGTAAAGCATCTTAAATGATTCTAAAGTTAGTTTTAAGCAGAAATGAGGCTGTTTTAAGCAGAAACGAGATAATCAATGGCGCTCCTAAATGACGTATGCGCAGGAAGTGCTGCTGTGGTGCTTTGATCGCTCCCCCATCTTATATTCTAAAATAATGTTGAATTTATGTGGAAATGATTGTTGTACAAAAGCTTCAGATATCTGTCACTGAGAGATGATGACTGAAGTGCAGTTTTAAGCAGAAACGAGGGGATAATCTGTTTAATTATGCATCCACAGTGAAGGCGGGGGTGGGAGGGACCATTTGGTCGGCGACGCCCGTATACTGCTGGCTTCCGGGTTTGACTGCACGTGCAGGCCGTGGTATATTGAGACTGGATAGGGAGTGTTGTTTAATTATTTTAGGTGGTACCAATAACCATGGTTTTGGTGGTAGAAGTACAGGTGTTGGGGAAAAAATATTCAAGTACAAAATTGTGTCCTGTAGATCTTTAGTTTGACTTAGTTGGAAAGACAGGATTGGCCTTCTTTTAATGCATCTTGTTCACATGCATTGTTTCTTGACTTTCCTCACTTGTTTCCATTTTCTTGTTTGTAAAGGCAGAGTCATATTACGCTCTAAGATTGTTTCTTTTTTCTTCTTCTTCTCCTCACTTTTCTTGCTTTGACCACAGATTGGGGCTCAGCAAAGGGAAGGGGACAATGTGGCGTGGAGTGTGTCTATGTTGAGAAATCATGTGGGGGTAGTGGGGTGTTGTCAGGGAGTCTGTCTCATGCTGGGGAATGTGTGTTGTGCTGCCCTGGTTTAACCCTCGGTGTGTGTGTGAGTGAGAGATGATTGGGTGAGTAAGAGCTTTGTTGCCATGTCTAGTCCTAATAAAGGGAGCTTTTGAATTGGTTTCCAAGACGACTGGTGCAGTTGCCAGAGATGTGAACTGCTTGCAGCCTGAAGAGGTTTTAAAGTTTGCATCACAGCACCACTGACATGTTTTGTGCATCTATCAATTATTAAGTGAGAAGGCAGAAATACTTTTTGTTTACATATTACCACTGTGTTTATGTTGGTCAGACAATCCTGTATGTGTTCAGTCACATAAAACTTGTGACAAGAGGCAATAGTACTGGTAACTCTGTAGCCAGAGGACTAGCTAATATTTGTGCATGCATACACAGAAATGCTTTGGGGGTTGTGTGTGTATATACTTGCTACAGCCCCCCCCCCCCCCCCCCCCCCCCCCACACACACACACACACACAGACACAGTCTGCTTGACATCCTGGTGGTAACACATCACAGTGGGTGATCACCACCTCGTGTTGATTTTTGTGTTACTGTAGGTCTCACCATTGAGCAAAGATGGTGCATTTACCTGTGAACGTTGTCTGCTTTGAAATACATGAAAAAAAAATGAGGGTGTTGCCTTACCTTTATTTTGATGACAAATAGGAAAAACAACTGCCATGTGCAGTTTCAAATTGAGCTGAAAATGTTAACAATTTTAATAGTCAAACAAAAAACAAATCAGCTTCTCTAACTGTTACAGCAGGGATGGTGGCCAAGTGGTTAGTGCACTTGATTTCAGTGCGGAAGGTCCCTCTTTCAAACCCCACCTCTGCCCATTCTCCAGTATGGAGATGTGTCACGAAGGGCATCCGGTGTAAAATCAACATGCAGAACCACCTCAGATCTGCTGTTTCGACCCCTGAGTGGAAAGCAAGGGGGATATGTCGAAGGAACCTTTTCCTCAAACTTATTCATTTGAATCTTCTTTACCCCTCTTCAAGTTCTTTAAGGGGACAACTGAATCTAAACCAGAATATAAAAGTATTTATTTATTGCTGAATGATATTTTATTTCTCAAGTAATTTGTTCATGTTTTTAGGGCCCCTTCACACATAACACAAAAGACGCAGAAACTGGAAGAAAATCTGTGAACCAGACACGAAATGGGGAACCACGAAACATTCCACCTGCTGCCGTGAGGGACGCATGGTCGCACAGGCGTACATGACACACCAGCAGCTGTTTCGTGCATGTTCGTGCACTTGCACGAACACAGTGCAAGCAGCTGGAATGTGTTCCACCACATTGCCCCTCTGCTGTGGAGAAATAAAAAAAATAAAAACCGCACACCATAAAAAACAAAACAAAACAACATTTTATTGAATCCCTCTTATCAAGCGGACAATACAAGTATGAATAGTCTGTTCCTCTGTAGATGACCCATGGTCACAAATGTAAAGTCATGAAATGACATGAATGAAGCATTGCGCTCTTATGTCCAGCTGGCTATATAAATGTTGAGCACCAAACTTTAAATGAGCTTCAGCATTCAGCATGCTTTATCTTCAGCAATGTAGTCTTGTGTGGTGAGTGTGCATACAGTCCATGGTGGTTGAGTGCAGTTTCTTTGAAACAGTTGTACGTACCTGCTAATTCCAGGTCTTTCTGAAGCTCTCCACAAGCGGTCCTTGGCTTTTGGACAACTCTTTGGATAATTCTTTTCAGTCTGTCAGAAATCTCATGAGGAGCACCTGGTCGTGGCCGGTTTTTGGTGAAATCCCAACAGTGCTCACTAGAACATTCAGAAGTTTAGAAATCCTTCTGTAACCAGTTCTATCAGTATGTTTTTCAACAATAAGGCTGCAAAGATCTTGAGTGAGCTCTTTCTTTTACCTATCATGAAATATTTCTTGTGTGACACCTTGAGACACTTTTTACAGGCCATCAGTTGGGAAAGCAAACAAGTCCTCATGCACTGCATACATGATGGTGGATGTTAATGTCTGACTTTTGTGACCACTGGACCAGTAAGTTCAAGATGTGGTAACAAGTGAGGGGCTCAATGATCGAGCCAAATAGTGTACACACTAGATTGAATTTTAGGGGGTGATTACACTCACTGATGAGGATTGTAGAGGGTATTTTCATTCATAGCATGACCTTTTAGAGGGTGAAAAACAAATTTTAATGTGTACATACAAGCAGGTTTTGCACTGGCCAATAAATTGGCAAAACTACAAAATCTGTCAATTTTGGAAGTGGGAATTTATAGATGGGGGGGTGTTGATCTTTTTAAGAACATGTATGATAGATTTGTAACTGCGTACCAGTTTCATTTTAATATTTCTACTCAACTGGAAACTATCTTAATTTGCTGTGTTTATATTTGAGGAAGGTTTGACTTCACATTGTCCCTAAACAATATTAAACGTCCAGAAATCATTAATCACAGCTGAATTAGGGTTGGGCGATGTCTGCTGGAATGGAAAATCACAATTATGCAGTGCGTCATACCTTAGCTGACTTTCTCAAGCACCTCTGCTGTCGTCCTCACAGTTCAGCAAAAGTCTAGAAGAAGTTTATCAGAATTTTCAGATCAGTTTGTAGCTCACAGAAAGGAGTGTATTGTTCTCAGTTTCACTGTTTTACTTAAAAATGAAATTTGGAACTAGCAGATTATTTTATTTATTTATTATTATTATTATTATTATTATTTATTTCTAAGTTTTTCCATGAGTGAATTTGTAAACTTTGACCATATAATCACAAATGTAGCACTTCTAAATTATTTATGGCAGAATCATATGTTATTTATCATATTTTTGTTTGTGTCTACAAAATTTCAGTAAAATGTCCTAATAAAAATTAAGTGGAAATAATAAATTTGCAATTGGACAGTGACAGTTATAATGACAAATCATTCACTGATTTTGAACTCTCATCTTGGTTGAACGCTTTGTCAGGATGATTTTTTTAATAAATTTCCATGTACAAATGTGGCGAAAAAGTTGTGATGATTTACTTATTGCTTTAACTTCACAATTTGAGCTTTCAGCCTTTCTGCTTTGTCAGGATTGTTTTTAATAAATGATGGATATTTCCTTTATGGGAAATGTGTCAAACATGCACCAAAGCTGTATGTCCATGTAGTCACTGAGAGGTCTCTTGATTCTGTCTGAAATTTTAGAAAATTTCAAAAATTTTATTTATTGTAGTGCCAGATCACAACAAAGCTGCGTCAAGGTGCTTCACATGGGAAAGGCCTAGCTCAGCCTAACCAACCCCCAGTTTCAGAAAAGTTGAGAAATCCTAAATGCAAATTTGGGGCAATCTGGTACTTTCCAATACTTTTATTATGGGTGTTCGAAAGCACCAGCCTGCACCATTTTACATCTAGATTTTCAACGTTTTTGACAAAAGGAGAAGACCTGCAATACAAATCGCCACTTAAAGTGTAGGTAACACCAAAAAAATGTGCACAAATAATCACTAAAAATTATGAAATGTTGGCATTTAAAAAATCCTGAACAATAAAAGTCGATAAGTGTGCAGGTGAAGGATAAACAATAGCTGTCTGAAGCCGGCGCTCTATTTCAGACCTCAGTCGCGGCCATATTGTTGCTACGAACGGCATCTGTTGATTCAAGCCCAATTCGACACGACGGAGGTCAAGCTGTTTTCGGACGATTTTTTTCTAGTGTGGAGCTTCTTTTTAAAGTTCAGTCTGAAGGTGTTTTTAAGAAGCTGTGGAGGACACAGCCTTATGGTTTTGAGCCTTATTTAAATGACAATGAGAGAGACTAAACCTTGGAGGAAAACCTTCAATCTGACAACAGTGACGATATTGGCAGAGTTCAGAACACAGAATGGTGATTATTAAATAAATAATGCAGGTAATTTTGGCATGCCGGTGGAGAGGATACACTGTTGTTTTTTTTGCCAGCTCTTTGATCGTAATCAACTGATTTTAAAAAAAAAAAAAAAAAAAAAAAAAAAAAGTTTTACTATCAGGAAAAAAGTGATGAAGTGTGAATTTTTTATTTATGTATTTTTTTTTTTTTTTTTAGAAACAGGTACATACATTTCAAATCTCAAAAATGACACGAGGGACTGAAAATATCAGCTATTTTTAAAATAAATATTTCCTTCTTGAATACAGTTAATGTACTGTATGTTAGTAGCGTAACATGTTATTATTAAATATTAAAATTGTTCACATAAGGACCCAATAATATAGTCTTACCTGTCCGTTTCAGTGAGTTCATCTGAAAACTTACCCACTTTTACAAAAGGACATCTGAAAATAATTTAATTCCTTCTGTCCTGGTTGAAGAAAAGTCCATTTGTCACACGGCAGTTTGGTGTCAGGCTACAGTGCCAGCTGTAATCTATTATTGTGGCTGATGGATGGAGCCTCTGCTGTTGCAAGACTCCAATACTCAGTTTTGGCTCTGTGTGGAGTGGAGAATGACTCCGTGCGCGCCTGTCAGTATAAAAGTGTTGCACCTGCCAATCACAAGGATTCTGCCGGCAAGAATTAACTGTTCTGACATCGAAAAGATGGTGTAGCACAGACCCGAACCACTCTGTGGAAATCGGGCTGTCAGTAGCCTATAAAAATCCATAAATTAATGGGGCTATTAAGGTAATAGTTCTGGCACTGATGCCACTTCCTCCTCCTCCTCCAATGTTGGGAGCAGCCAGGAAGTTCCTGGTTTTTAGTGGTGCACAGTTCAAAATCCAAATATTTATCTCTTCAGTAACTGCGCACCAGGAAAGGATAAATTTCAAACTTGTTTAATTTTAGTCTTAAATACTCCAAAAAAAAAAAAAAATTACATATTGTCACCTATGCTTTAAGGATGAGAGGAGTCAAGTGATTAGCAGGCAAAGGTTTGCTTCTATGACATACTGCTGCAGGTGATTTGATGCTATTCTGACATTCTTTGCTTTGCTAAGTAAACTGCTTAAACCACCTTGACACTTGCACGAATTTGCACAAACTCGTCATAAACTGTGCGAGGCTGCGTCCCAGTGCACAAAGAAAATTTAGAAATGTTCAGAATTTCTGGCATGCGTAAATTTCATGTCACTTGCGTGAACCAGTTGTGAACATTGCGCAACCTATTTGCAAACACTGCCTATCAATGCGTGTCATTGCGTGCAGGGCATCTGATCCTGAAATTACATTATGAAGAGATGATACATCTATAATAAACATAACTTTACATAACAAACATTGACTAACTCATAAGAAGGAATGAAAATGCAATGGTTTTACCAATCCATTACTATATATATATATATATATATATATATATATATATATATATATATATATATATATATATATATATATATATATATATATATATATATATATATATATATATATATATATATATATATATATATATATATATATAAAAAATACATTTGAGACAAGATTCCAAATGTGTTCTCCACCGCACAGCAAGCATTAGACAAACTGCAGCTGTAGATCATTTCTCTGTGATTCTGGGAGTGATGAGATAATGGTTTCATCAGCCAAGTTCTGAGAGCAAATGCGCTATTGGCTACGAAATGATATGGCACAAGCTTTTTATATAGCGTGGCGTTAAGGGGGTCAAAGTGGGGGGGGGGGGGCATTGGCACGGTGAATTGCGCGGCAGTGCAGGGATTAAATTCATGCAAGTGTCAAGGTGGCTTTAGACTGAACAAGTAGGACAGAAAGGAGATTTGTGTGTGTGTGGGGGGGTGGGGGGGGTGGTACTGGTTGAAGGAAGAGGATGTAAATGAGACAGGATTGTTTCTCTAGTGGGTGGATGGAGTTGTTTGGCTTGTCTTGTAGACTACACTAGTATTTGCAAGATGTCTCAAACTGTGTGTTTTCCATGCACAAGAATGTAAAGGAGCTGGACAAAATGACAGTTAATTTGTAAAAAGATGGACAATTCCATTAAACTGTCACATCTGTTACTGGTTTAAATAGTCCTGCTGTGATCTCGCAGGCAAACAAAATTATGGTTCGTCCATTATTTCTTCATCCTACTTAGAATAAGAATTCTCTGGATCTCAGCAGGACCTGAATCTGTTGCGTGTGGGGTTGAGTGGCTATGTCATCCTTCCGCCACATCATCTATCTTACCTACCTAATTCTACCCATAGTTTCTAGTGTGTGTGTGTGTGTGTGTGTGTGTGTGTGCGTGCGTGCTAGCTGTTGTTCGTGTGTCCCCATGGCAGACAATGCCTTCTGTTTGTCACTATTCAGACCGTGAAATCGCTTTATCCTTGCTAAAGCTCACTCTCTGCATCACCAGGCAATTGTAAATTACTGTAGACCACCATTGTGTGTATTTCAGGGTCCTCTGCTGGTCAGTGTGGCAAATCTTTGCACGGTACATGTTCAGTAAAAGCACGCCGATGAATAGTTTCCTTGCAGAGATCAGCACTATGATCACAGTGTTATTCAACAGGTTGCTCATAGATTTAAATCTTTTGTGTGAGATTGTGTTGTGGGGGGTGGGGTACCATCATCAAACACCTCCTGTCTTATTCCTTTGGCCCATAACCCTAAATATCGATATTCAAACACTGCATCTTTACTGCTGTTCTGCCCACTTCACTAAGGTTTATGTTTGAGTTTCTGTGGATCATTTCTTAGTTTTGATAGTTCATTGTGTGTTTTTATGTTCAGAGTACATTCAGAAGGCTTTTGAATGACTGCTTTGATGGTGTAACAGCGTAGTGTCTTTGTGCTCAAACTCAGGAAGAAGACTTGTTGTGAGGCATCCTGAGAAAATGCAGCAGTTACTTTCATCTTTTGTCATAGCTGTTTTAAGGAGTACATCTGTGTGTGCATATAGTGATTTTGAAGTGATTAATTTATCGCTTCTTGATGCTTATTAATGTTTTGTTTCCATACTGTCCAAAACTATGCCATGCAAAAGAAAAAATTATATTGGTCTATATGGAGCATTTATTTTTTGGAAAAAAGAAACCTGTCATGTTAGTCTATAGGTTGCTTTTATTCTTGAAACTTGGTGTGACTACTTCATGCAACAAGAAGCAAAATGTTTTATTTATAAAGCAAACACTGCATTAGCAAGAAAAAGCTAGAAGGCTAATATTATTATACGAAATGCGATGAACTTACAAACTGCTTCTTGTTGCCACTGAACAGATGAAAATATCAAAGCAGAGCTTTACTTGTGCATGTGTACATCACTAAATGTAAAACCTTTTAAAATGATTATAGTTTTAAGACCTTGTAGGTGTCCTTACCTTAGCATAGCTGTCCTCCTCTTTGTCCTCCATCCCACAAAATGCAAACAAGTGGCTTCAAGTAGTATGAAGTTTGATTCCCTCTTTGTTCAAATGCATATGAAGGTTATTTCTTTTTATTCAGTAGTGTGTTTTTTCAGTGTGAGAGCATGATTTATTAATTTCACACATTGTCTAATACTCGGCACATCCTCATTCAGATTATTGTCCTCATCAAGTTTAAGTCTCCAAAAATATGATTTAATAAACATCCGAACCCAGGATAGGTGGCTCGGACTCTAAAGCCCCTGTCACACATGGCAAGAATGTGAAGGAACCGCTCTGACATGGCAAATATTGCCATAATCCGACGCAGTCGGGAGGAAAAGAGGCGTAGTCAGCCGTGGTCCAAACACATCCAGACTGCCTGGTGCACACCTGCAGGATGCAGCCCAAACATATTTCAGACAACAGTCAGATGACACAGACTGCTGTCAGACGGCACTGACATTGGAGCTGTCACTCACCCATGCAATCAAATTTCCGCTCGTCCTCACTGTCCCAGCGCTAAACTGACCTCTCATTAGTGTGTGTCTCACATGGCGGAGTGCGCGCATGTACGTACATGGAACAGGTGATCTGAGTGATGAGTGTGTGTCCACTCAGCTGCACGTGTGTTCACTATGGCCGAACGAGCTGCATGTGTAGAACACGCGATCAAAGCAGTGTGCGAGTGTGTGGCCGAAATGTTCACTCAGCTGTGTGTATATGTGCTCATAAATGCTGTACCAGCCACTTCGCGTCCGCACGTGCAAGCACAGGAGCTGTCCATCCAGAGTGCGCACAGAAAGGCTGACAACTGTCAGTGATCGCCTGCTGTTGTACAGTCTGGTGAAAAATCCCTTTAGCTGTTTGATCAGTGTATATACTTACATTGCTAGATTTTATTTGTTTGGCTGGACTCCTAGCTGCTGTTGAACTGTGCTGGCAGTGCACCAACTTCCCACGTGTGCAACTTTCAGATGCAGCCAGTGGACTTCCTCGTTTCTCTTTTTTTTTTTAAACTCTTTTTTTATTGTCATTTTACTTGATACGCATCTTAACACAACTGCAGTTGGATTATTGTTGTGGAACAGTGCTTCACATTATACCAGAGGTGGATTTATGTATTTGTCATCTGATCGACGTTGCCAGCACACAGCGCAGCCGGGTGAAAGTGGCTTGACCAGCTGTCTGCGCTGCACTGTGGAACACGGGGCACCGGGGGTGAGTTACATGTTTATTTATGTCATCATGTGGCTGGGCAAACATTTCCACGTTATACCTGCTACAGACTTAAGAGGTGTACGTGTAATAATACGTGCGTTACAGCGGTGACATCCCGTTCAGCTGCATTGCGGCACTTCACCGAGCCTCTGACGCATGCACAGTGCCACATACATGTTATTATATAACAACATTTACTTCACCCTCCCTGGCCGGGGTCCAGTGGAAGTGGACAAACGTGGCACAACATGTTGGCAGGCTTTGCTGTGACCGATCGATCTCAGAGCTCAATCAACTGCGATCAGATCAGTTCAAATGCTCTTTTGATGCTGTCAGAATATGTAAATTGCAGTCAGATGGTCATCATTTTACACATGGACCGTCGTCGGATAGGCGTCCCATCTCGATGGCGCCCAGAGTTTTGAACAGGTACATAACAGTTGGGGCCGCCGGGCGATTTTGACCAACTGTGTCGACTTCCGCAGATGGCTTTCAAAATGTTTTGGAACTAAAATCCGACTCTTTTCAGATGTGCACCAATTCATAACTCCGACGCCACTCGGCGTGATTCCGGCTATGTGTGACGGGGGTATAAGAGAGGGGTGCGTTCAGGTGTCTTTCGTCTCACGTGGAGCCACCCGTGTGCCACTACTTTATGTATTAATTAGTTCATCATTTAGCTGCTGTGAACATGGCGATGTCCACAACATGTCCCAGACGTAGGCCTCATATTGTCTTATCTGGGTCCCTATAGAAAACCAGTGGGTGACATCACGCATGCTTTGTGTGTGTGTGTGTGTGTGTGTATATACATACATACATACATACATAGAGTCTATGGTTTTCAGTTTGTCTCTATTGTCACTCCTCAACACTGTAAAATGCTTAACATATTTTCCATTGAGAACACTTAGTTTATTCCTTGGCTACATTGTTGAAGTAAAGAATGAATCATAAAGTTGTTGTTTTCTTAATCTTTTGTTCTCATTGTACGTATGTATTTGTCTGCCTCCTTCTTTATCTAAACTTGAGTGATCCCCCCCATTTCCAACACTTAAACAAAACAAAACAAAAAACCTTACCTCTAGCTGTTTGATGCATGTGTAACTGTGGTACACAGATCCTTCAGTCAGGAAATTACAACACTGGAAAAATGCTAGTTTGTGCATCGCAGGGAGTCTCTGGTATCACAACATAGGAGGAATTTAAGGTGTGGGTGGTCACAGTGGTGGATGTGTGTAGTTGGGACGGGGGTGTGTAACCAGTTCACAGTTTAACTCAGTTTAGCCTGGCTTTATTTACAGGGCGTCACAGTGCTTGAGTGCAGTGTTTACTAGGATAATAAAAGGAGGAGTCTGTCACACACACAATCACCGGTGGTTTTGAGTATCTGCGTCATCTGGTGTTGGTGAGAGCTAAGAGCTTTTTTACAGTTGTGTAATTTGTCAGCCACTATTACTCTTTACTACTACGTGCCCTTCACAACTCATAAAGACACATTGTTATTCATAGTGTCATACTCTGTGTTCCCAGTCAAATTTTTAGTTCCCTGTTTCTACTTTGCAAGAAACACTTTAAGGAAAAAAGGAATGCCTTAAAGCATTCCTTACTGCTTCCTGGTGTGTGTGTGTGTGTGTGTGTGTGTGTGTGTGTGTGTATTTCTGATTTGAGGTTAAAGTGATGATGGGGTGATGATGGTGAGGAGAGCTTGCTGTCATAGACACCACGGTGAGTAGTACAGTACAGTAGTACAGTATGGGTTTCTGTCCTCTGTAATTGGACCTGTGGAGCCCGTGGGTGTCCACACAGCCAGGCGTTACCTCTGTCAT
Organism: Thalassophryne amazonica; assembly: GCF_902500255.1. Classification (NCBI taxonomy): domain Eukaryota; kingdom Metazoa; phylum Chordata; class Actinopteri; order Batrachoidiformes; family Batrachoididae; genus Thalassophryne; species Thalassophryne amazonica. Next base: position 42,437,209 of record NC_047118.1, on the reverse strand, counting down.
TTGGATGGTAGGTTTTGACCAAACTGTTCTGTCACCTACAGGCATGACATTTTAACTGTAGTGGGATGTGGATTTGGTCTGTTGGCTGTAAGAACTTAAGTTCTCAGATCACGTTGTCTCTATTTGGCAAAGGTTTGCTGTATCATGCATTTCCTTGACTGATTTGTCACAGCTACGGATCTCCAGGTGTAGAGTTTACAGGACTGCATAAAGTCACCACTGCTGTCACACAGCTCCACTTCATACCTGGACAGGTAAGATTCATGCTTCTTTGTTTTGACTCCAGTTGTGCTATAAGAAGTGGAAGTGTCTGAAAAGGAAGATTAAACTGTGTCTTTATATTTGCCTTTCTGTGCTACAGGGCCGTCTGTTGTCACTCCTGGATGACAATACGATTCACTTATGGGAGCTGGTGGCTGTTGTGACCAGAGAAGTGGGTGGAGTTAAGAAAGAAGGCTTGGTCTGTCTCCAGGAAGTGGGCAGCTACAGCCTCCCAGGGAGACCAGGAATTGAAAGTTGCAGGTACATTTGAACCAGTTTTGTCCTATATGAGGTGTATTTTATGTTTTGTTTCATATGACAAGAAGCATCTTCAGCAAGGAACTGATGGCAAGTCATCATACATGTGCGGTCATTGGCCACTTCATTGGGTGCTGGGTTTGGCCAACTTTTTGCTTTCTGAAGTTTGTTAATTGATTGCGCCATAGAATCTGCAAGTTGCTGGAGCACTCCTCAAATATTTTGGTCCTTGTTGATATGATTGCATCAAACAATCGACCTGAATTATAGATACAAGGCAGGATGAAACCATGCTTTCATGTTTTTATATCAAATTATGAGTTTACCATAAATGTTGAAGCAGAAGTCAAGACTCATCAGTCTGGGAAATGTTTTTCTTATCTTCCATTGTCCAATTTTGGTGAGCCCATGCCCACTGTAGCCTCAGTTTCCTGTTTTTAGCTGATATGACCGGCACCTGGTGCTGTTTTCTGCTGCTGTAGCCCATCAGCTTCAAAGTTATTAATTCAGTGATCCTGTTCTGCACACTTTGGCTGCATTGATTCAAACCAGTTTGGCAATTCTTCTGACCTCTGCCATCAACAAGGCATTGACCCAGAGAACCACTGCTCACTGAATGGTTGTTGTTGTTTTTTTCTTCTCTTCTTCCTTTTTTATTAAAATTAAAAAAATAAATAAGTTTCTGCAGACCATACAGATGGTTATGATTGGAGATCCTAGTGTCTGGCATTCTCACCCTACCCCATTTAGCACCAACAGACATGTCATGTGATTGGCTATTTATTTGCTTTAATCAACAGTTGAACAGAGATATATATCTAATGCATTGGCCACTGAATGTATTTGTGAGTGAGTCATAACTGTAGCATAGTGACTACATTTACATGCAGCCAATAACCCTTTCATAACCGGAATATTAGCAATAACCCGGTTGCGCACGGCCATGTAAACACCCGCAAAAACCTGAATATGACCCCTGGGTTACTCCTTTTCTAACCCGAATATCAGGTCATGTAAACACGCATCGGAATATTCCCATAGAAAGGAACATTATTTTGTGTTCTGCACATGTCCTATCCACACGGAATCTTGGTCTTTTGAGTATGGCAACTATTTGTATGCGGCATGCGCTACCCACCGGACACCACAGAAGCAGAGGTAAACAAGTATGGCAAAATCCAGACGCGGTAGCACAGCGCCACACTTTTGGAGCGAGGAGGAAACCGAATACTTCATTAGTATTGTGAAAGACATGAATATGTCTTTTTATTGGCGGTAGAAAGAGGAAGAAGAAACAGAAATGACGCATATTTGCGTCATGACGTTCTCTGTGCGTCTGGACGTTGTTCATGCGTCGCTGTTTAGATGGGGATATTCCAAATGATACCAGTGACCATGTATACAGGAGTAACTCTGTCTGCTTAAGCATGTAAACGGGTTATTCCTAATGATTCAGAAACCAGAATATGAATATTAACGGCATGTAAACGTAGTCATTGAGGTTACTTGACTTCAAAGATGTTCATGATTTCATTAAGAACCAGAGCAGTGCTGCACAAGTCTGCATGGGTATCTCTTGCTTTTAAGGTGCACTGGGAGCAGTTGCTGCCCTGTTACTTAATCACTGTATTTTCACTCTTCAATCTCCCTCTCTTTCACTTTCTCTCCTTTTTATTTATTAATGTTTCCTCCCAGTGCCACTCGGGTGACCGTTCTCCTCTTGCTGAGATCTTGTGAATTGCTCTGTATTGGAACAGAAGGAGGTGGTGTGTACTTCCTGGATTTGCCCCATTTATCACTGAAGGACAATCAGTCTCTGCTCCAGGACCAGGTCACACAAAGGTGAGACTGTTGTGTGAACCACATGGTTAAAAATTCAGGAACAGAGAATTGTCAATTAAAATAAAATACTGAGTCAAGTAGAAACTGAATATTTGATGCTGATTTTGTTACAGAATATGTATGCTTTCAAAAAAAAAAAAAGAAGAAAAAAAACCCTTTTTTGAAAGTTGATCATGATGTCACTAAATTACTGTAGATATTCAGTGTGTCCCAGAGCCAGTTTTCAAAGGTAGAGGACAACCTTCTAAAATTATGTTGTTAGTGAGTCACTATAATAACAGGAGAATTGGGATCATAAACCAGTTCTGCTTTAGAATGGTTTCATGTTTGTAAGAATTGCTGTATGTTATGATTTTTGACTCCTTAGTTAGGATGCCTTCTTCCACCTTGCGGGTTACTTGTGTGGTGGAAAGAAACTCAACTTCTGACAGAATAAGGAGCTTTAAGTCAAGCATTCAATGGACAATGTTGCTTACATTATTGACATGCTGGTGTTTTGATGTCTATGATATAACTATATAAGCAGCTGTCTTCGGCAGCTCTTGACCCAGCTCCCACAGTGGTTATCTTCTTTTTAACATTTTTCCATAAACCTAAGATGACTGAAGACCACCAGGGGTTTCCTGCTACAACTGTTTTTCTTCATCACTACCAAGTAAGAGGAAACCCGTCCAGCTGCTGCTGTCACTCTTTGGACTGTATATCATCTTGTTTGACTTCTAAAATTTCCCTTTTGTTCATCTCTGGACGTTCTCTTGCCTTGTCTTGCAAAAAATGATTGTTAGTTAAATGATGATTACCTCCATCAAGGAAGTAATGCTTTCTGTTGTGTTCATCTCTTTTAGCAAGATTACACAAAAACTATTAAAACAGATTTTCTTGGAACTTGGTGAAAGGGTAGGGTATGGCCCAAGGAATAAACCATGAACTTTTGGAGCCGATCTAGGAATTCACACCCCCCTCTCTCAAACACAAGTGCACACACTTTCTGCAGCATTGTATATTTCTCAAGATAATGCAGAATTTTTTATGGAAAAAAACATCTGGCATGAGTTGAGTGCTAATTATCTACATTATCACTTGAGAAATTCATGAAAATGTATAAAAATGCCCTATCTTGTAGGGGTGTTGCAGGTCACAAAACCCACTGTTCGGCTTGAATATGAATTTTATGTCACGAATCGGATCAGAAAAAAGAAATTTTTGCTTTCCATTTTAAAAAAAGAACTTAATGATCAATGAAAACAAGGAACTTTTGGGTGAGGTCTTAAATGAAAATCGCGTCAAATGTTTCACATAATATATAAAAATAAAATACTAATCTGCAATATGAACAGTATCAGTGAATAAATAGAATTTGTTAAAATCATGAAAAATTTTTTTTTTTTTTTTTTTTTTATGGAGCGAAGGTGATGAATGTTTTTAACTTCAAATTCTTTTTCAAAAAGATGAGGATGTCTGCAGTCTGTGGCATTATAAATTAAAACTAATATTTTAAGTTATAATGCTTTTGGGATAAATATGTTAGTCCTACCCTCTAATCTGAATTCATTCAGTACAACGGTCCTGCCGAGCCGATGCTCAGGAAAAAGTCAGGAATACTTACTTTTCTGGGCTCTGGACTTTCTGCTAGTTCAGCTATGCAACAGTGGGCTCAACAGTACACAGGGAAGAGATGACAGATACTTTGCCCTCAACTCCTTCAATTTTTGAATGATTCTGTCACTTTTTGGATCCAAAGGTGTGCCGAGCCTGGAGCAAGCAGACAGCGAGGCTGTTTTTACAGGTTGTGTTCACAATTACATGACATGCAGGCACAGCTTCTTTAACCTCTATTTACCCTGTAATTTTGCTGCACCTGCATCGAAATTAACTCATCACTTTAAAAGCAAATGCCATGTAAACAAACACTTATGTAAACTTTTGGATTAATCCACAGTTCACATGCTTGTTGAACCATGATGGGCAGTCACCAGTTTTCAAGAAAACTGGTTTTGTGTAATCCTGGTAAAATGTATCAAATAACTGTAGAGATAAATGTGATGCGTTGGCAGAGGTATGTGCTCTTGGAGCTTTGTCTATTTCAGTGTTGTCATTGTGTGAGAGTTCAACAGTAAACCAGAGTAAATCTTTGGAGGATGGTTTCGCTGAGTTTGAAAATAAAGATAATACGAGCTGACCCTTATGGAGCATAGACACCTCGTCATATGCAAATACAAGTGCGAAAATAGGATACATACCATGGAAAAAAATTGTCATGTTTTTCGGGAGCTTTCTCTTGGTGAATGTGTAAAAGGCAATTTCACCCAAATTGAGCACATTTCTACTAATATTTTAAAGAATATTCAGCTGATATCTACAGCAAAAAAATTATTTCAGACTGTCTTCTTTTATGCCTTTTTCTAACACTGACTGTACAGGGTGCTTGTTTCACTTTTATTCTGCTGTGTGACTGTTCAGCCAAACCCCTCATTAAGCAGGCTTGTTTAGGGACGTGGGCAGAACTGAGGCTTAACGAGGGCCCTGGTAAGACGTGTGTGCAAAGGAGGACACATTATTAGACAGTGAAGCTTTGTGCCGGCTGCCAAATTGCACTATTCCGGTTAGGGAAGCACTGCAGCTGAATCTCTAGCGTGCACAGACACATACTCTGATACCACACACAAACAGGCTCATCACCAGGACTCAGTAGCTGAATCTCCTAAAAATACTTGTGCAGGGAGAAGGACACAATGGAATGCTTTGCTGAAAAAATTTTCTGCCTCTGTGCTTCCGGAGAGGATCTTCATCAGTAAACCATCACAAAGCAGTTTGAGGTGTGTGTGTGTGTGTGTGTGTGTGTGTGGTTGCAGGTGATGGTCTAGTGGTTAAGGTGTTGGGCTTGAGTCCAGAAGATCATGGGTTCAAATCCCCACCTGACTGGAAAATCACTAAGGGCCCTGGGGCAAGGCCTTTAATACCCTATTGCTCCCGGCGTGTAGTGAGCGCCTTGTATGGCAGCACCCTGACATCGGAGTGAATGTGAGGCATAATTGTAAAGTGCTTTGAGCGTCTGATGCAGATGGAAAAGCGCTATATAAATGCAGTCCATTTACCATTTAGTCCATCCCAGCCTTGTGCAGGTCTACAATTTTGTCCCTGGTGTCCTTAGACGGCTCTTTGGTCTTGGCCGTGGTGGATAGGTTGGAGTATGATTGGCTGAGTGTGTGGACAGGTGTCTTTCATACAGGCAACGAGTTCAAACAGGTGCAATTAATACAAGTAAAGAGTGCAGAATAGGAGGGCTTCTTAAAGAAAAACTGTTAAGTTTGTGAGCCAGAATTCTTGCTGGTTAGTAGGTGATCAAATACTTATTTCATGCAATAAAATGCAAATTAATTACAAAAACCATACAATGTGATTTTATGGATTTCTGTCTCTCACAGTTGAAGTGTACCTATGATAAAAATTACAGACCTCTCCATTCTTTGAAGGTGGGACAACTTGCAAAATTGACAGTGTATCAAATACTTATTTTTCCCACTGTATATATGGTAGGAAGTGAAATGTATTTATATAGCACTTATCACAGATAAAAATCACAAAGTGCTTCACAAGAAACAGGAAAAATAAAGTAACATGTCAGATATGATAATAATAGAAAACAACATTAAAAGCAACAGGTCTTGTGAAAACTCATCTGTTTGACAGTGTCTAGCTGCTTTTTAAGAGTCAATACAGACTGCAGTGTCAAGACAGAGGAAGAGCATTCCAGAGTCTTGGTGTGACTGCTTGAAACAATTGATTCCCACAAGTTTTAAAACGAGTGTTTGGGACCATCAGCAATCTCTGACCTGAATGTTTCAGCAGATGTACTGGGGAGCTTGTCCATGTAGGACCCTAAAAGTTAAAACTAAAATTTTGAACCAGCTGTTTTGGATGATGCTTGAGGGACGTTGAACTGTCAAAGAGAACACAGATTTCTTAGACCAGACTTGAACAGAGGAACCTAAAAAGCTAATATATTGTTAAATTTCAAGAATCTTGGTGTCAGGGGCAATGATCAAAGTTTCAGTTTTGTCTGCATTTAACTGTAGAAAATTATTTAACCATTGTTTGATTTCAGTCAGGCACTCAGTTAAACTTAATGAAACTCACAAGCCTTAAAAGAACAATACAGCTGGATATCATCAGCATTGGGATAAGAAATATTGTTTCATCTAATAATCTGCCCAAGTTGGAGTATATACAGAAGAAATGAAACAGGACCCAAAACAGAACCCTGAGGGAACTGAGCCAGTTTTAACAAAAAAAATATGAATCATATCCAGAATATAGGACCCAGTAGAATCAAATATGCAAAGGACTGAATGGGTAGGAAGAACATCAAGGGGACTTAAAGTAGGTTTCATACAACCAAGTAGAGCCCTGATGTCCTGGAGGGTAACAAGAGCAAAAGACCTGTCAGAAGAGAGCAAATCACTAGATTGATACAGAGATGATTATGAAATTCTAGACCTGATGGCTGCGACATCGTTCACAAAAACGTGCAGAAAGTTGCTGGATTCAGATTTTTTTGTTCACTGGTACACAAGGAGTAATTGGACAAACAATACTATCAATTGTATCAAACAAAGACTTTAGGGTTTTTCTTATTTGAAGCTGTAAGATTAGCGAAATAGGCAGTTCCTAGCTAGTAGCCTATAAAATTATTCACAGACTGGCACCTCCTTACTCAGCTGACCTAATTGAACCCTATGTATTGGCCTGGGTTTTGCGTTCTCAGGGTCCAGGACTACTTTGTGTCCCTAGGGTCAATAAAAAGTCTGCGGGTCACAGAGGTTTCTCTTATCGTGCCCTGTTATGTGGAATGATCTCCCTGTGTCAATAAAACTGTCAGATTCTGTAGAGACTTTCAAGTCCAGACTTAAGACGTACTTATTTTCCCTTTTGTATGGCTAGCATACTGGCATAGTATGTGTTACTATGCTTTTTACTCTTTTAAATTTGTTTATTAGGAAACTGAGCGGGTCGCGGCCTCAACTTGATCTAAAGTCTGGGTCTTTTAGTGAAGCTTAGGGCTAGTGTTCGGCAATCACCTTAGTATTTCTTCAGTTTTTCTTGTTGCTTAATGCTGACAAATTATACTGTATTTGTTGTGTTTCTGATGCCTGATTCTGTTCTCTCTCTGTCTCTCTGCTCCATCCAGAGATGAACCCTCCTGTCCTGTGCACCGGCAACATTTCCTGTATATTCGTTTTGTAAATTGTGTCGCTAGCACGGCCCAAGCTGAGTGTCACCCCTTTGAGTCTGGTCTGCTTGAGGTTTCTTCCTCAAATCATCAGAGGGAGTTTTTCCTTACCAATGTCGCCTGTGTGCTAGCTCTGGGGGTTGGTATGGTTAGGCCTTACTTGTGTGAAGCGCCTTGAGGCAACTTTGTTGTGATTTGGCGCTATATAAATGAAAATAAATTGAAATTGAAATTCAAGCATTTTTTATGTCATTTAGTAAAATAATTAATTCCTTAAGATGCAACCTGTGTGCTTCAAGCTTGGTAGCCTTTCATAACCGTTAAATCTTCTGGCAGTTTTGTGTGTGTATTTTAATTTGAAAGGTCCTGTGACTTATAGTGTGGTCTGAATTATATACTGAAAAATAACTTTTCTGTACATTTTCATTATAGTGGAAACGAGAAACACGACATTAATCTGCCTTTATTATTTTAAGTACAACCCCAATTCCAGTGAATTTGGGATGTTGTGTAACATGTAAATAAAAACAGAATACAATGATTTGCAAGCAGTGAGCATAATTTTGCATTTCCATCTTCCACAGTGACCCATCTTTCTACTCTGTGCACATTGTGGTCCTTGGTCTGATTGTCTGGTTTGGTTGATGTGGTGTTTCACTTGTCTGCTATCTGCTTGGGAAGTAACCTCACTTTGCCATGTGTTCTGTGCTTCAGAGATTTTTTTGCTGCCACACTTGATGGCGACAAATGGATTTTGGGTTCAAATGTCCTCCCCTCAAAGTGAATTATTTTGTTTTTTGATCTTTACCATACTGCTTTGTTAGAATTAACCGAGAAATTCTTGTGTGCCCTCCTATGGACCACTAAACACATTATGCAGTTACAGTCCCAATTCCAGTGAAGTTGGGACATTGTGTAAAATGTAAATAAAAACAGAATACAATGATTTGCAAATCCTCTTCAACCGATATTCAATATAATACACCACAAAGACAAGATATTTAATGTTCAAATTGATAAACTTTTTTGTTTTTGTGCAAATATTTGCTCATTTTGAAATGGATGCCTGCAACACATTTCAAAAAACCTGGGACAGTGGTATGTTTAGCACTGTGTAATATCACGTTTCCTTCTAACAACACTCAATAACCGGAACTGAGGACACTAATTGTTGAAGCTTTGTAGGTGGAATTCTTTCCCATTCGTGCTTGATGTATAAGTTCAGTTGTTCAACAGTCCGGGGTCTCTGTTGTCATATTTTGTGCTTCATATTGCGCCACACATTTTCAATAGGTGACAGGTCTGGACTGCAGGCAGGCCAGTCTAGTACCAGCACTCTTTTACTACGAAGCCACGCTGTTGTAACACCTGCAGAATGTGGCTTGGCATTGTCTTGCTGAAATAAGCAGGGATGCCCCTGAAAAAGACATTGCTTGGATGGCAGCACGTGTTGCTCCAAAACCTGGATGTACCTTTCAGCATTGATGGTGCCTTCACAGATGTATAAGTTGCTCATGCCATGGGCACTAACACACCCCCATACCATCACAGATGCTGGCTTTTGAACTTTGCACTGGTAACAATCTGGATGGTCAAATTGAAATGTGGACTCATTAGACCACAGCACACTGTTCCACTTTGCGTCTGTCCATTTCAAATGATCTCGGGCCCAGAGAAGGTGGCGGTGTTTCTGGATGTTGTTGATGTATGGCTTTTGCTTTGCATGGTAGAGTTTAAACTTGCACTTGTAGATGCAGCGACAAAGTGTGTTAACTGACAATGGGTTTTCTGAAGTGTTCCTGAGTCCCACGTGGTAAGATCTTTTACACAATGATGTCAGTTTGAAAGCAGTACCGGCCTGAGGGATCGAAGGTCACGGGTATTCAGTGTTGGTTTTGGCCTTGCCGCTTACGTGTAGAAAGTTCTCCAGATTCTCTGAATCTTCTGATTATATTATTGACTGTAGATGATGGAATCCCTAAATTCCTTGCAATTGAACGTTGAGAAACATTGTTCTTAAACTGTTGGTCTATTTTTCATGCAGTTGTTCACAAAATGGTGATCCTCGCCACATCTTTGCTTGTGAACGGCTGAGCCTTTTGGGGATGCTCCTTTTTATAACCAATTATGACACTCGCCTGTTTCAAATAGGTGTCTTTGAGCATTTATCAACTTCCCAATCTTTTGTTGCCCCGTCCCAACTTTTTTTGAAATGTGTTGCAGGGATCCATTTCAAAATGAGCAAATATTTGCACAAAAACAAAAATATCTATCAGTTTACACTAAATATCTTGTCTTTGTGGTGTATTCATTGATACTGGTTGAACAGGATTTGCAAATAATTGTATTCTGTTTTTATTTATATTTAACACAATGTCCCAACTTCATTGGAATTGGGGTTGTAAATGAGAGAGAGAGGGTGGGGGACTTCCTAATGGGGCTCAGTAGGGGGCTTGCATACCCACCATATTGGATTTTGGTTGCGCAGGGGATTGTGGGAAATGTGTACCTGCTGCAGACTCTCAGACATGGTCAGAAAGCAAACAATGCCGGGGATTACTTGTTGTGTCCCTGGATGCTTAAATAACAATCTTGGGGATAAATATGTGAGCTTGTGTGTGTGTGTGTGTTTTTTGTTTTTTTTTTTTCCCTAAGAATGTAACACTTATGCCCCGTTTACACCGTACTGAGACCTATATAAGACCTACAACATCATGACATTTTGTCAACTCTCACAAGTCTTGGCTGGTCTCCGTTGTGATCTGTTATTTGCATTTACACCAAGCTTGCATTGCGACTGAAAAACATTTTAATATCCATGATCATTGATGCAACCCCATGCAGAGTCAATTGAGAGTGTATTATGACCCACAGGATCAAGTTCAGAGTGAGTTGAGATGTGAGAGTTTATTGAGACTGTTTTTGAGACCCATGTATCTGTTAACCAATGTCTACCATGTAAGCCAGAAATCTTACATGGTAGACTCACAATCGGTTTTTCCACTCAGACCACTTCCATCAGAACCACCAATATAGTAGTTTTGTCCATAACTTGCAGCAAAATCGTGGCCACTATTTGACGTGCAACTTAGAAATCCCTCCCGAAATCATCCCCCTTTCACCAGATCAGATTTCTCCTGCCATGTTTAGTGGCACGAAACAGCTCTTTCTGTCTGTCTGTCTTCACATTCACCTTTTCCACCTCTGGAAGTTGAAACGCTGAATTGGGGAATATCTTACTGCATGCATATTATTCATGTCTGAGCACCTCAAATATTTTACACTGTTGCCATCATTGATGGCATTGCCTATAAACTCCAAACACATTAAGAAATTTATCCCTTGTCTTAAAGTTCAAAATTGGAATGGTTGAGATTTAGTGGCTGACTTACAGATAAAAGGTTCAAGTCTTTCCAGTCAATACTGCTGATGTGATGATGGGTAACATTTTGTTCTTTGTAGACTGCCAGAGGACTACAGATGTGGGAAGTCCTTAGGGCCAGTGGAATCTCTGCAGGAACATCCCCAGCACCCAGGAAAAATTCTGATTGGCTACAGCCGAGGCCTAGTGGCCTTATGGGATTTGGCTGCCTGTCATGCTGACCAGCTCTTCCTGGGCAAGCAGGTACCTATTGTACAGATGAAAGTTGACTGTACAGTGGTTTGCTTTTTGCATTCAGCACTGTATGATTAATCTTTTAGATTATTTATATGTGTGCATTCAGTACACCATAGTTTATTGACACAGCATCACAAAAATGTAAAGTTAACTTCTATAATTAATCTATAAGCAATTACTTTGGAGGAATTTTCATGAACGTGCTTTCTGGGGCGTTAGCTGGATGTGCTGCTCATCTGTTGTGAGAATGTAGCGGCTTGTGTGATGATTCTGCATGTTGTTTGTATGAATCCTCATGCAGCAGCTGGAGAGCCTGGTATGGGAACGTCTGGAAGCTTATTTGTTCATTCACATAATGACGGCAGCTACTCCGTTTGGGCGGTTACCAGCGGCAACCCTTACATTCACCAGCCATTATCTACCACCATCCCTTATGGTGAGAAAGACACACCCAGGGCAGTTGATGGTCTGAAGGTTGTCATTCCAACAGCATTTCTTTAGATCCCCAAATCAACTTCAAATTCTGTTAAGCTTTGCAGTGATTTAAAAAAATCTTTTGTAATACTGAAATCATTTGACCAATTTCTTCTTACATTTTTGTAACTGCACTTTTCATGTCACAGGGCCATTTCCCTGTAAGGCCATCAACAAGATACTTTACAGGACGACACAAACAGGGTAAGTGTTTAACACATACTTAAACTTTTTATCTTTAAAATACATGTACTGTATTTTCCAGACCATAAGTCACAAGACTTCCCAAACTACAAGTAGTAAAATAAATAAAAACTGTGACTGTGTATACTCAAATATACAGGTGTAACAGACCTGTGAAACTTCAGCACAGAGGTAGACCGCTTTCCTAATTCAGCTATTTCACAAAAAGATTTACTACCAGATATATATAATGCATGAAAGTACCATGGCAGAGTGGTTGTATCATTTTGTTTATTTTGGAACTGGCGTGTGTGTGTGTTTGGGGTGGGGGTTACCCCTAATATTTAAGACTTGAAAAAGTGGGCAGAATATAGTTTGAGCTGTATTTGAGAATAATTTTGAATCCCAAAATTCAGACATTAGTATATGAATGTGTCCAGTTTTGTAAACAGCATGTAAAGGAGTAACTCAACAGAAAAGTGGTTATCCCTAATAGTCTCAAACTCATACCGATTGCTGTGCATTGCCTTATATGAAGAGCAAGACTGACAAGAAGAAACCTTCTGCATACCTCTGTCTGCCTTTCAGTTGTCCAGTGTTGTTGTACAGTGGAGGGATGCCCAGAGCGAGCTACGGAGACCGTCACTGCCTGACCATTCAGCAAGATAAAGACCATGTCACTCTTGATTTCACATCTCGAGTCACTGACTTCTTTACTGTCAACAGCATAGAACAAGAGAAAGGTGAGAAGTTGTCAAACATTAAATTATTCTGACATGTAGTGTGAGCTTCAGTATTGATGGATTCTTGACACTTTTGCTCCTTAAACTGACAATCTTGATTTTGTTTACTGTATTTGTACATTGTGAAATCACAACAGCAATCATCTCAAAGTGCTATATGTAAAGAGCTATATTTAGACTGGAGCGACTACACCCCCACTGATACATTTTTTTTTTTGGGGGGGGGGGGGGGGTACTGATATTTGGGAGTGAAAAAATTTGCAATACAGATATTGGCCTATAATATGCGTAAAAACCTGTAGTAATTCCTAACACTTTATCAAACCCTTATAGTCATGAAATGTAATTGAGGCTTGATGTTTTACAGTTTAAACATGAACTTTATTATAAATAACTATAAATATGACCATCAATCAACTTATGTCTGTCACGCTGACTTCACACTAATTTGCAGTTGGCGTGTTGCGCTGCTCAGCATTTGCATAAAGTAGACTTCTCATTTCATCTATTTTGGCCCCACCTAGCTGGCTGCATAGCAACCACGTGTCTGTTGTTGCTGTAAAGTGCCTACTCTGATTGAAAATGAAGAGCAGCTGGTTGATTTGTTTCTGTGTGTTGTAGCTGATGTGACCAAGAGGTGATGGGGGTCCTAGCCCCACTAGAAAGCATTATAAACAAGGCTGTCTTCATGCTCTCTGTTGGACAAACTAGATAATGACACCATTTCCAATAGCCAAAGTATTTTTCCACATTATTTGGTAAAATACATTTTTATATTGGTAAACATAACTCTAATAATGATATGTATGTTAAATGCTCTTATTGGCCAATAATGTCAGCCAACCAGTAAATTGGTAGGGCTCTAGTTTAGACCTTATCCACAGTGTGGTGGCCAACTGGTCAGTGCACTTGCTTTCAAAACAGAAGGTTCCTGGAGCAATACCACCTGTGCCCATTCTACATGTAATGTAGAGTTGCGTCAAGAAGGCCATCCAGCAGAAAAGTTGGACCAAATCAGCATGCAGATCCAGATCGAGTCGAAAGAACTTACTCTTTAGATCTTACCCTCTCCGTGAGCAAGCACTTGGCAACAGTGTCAAAGAAAATTATTATTTATATAAAAAGAAGAAAGAGAAGGAAATGACCTCAAGCAGGCCAGCCTCAGTGGGGTGGTCATCTGCTTTGATCATCCAGTTAAATTTTACTGACTCTCATGTCATGTTTAAACGTATAAATGTTGTTGTTTTTTAATTGAACAGCATTAATTTATGTTTGGTCTCATCTGTCCTTTCAGAGTTTGATGACCCATCAGCCTTGGTAGTATTACTAGAAGAAGAACTAGTTGTAATTGACCTCCAGACCACTGGGTGGCCCTCTCTCCCCACTCCCTACTTAGCTCCTCTGCACTCCTCAGCCATTACTTGCTCCTGCCACATCTCCAATGTTCCTTCCAAACTTTGGGAGAGGCTGGTCAGTGCTGGTAAAGCACAGCAGAGCAGACAGCACACACACAAGGTGAGGGTGAAAACAAAACACCACCGCTATCTGTGGTGCAAAGTTTGATTAGAATAAGCCTTATCGGAGTCTCGAGTGATGCACTGCATTGTGGGAGAGGTCAGAGTTCACTAATGCAACAGCATGGGACATTATTCTTGACCGTGTGTAATGGTTCCTGATAATTTGCCAGCGAAATGTGCCATTAATTGTAACACGTAGCAGGTTACAACAGTTCCATTGGACTTCTGACGTCTCTGCTCGAATCATCACATTGGTGATCGGAGGCCAAGAATGTATATTTCGTGGTATTCATGACCTGTCGTCATTATGTGTAAATGCAGCATTAGTGGAGTGTTCCGTGGTTCCAAAGTGTTTACTTTGAAAAAATTAGTGTGTTCAAACCACGCCAGGTCTCCTGGACACCCCAGCTAGGAATAATGGAACAGGACTCCGGTTCTATTTTGTGGGTTTTCTTCTCTGAACTGGGGCCATGATTAAGAGGGACAGCTGGGGGCATTTATATTGTGCTGCTAGAGGTGAAATTCTTGGACCGGGCGCAAGACGGTCAAAAGTAAAAGCATTTTACTGTGGAGTGGAGCCTGCGGCTTAATTTGACTCAACATGGCAAACCTCACCCGTCCCGGACATGGAAAGGATTAACAGATTGATTGCTCTTTCTTGATTTTGTGGGTGGTGGTGCATGGCCATTCTTAGTTGGTGGAGCGATTTGTCTGGTTAATTCCGTTACCGAATGAGACTCCGGCATGCTAACTAGTTACGCGGCCCCATGCGGTCGGTGTCAACTTCCTCGAGGAACAAGTGGCATTCAGCCACACGAGATTGAGCAATAACGTCGGCAATTGTGACAGTATTGAATAAGAAAGCAGTATCCTGGCTGTATTGTTTAAACATGCTGCAAACCATGTTGTTTGGTACCCATGACCATTGACCCGGAAGTACTATAGGCTTTCCCAGACATGTGCACTCGTAACAGCGAGATGGCTTATTCTTGCACATTAAACAGCAGTAGCCAGTTCAGTTCAATGCATTAAAAATGATCAATTTCTTGCCGTTGTTATTTTGAATGGAGCGAGTCTGTGAGCCTGTGGGACCCTCTGGGACTCTCAACTCATGTCATGGCCCTGAATTCATATAAGATTTACTGTACCCCTCTACACTTTGATGATGACATCACAACTATTTAAAGATGTTTTAACAGTTACATTAACAAAATGTTGCAGCTTACATTTAGTTTTAATGCTTTCTGACAGCTTGTTTATAAGGTAACCCTCCACTGCAAATGGAAATTTTAATGCGCTCTACTGCTGCTGCTCTTCAAGAGCTATAGGTGTTTACTATGTTACAAACTCGACCTTGTAAAGAACATTCGCTTTGAAATGACTGCCTCTGCTAGAGGTTAGACACCAGTATGAACATTATCATTTGGATGCATGTCATTCAACAGCAAAAAAAAAAAAAAAAATGTTGGGGTGAGAGATTAGAGGATGTGTGCATTGTTGTGTTGAAGCTAAATTGGTGTCTGTCCTCTCAACAATCTGGAATTTAAGACTTGTATTGTAAATATGATTTTGCTGTTGTTTTATGCTGTTTATTATAAGCCTAAATGCATTTGAAGAGATTATTTTTAAAGTATTTATCATGGTTGATTTGACTGGAAGCCTGGTGACTGAGAGGAAATAGCAGTGTTTGACCATCACTGTTAAGTTTGAGAGCAGGTGTCTGCATTTAAAGGCTTTGCAAAGGCTTTGTGGCTCAGATCAGCTGTTTGTTCAGTGTCAGAGTAGACTAACACACACAAGCAGCTGTTACACCCGTCTCCTCGTGTGAGACCAAACCAGAGTGGCACAGGAGGTACACGGGAACACTCACTGCTGTTTGCAGCTACAGTTCTGCACATGCAGATTCATGATGCGCTGATAGCTCAGTATGTTACCATGAAAATCAATTTCATTGTATATAGCTCCAAATCAAAACATAACACACATTAAGGTTTTATCCTTACCCACCCCACTGACAATAGTGGTTTAATAAATACATAAATAAATAAATAAAACTTCCTTTGCTTTTGGGATTATTGCAAGAAACCTCAAGCAGACCAGACTCCATGGTTTGACCATCTGCTTTTGCCATAGTAGTAAAATAAAATAAAAGCACAAGGAACTGTGATCCACGCAGGCAGAAATTTTGCAGCTAAACAACTATATATGTATACAACCCCTGGCAATAATTATGGAATCACCGGCCTCGGAGGATGAAAAAAATATGTAAATTATTGGTTGAAATACAAGGGTTAATAAAGGGAATAGTTTTGACTGTGTTGAATGTTTGGTGTCCAAAATAAAAGGTCAAATAAGGTTGATGTACATTGGATTCCAAGACACGTTACCCTATAATCTGAAAACTACAACCCCTGGCAAAAATTATGGAATCACCGGCCTCGGAGGATGTTCATTCGGTTGTTTAATTTTGTAGAAAAAAAGCAGATCACAGACATGACACAAAACTAAACTCATTTCAAATGGCAACTTTCTGGCTTTAAGAAACACTATAAGAAATCAGGAAAAATAATTGTGGCAGTCAGTAACGGTTACTTTTTTAGACCAAGCAGAGGGAAAAAATATGGACTCACTCAATTCTGAGGAATAAATTATGGAATCACCCTGTAAATTTTCATCCCCAAAACTAACACCTGCATCAAATCAGATCTGCTCGTTAGTCTGCATCTAAAAGGAGTGATCACACCTTGGAGAGCTGTTGCACCAAGTGGACTGACATGAATCATGGCTCCAACACAAGAGATGTCAATTGAAACAAAGGAGAGGATTATCAAACTCTTAAAAGAGGGTAAATCATCACGCAGTGTTGCAAAAGATGTTGGTTGTTCACAGTCAGCTGTGTCTAAACTCTGGACCAAATACAAACAACATGGGAAGGTTGTTAAAAGCAAACATACTGGTAGACCAAGGAAGACATCAAAGCGTCAAGACAGAAAACTTAAAGCAATATGTCTCAAAAATCGAAAATGCACAACAAAACAAATGAGGAACGAATGGGAGGAAACTGGAGTCAGCGTCTGTGACCGAACTGTAAGAAACCGCCTAAAGGAAATGGGATTTACATACAGAAAAGCTAAACGAAAGCCATCATTAACAGAAAAAACAGAAACAGAAAAAACAAGGTTGCAATGGGCTAAGGAAAAGCAATCGTGGACTGTGAATGACTGGATGAAAGTCATATTCAGTGATGAATCTGCATTGGGCAAGGTGATGATGCTGGAACTTTTGTTTGGTGCCGTTCCAATGAGATTTATAAAGATGACTGCCTGAAGAGAACATGTAAATTTCCACAGTCATTGATGATATGGGGCTGCATGTCACGTAAAGGCACTGGGGAGATGGCTGTCATTACATCATCAATAAATGCACAAGTTTACGTTGATATTTTGGACACTTTTCTTATCCCATCAATTGAAAGGATGTTTGGGGATGATGAAATCATTTTTCAAGATGATAATGCATCTTGCCATAGAGCAAAAACTGTGAAAACATTCCTTGCAAAAAGACACATAGGGTCAATGTCATGGCCTGCAAATAGTCCGGATCTTAATCCAATTGAAAATCTTTGGTGGAAGTTGAAGAAAATGGTCCAACCTGCAAAGCTGATCTGGCAACAGCAATCAGAGAAATTTGGAACCAGATTGATGAAGAGTACTGTTTGTCACTCATTAAGTCCATGCCTCAGAGACTGCAAGCTGTTATAAAAGCCAGAGGTGGTGCAACAAAATACTAGTGATGTGTTGGAGTGTTCTTTTGTTTTTCATGATTCCATAATTTTTTCCTCAGAAATGAGTGATTCTATATTTTTTCCCCTCTGCTTGGTCTAAAAAAAAGTAACCGTTACTGACTGCCACAATTTTTTTTTTTCCTGATTTCTTAGTGTTTCTTAAAGCCAGAAAGTTGCCATTTGAAATGACTTTTTGTGTCATGTCTGTGATCTGCTTTTTTTCTACAAAATTAAACAACTGAATGAACATCCTCCGAGGCCGGTGATTCCATAATTTTTGCCAGGGGTTGTATCAGTAGCCTAAAATGGAACAAGCTTACGCCAAATTTTCACATTTTGCAGCACGGCTGGATGACTGAAGAAAAAAAGAGGCGTTGTGGTCAGGTGCAGGGTAACAAGTTTGAGAACCGTAGATTTCTGTGAAATGGAGGCTCATACATACAGTATTGCTTATCACAAGAGAAGATAAGAAAACCTGAATCCCCATTACCAAAGACGTGGAAATGTGAAGGGAATTGATATTGTGATATTTGTGATAATGCATTGTGCAACTTCACCACTAGATGACACTAAATCCTACATGATGGAGCTTTAAAATGATGTGCTGTTGAGTTCAAATGGTGCAGTTCTAACATTGCAGTCTAACTCCTGTCTGTGTTTCTGTAGAGTTGGCCCATATGTGGTGGGAAAAACTTGGCACCTCCACCAAAACAACAAGAACTGTTATTGACTGGGTAAATGTACACAAACGTGCAGACGATACCCACACTACGATCCAAAGTTCTGTTTCAAAAAGCAGCTTGCTAACAATGAGCTGACAAAACCCATTGTTTTCTGTTCCAAATTATATTTGCTTTGCTTCCACTGCTGTGGCAGTTTCATGGGATGTGACTAACTGGAATGGCAACCCTTCATACATTTATTGTTTAACAGATTTTTGTAAAAAGTAAAATGATTCATTTTGGATGATATAGGTAGCTGTACCTAATGAAATGAAATGTGCACTAGAATCTAAAACAATAGCACAATGTTTTTGTTTTTAAATAACTTGTGCATTTGCAGACACGAGGATGGTACTGTGCGTTTCTGGGATGCATCGGGTGTTGCTCTGACGCCACTATATAAACTCAGCACAGCCAATGTCTTCCACACTGACTGCGACCCTTGTGATGACCCTCATGACCCGAGCAATGACCCCGACATGCAGCAGGATGACGAATGGCCTCCTTTCAGGAAGGTAAGGGTGCAATGAGAGACAAAAGGAAGAAAAATAAGCGTTCAGGCCTTCCTGTAAGGATCAACCACAACACCTTGTTTTATAGACTGTGGAGAATAAAAACAATGTGAGCTTTGCACACACACATGCAGTCAGTCCTACAGCACTACATCTGCACCCTGATTTTTTGTTTGTTTTTGTTTTCCCCGCCCCCATCTGATTGTTTTCATGTGTTTGGTTTTCAGGCAGACCCACCCCATTGTTCTTCTTATTAAAACGTTGACTGTGAGCAAACCACAGTCTGATTTTGTTTTAATGGCCTGTTTTCTGTGCAGAATGGTGTTCAAATGAACTGATTCAGCACCAGCGAGCAGGGTTCATGTCAAAGGGACCTGGTCGAAGCTGGAAGGCTTCAGTACAAGTTGGCACGAAATGGAAATAAGTTACACAGTGAAACACTTGAGTACTTCAGTGAAGTTGTTCCCTAATTGGAAATGTTTTTTCATTGTGGAATTGCATGTTCCAGATAAGCATTTAGGACCTGGGGTCGTGTTTGTTTGAAGATGGTAAGAGTTTGTGAGTCACTGTAATGTATCTTTCACTGCGTGGCTATTCTCACATGAATACGTGTTTCCACTGTCATTTAATAGTGATGGTGCTTGAGACATGTGCTTCTGTGATCACCTTTGTTCATGTGCAAGTGTTGCATGTATGTGAGCAAGATATCTTCAGAATGCCTCATTTGATTTAGATCAAACTTGGCACTTACACTGTGCCTACGGGTGGGAATACATGATTTGATTTTGGTTAGGATTGGCTAAAAACTCAAATTTCTGACCCTTGAAAAAAATGAACGAAAAATGGCAGAGTTCAGATAGTTTGTTAGTGAACATAACTGATTAAAAGCCTATTCAACATTTAGTTGAATCACAAGTTGCTCTTCTAAGCACTTTTGATTTCTTATTAATTTGAAGCACCTATTATAGACCAGGGAGCTCAGTGAGATCCAGTTGGGCTGCCAATATTCCAGATCACATCTCCCTTTGTGTCCTTGAAGAAGACACTTCATCTGCATTGTCTAAGTCCACCCAGCTGTAAATGTGGACCAGACTTGGTTGTGGAAATAACCTGTGTTGGAATGGTGTCCCATCTAAAGGGTGTAGACTCTGATCCGTTTCATGGTACACAATACGGGGATAAGCATCAAATGACTTTTATCTAAGACCACTTTTTTCTTTTCTTTTCTCTTTTTTTTTTTTTTTTTCTTCCACTGACTCAATATTTCGAGTTTATCATTTTGAGTCTCCTCCTTGTTGATCCTTTTATTTGGCTCTTGTTGCGGTGGTGCAACATGCCACCCTCACTGGGACATTGCACCATCAGGATCAGGTTTTAACTAGCAGAAAGAATAACTGGTCTTGAATGGAGCGATATGGTTTTAGTCTCAGACCTACTTTCCTCCTCCCTTTAACTTCCTGTTCATTCCTTAACTCTCCCCTTCCACTGTTCCTCGTGTATCCTGTGGTAACGGAGCTGCACGTTCTGGAATGTGGCCCTCTTATGGGATGAAGAGCCCCCCCGCCCGCCCCATCCTCCATAATGAAAACCAGACCCCTCACTTCTCCATGCATGTGTGTGTTAGTGACCATCTTCTACTCCTTGTTTTGCTGAGGCTTGACTCCCATGTGAGGATATTCTATTGGAATTCCGTGTGTGTGTGAGAGAGATTAATGCACATGTATTTTAATGAATTATGTTTGAGGAATAGGAAGGCTGCCCTGGTATTTGGTATTCTTAAAGCTATAGTATGTACGATTTGAGATTGTGTGAGTGTTATTATGTAGCATTCATAAGTATACGATCATTAATGTATAATGAATTCAAGAAAAATGAAGATGAATCAGTGGTTGCATTTGTCTACTGGTTATAGTGCAGACTAGCAAATATGAAGACCCTAATTATTGTCAAATGGAGGATTGTGCATGACACTTATCACAAGAGAAGACAAGGGAGCCTGAATCGCTGTTGGCAAAAAAAAAAAAAGCAAAGATGTGAAGGGAAATAAAATCATGACCAGCGACTGCATAATGCAATCTGCAACCTCACCACTATTGGGATGGTATCAAGACCACCTAGATTGAATCTGAGTCCAGACCAAGACCTTAAAGGGTTGAGTGTGAGTTAAGACCAAGACTTTGGGATTTTGGAATGGTTGAAACCAAGTCAAGATGGAGTCTTTGAAGGAGGTGAGACAGAGTCAAGGCAGAAACCTAAAAGACAAACAAAAAAAAGGCTGTTTTCATGACCATGAATGTAATGAGACTTAACCCCACCCCTTTTAGTATTCAAAATGAAGGGGAAAAGAGTTCAGCACCTCATTCGGGGTCAACTTAAACATATGTATGAGGTCAAATGGTTAAAATAAAATACCAGAACTCAACATGTTGTAACGGTCTCCCAGATGGATTTTTAGCTTGTTTGGCAGCTCATATTAGTGTGTGAATTTCTATAATTTGTGATTGTGTATACTTATTGTAGTCCAAAACAGAGTAGAGATCGGGTAGACTTGCTTTTAGGGCGTGTAAGTGAAAAGGTGGTCTTGAGTACTACATCACTACCACTAGATGGCACTAAATTCTACGCAAAATAGATTTAAGGCCAATTTGAATAAAAGAGTCATCTGACCAGTTTTATTATTCTGTTAGAAGCTGCTGGTATTAAAAGGCTAATGTCATAACTCTTTAGCTGGCACCAACAGCAGTCCAGACAGAGGTAGCATTCGTTCGGTAATTCATTCATTTTCAGTACCTGCTAACTCCAGTCAAGGGTCATGGGAAGGCTGGAGCCTACCCCAGCAGCCATATGGTGTGAGGCAGGGTACATCCTGGACAGGACACCACGCCAGTCTGTCACAGTGCCACATATAGACAGACAAGCACCTACAGTCGATTTTAGAGTCACCAATTCACCTGACCTGCAAGTCTTTGGACTTGGTAGGAAGCCGTATAACGCAAGCTAACCCACTCAAACATGGAGAAAACATGAAAACTCCACATAGAAAGGCCCAGGTGGGAAGCGATCCCATGGCCTTCTTGCTTTGAGGCAACAGTGCTAACTACACAGATGCCATGCTGCCCACAGAGCTAACAAATTATTATTATTATTATTATTATTATTGAAACAAATCAAGTGTCTGTGCTGCACCTTGCCGCATCCACAACACCATGGATCCGCCCTGGGTCCTGGAAGGCATCACCCAGGCAGTCAACAGGTCCTTCTCCACATCTTTAAGTGAATCATCCATTTCCTGCAGCTAGGTGACACACCTGGTCAGGGTCAGCATTGATCTTGCTACGAATAACACTGTAACTCAGTGCAACCTGCCACATGGATGGATAGCCAGAATCTAAATGATCTCCCCTACTTGTGCTTGTACTAGTGAAGAGGGTGGCATGACACCCAGCAGGCCGAAAACAAGACCTGTCAAAGGGCAGATGGACTCCTTGTGAGTCAGCGGCCGTCATACTTTTTATATATGTATTTTTTTAAAATGTCTTATGCTTTTAGGTGTTTTTCAAAAAATGTTTATGCCTTTAATTTTTATGGACAGAGGTTTTGCAGAACCCGCCATCTTCAAGTCTTTAGGGTCCTGGTGCTGCCCATCTTACTGTATGGTTATGAGACTTGGAGCTACCCAGTGACCCAAGGCGATAACTGGATGTCTTTGGTAGCAGATCTTCCCAGAGGCTCCTTGGCTACTGCTGGAATGATTGTTTTGAACCAAATGGGAACAATAACATTGAACTATTGTATTATGTTTCTTATTTATCAGTCGTTTTTATTTGTGTTGTGTGTGCATATGCATGTGCAGGTTGGCTGTTTTGACCCGTACAGCGACGACCCCAGGCTGGGCATCCAAAAAATTGCTCTGTGCAAATACAGCAACAAGTTGGTGGTAGCTGGAACTGCTGGGCAGGTAAAGACTGACTTGCAGCTCACACACAATCATGCCAATATACACACTCTGAAATGCACACCAGCAGTTCTTTCTGCCTCTCTGACCTCTACAGGTGATTGTGCTGGGTTTTAATGACGAGCCTTCAGACCACTTTGTGGACATCTCAGTGGTTGATTTGCTGCAGGACAGGGAAGGCTTCACTTGGAAGGGCCACGACCGGCTGGAGCCACTCCTTAAACCTGCCCCCTTCCCCTCAGGCTTTCAACCACTAGTGCTGGTGCAGTGTCTGCCCCCAGCCTCTGTGACGGCTGTGGCGCTACACGCGGAGTGGAACCTTATTGCTTTCGGGACGAGTCACGGATTTGGTCTGTTTGACTACCACAGATGTAGTGCTGTGCTGGTCAGGTTAGAAACACACAAACACTCTTTTCATTCTTTGAAGTTAACAAAGCAAACATTGTAGAGTTGGATGGTGCTCAGTGTTTTCCCTCTGAAACATTGTTACACGGAGTCCCTCTGCCTCACGCCTTTGTTGATTGACAAGCACAGCACTTGACATATCTGTTAGCAGAGTTACTACTGGACTGATCTGCAAAAAGTGGTAAAAATGTCGTATCTGATGTGTAACAGAAACTGTTTAATTTCAGGGCAGTTCTTGATGGCGTCAGAATAATTTATTCAACACACCACCACAACCCATTTTATTTTGCGGTCACACTCAAGGTCATAACTGTTTAACTTAAACAATTTGGAGCCAGCATAGATTGAACATGGTAGAAGGTGTGTGTCTTGGTCAAGGATTAAAGTGGTTAAAGTTTGGAAAGATTTGATCAGTTGTCAAGTCCTGACAAAACCATATATTATGCTAACATTGATTCAGAGAGCAGGTGGTGCTCAGACATACTGGTTGGATCTCCAACCTACAGAACAGAGTTCAATGTCTGTGTTTGGGCTGATAACTTTATCTGTATAATGCCAGTGCAGAAGAGTCCCATATAGGCTGTGAAGGTGTTTTTACAGAGATTAGCATCCCTTCACTGGCTTCCTGTCTCTGTAAAATCAGATTTCAAGGTTCTGTTACTGGCTTATAAAATTATTCACGGACTGGCACCTCCCTACCTGGCAGACCTGGTTAAGCCTTATGTACCGGCTCGGGCCCTGCGTTTGCAGGGTATGGAACTTCTTTGTGTTCCCAGGGTGAATAAAAAGTCCACCGGTCAAAGAGCCTTTTCCTATTGTGCCCCTGCCCTGTGGAACGATGTCCCGCTGCACATATGGCAGTCGGACACTGTGGACACTTTTAAATCCAAACTTAAGACCCACTTGTTTTCCCTGTTTTATCATTTGTATTTTATGTATGTTATCTTATTATGTATTTTATAATTTTTTAATTCTTGTATTTTTTTATGGATTGCTTTTTATCATGTTTTAATCTTTTGGTGCATTTTTTTTTCTGTGTTGTGTGATATTGTCATGAACTGGCACTATATAAATTAATACATTTTGAATTTGAATTAACATTAAGTCAGCCAAGCATAGTACTCACAGCTTTGGATCCCAATCCACGAGCTGTAAATGGGTGCTGGCCATGGTTGGGGAAGTAACCTGTGTTGGGGTATAGTCACATCCAGAGGGTGTCGTGGACTCCCATCCACTTCATTGTATGCCCTAACTGGATAAGTAGTGGCCCGTGTGGGACTCTGGGCCCATGTGTGGTACTCTCTACTGAATTGTGCATGGTGTTCTTACGTCTTGAGTTATATACAAGAAAGTGTTTTAGGTCAAGAATATTTTTGAGAAACTGATTTGTGTATGTGTCCGGGATGAAAATCAGCACCTCCAAATCCGAGGCCATGGGTCTCGACCGGAAAAAGGTGCTTTGCCCTCTTCAGGTCGGTGGAGTGTCCTTGCCTCAAGTGGAGGAGTTTAAGTATCTCAGTGTCTTGTTCACGAGTGAGGGACGGATGGAGCGTGAGATCGATAGACGGATCGGTGCAGCATCTGCAGTTATGCGGTCACTGTATCGGACCGTCATGGTGAAGAGAGAGCTGAGTAGGGGGGCAAAGCTCTCGATTTACCGATCCATCTACGTTCCGATCCTCACCTATGGTCATGAGATTTGGCTCATGACCGAAAGAACGAGATCGCGAGTACAAGCGGCCGAGATGTGTTTCCTCCGCAGGGTGGCTGGGCGCTCCCTTAGAGATAGGGTGAGGAGCTCGGTCACTCGGGAGGAGCTCGGAGTCGAGCCGCTGTTCCTCCACGTCGAAAGGAGTCAGTTGAGGTGGCTCGGGCATCTTTTCCGGATGCCCCCTGGACGCCTCGCTGGAGAGGTGTTCCGGGCACGTCCCACTGGGAGGAGGCCCCGGGGAAGACCCAGGACATGCTGGAGGGACTACATCTCTCGGCTGGCTTGGGAACGCCTTGGGGTTCCCCCGGAGGAGCTGGGGGAGGTGTGTGTGGATCGGGAGGTTTGGGGCGGCTTTGCTTGAGCTGCTGCCCCCGCGACCCGACTCCGGATAAAGCGGAAGAAAATGGATGGATGGATGATTTGTGTATGTACATTATATTGTTCATGTGTATTAGAGGTTGGAGTTTTCTGTATTTTGCTTTCACATCACTCCCTTTTGCACAAAGTACGTTGTGCACACAGCTGACACTTTTCATCGTTGTCATCCTCCTGTGAGTGTCACATTTTCTTTGGGTACTGCCATTTAAATTTTTTTCTTTCTAAATACTTCTAGGTGTACCCTGCACCCCAATGACTCCCTGGCAATGGAGGGTCCTCTCTCTAGAGTCAAATCCTTGAAAAAGTCATTACGGCAGAGCTTCAGACGCATCCGTAAGAGTAGAGTATCTGGGAAGAAACGTGCTCTCAGCTCACAAACCAGCAAGGTAAATGTTAGAATGGTTGTATTAAACCAGAGGTGGTCAGAGAAGCGGTGGTGTTAATTGGAGCATTTTGTCGCTATTTTGTAGGTGCAGGAAGCCAATGCGGCTCTAACAGAGCACGAGGAAGTAGCTCCGGTGCAGCGACGGATCGAACCTCGATCGGCAGACGATTCGCTGTCTGGGGTGGTGCGATGTCTCTGTTTCGCTGATACCTTTCTGCGCGATGGTGCGTTTTAAATTGTAAATGTAAACTGAACTTGGAATTCAACCAAGCAACCTTAATTCAGGTCTTTTCTTTTTTGTTGTTTTTGTTTTTGAGAAAAGTTGCATTTATAGTCACCTCACAGTACATTTGTCTGCTTTCTTTGCTGCTGTGGGGAGGGGGAGGTTTCTGGAGCCGAGCTGTTTGAGAGAGTTCTCTTCCACAGTGTTCGAAGCTGAGGGTAGCGGCAAATTTTCTGCCCGACTCTTGGGTTCAAATTTCCTGTTCTTCGAGCACAGATTTTCTGAAAAATGAACTGAATTTTTGATGAAAATGTGTGTTGAAAAGTTAGCCGCTTCAGCTTCCCCAGGCTGTGAAACACTTTGAAACCCCAGCTCAGAGCGCAGCTGAGGACGACGGCCGAACAGAGGTTCTGTCCTCTGAAAGAGAAAAAATATCCATTAAAATCCTTCAGTATTAATTCACGTGAGCACCGCTGGTGATACATTTTGAAATTTTTGGCTTATTTTATAGTTGAAAGGATTCGTGTTTCTAAAAAGTTTGTTCAGCAGGAAAACAGCGAGGGAGGGAGAGAGAGAACGAGAGAGGACTTAATTTTTACTCTTAACACTTGCTTTGACAATATAATGTTTCCGATGTCCAGGGTTCTCAACAGCATTATAACAGCGTAACAGACTGTTACTCTGTTATAATGCTGTTACAGTAAAAAATGACACTAAAGTTGGGCCGTTGCGTTGTTTTTGAGGGTGTGTAATGGGAAAATAATCATTTCTCTATGTTGCTTGTGGAACCGCTGGTTCTGATGTAGAAGCAGTGCATCCACAATTTATTCATCAGCTTGTATCAAAGCCATTTCAGACTTTTCCACTGGTTAAAGTCACTAAATGGGACTCTTTTTCTGCAAGAATCATCCCCGCTTCACACACACAGTTTTTATTTGTTCGTCATTAACGTGCCTTTTTTGTGGAGCAGCTAATGACGCGGCTCTCTACCGTGGACTAGAACCTTAATATCTCCCGCCTCTCTGGTTCCTAAACTAAGGGTAGTGTCCCTCGTGAAAATAATAATATTAATAATGATAATATCCTCCGTGCCATGTCTCTGTGTGTTGCGGGATTTGCTGTGGCTCTTTGCTGAGGTGGAAAGACAGATCATTCCGCAGTCAGTAACTTCAAAGTGAATTGCCATTTTAAATCAAAAGACACCTCTTTCCAAATGTTGTAAAACAGACAAAATATAACCGACCAATGCTGTTGATACATCCAATGATGCATCCTCCGTTCCGTCGGGGAGAACTTATCCCAGTGAATCTCAGCGCTCCAGTTTGAGCACAGCAGCTCTCCAGGTGCGAGTATTATATTATTAATTAATCAAAAACCCAGACAGAGCTTTAATTCATTTGAAAGCTTGTCTCTTAGTCTTGTCCATCCAAATTGGAAGGCCCAAAAACCAGTTTTATTTGTTATTATCTATCGTCCACCTGGTCGTTACTGTGAGTTTCTCTGTGAATTTTCAGACCTTTTGTCTGACTTAGTGCTTAGCTCAGATAAGATAATTATAGTGGGCGATTTTAACATCCACACAGATGCTGAGAATGACAGCCTCAACACTGCATTTAATCTATTATTAGACTCTGTTGGCTTTGCTCAAAAAGTAAATGAGTCCACCCACCACTTTAATCATATCTTAGATCTTGTTCTGACTTATGGTATGGAAATAGAAGACTTAACAGTATTCCCTGAAAACTCCCTTCTGTCTGATCATTTTTTAATAACATTTACATTTACTCTGATGGACTACCCAGCAGTAGGGAATAAGTTTCATTACACTAGAAGTCTTTCAGAAAGCGCTGTAACTAGGTTTAAGGATATGATTCCTTCTTTATGTTCTCTAATGCCATATAACAACACAGTGCAGAATAGCTACCTAAACTCTGTAAGGGAGATAGAGTATCTCGTCAATAGTTTTACATCCTCATTGAAGACAGCTTTGGATGCTGTAGCTCCTCTGAAAAAGAGAGCTTTAAATCAGAAGTGTCTGACTCCATGGTATAACTCTCAAACTCGTAGCTTAAAGCAGATAACCCGTAAGTTGGAGAGGAAATGGCGTCTCACTAATTTAGAAGATCTTCACTTAGCCTGGAAAAAGAGTCTGTTGCTCTATAAAAAAGCCCTCCGTAAAGCTAGGACATCTTTCTACTCATCACTAATTGAAGAAAATAAGAACAACCCCAGGTTTCTTTTCAGCACTGTAGCCAGGCTGACAAAGAGTCAGAGCTCTATTGAGCTGAGTATTCCATTAACTTTAACTAGTAATGAGTTCATGACTTTCTTTGCTAACAAAATTTTAACTATTAGAGAAAAAATTACTCATAACCATCCCAAAGACGTATCGTTATCTTTGGCTGCTTTCAGTGATGCCGGTATTTGGTTAGACTCTTTCTCTCCGATTGTCCTGTCTGAGTTATTTTCATTAGTTACTTCATCCAAACCATCAACATGTTTATTAGACCCCATTCCTACCAGGCTGCTCAAGGAAGCCCTACCATTATTTAATGCTTCGATCTTAAATATGATCAATCTATCTTTGTTAGTTGGCTATGTACCACAGGCTTTTAAGGTGGCAGTAATTAAACCATTACTTAAAAAGCCATCACTTGACCCAGCTATCTTAGCTAATTATAGGCCAATCTCCAACCTTTCTTTTCTCTCAAAAATTCTTGAAAGGGTAGTTGTAAAACAGCTAACTGATCATCTGCAGAGGAATGGTCTATTTGAAGAGTTTCAGTCAGGTTTTAGAATTCATCATAGTACAGAAACAGCATTAGTGAAGGTTACAAATGATCTTCTTATGGCCTCGGACAGTGGACTCATCTCTGTGCTTGTTCTGTTAGACCTCAGTGCTGCTTTTGATACTGTTGACCATAAAATTTTATTACAGAGATTAGAGCATGCCATAGGTATTAAAGGCACTGCGCTGCGGTGGTTTGAATCATATTTGTCTAATAGATTACAATTTGTTCATGTAAATGGGGAATCTTCTTCACAGACTAAAGTTAATTATGGAGTTCCACAAGGTTCTGTGCTAGGACCAATTTTATTCACTTTATATATGCTTCCCTTAGGCAGTATTATTAGACGGTATTGCTTAAATTTTCATTGTTACGCAGATGATACCAGCTTTATCTATCCATGAAGCCAGACGACACACACCAATTAGCTAAATTGCAGGATTGTCTTACAGACATAAAGACATGGATGACCTCTAATTTCCTGCTTTTAAACTCAGATAAAACTGAAGTTATTGTACTTGGCCCCACAAATCTTAGAAACATGGTGTCTAACCAGATCCTTACTCTGGATGGCATTACCCTGACCTCTAGTAATACTGTGAGAAATCTTGGAGTCATTTTTGATCAGGATATGTCATTCAAAGCGCATATTAAACAAATATGTAGGACTGCTTTTTTGCATTTACGCAATATCTCTAAAATCAGAAAGGTCTTGTCTCAGAGTGATGCTGAAAAACTAATTCATGCATTTATTTCCTCTAGGCTGGACTATTGTAATTCATTATTATCAGGTTGTCCTAAAAGTTCCCTAAAAAGCCTTCAGTTAATTCAAAATGCTGCAGCTAGAGTGCTGACAGGGGACTAGAAGGAGAGAGCATATCTCACCCATATTGGCCTCTCTTCATTGGCTTCCTGTTAATTCTAGAATAGAATTTAAAATTCTTCTTCTTATAAGGTTTTGAATAATCAGGTCCCATCTTATCTTAGGGACCTCGTAGTACCATATCACCCCAATAGAGCGCTTCGCTCTCAGACTGCAGGCTTACTTGTAGTTCCTAGGGTTTGTAAGAGTAGAATGGGAGGCAGAGCCTTCAGCTTTCAGGCTCCTCTCCTGTGGAACCAGCTCCCAATTCAGATCAGGGAGACAGACACCCTCTCTACTTTTAAGATTAGGCTTAAAACTTTCCTTTTTGCTAAAGCTTATAGTTAGGGCTGGATCAGGTGACCCTGAACCATCCCTTAGTTATGCTGCTATAGACGTAGACTGCTGGGGGGTTCCCATGATGCACTGTTTCTTTCTCTTTTTGCTCTGTATGCACCACTCTGCATTTAATCATTAGTGATCGATCTCTGCTCCCCTCCACAGCATGTCTTTTTCCTGGTTCTCTCCCTCAGCCCCAACCAGTCCCAGCAGAAGACTGCCCCTCCCTGAGCCTGGTTCTGCTGGAGGTTTCTTCCTGTTAAAAGGGAGTTTTTCCTTCCCACTGTAGCCAAGTGCTTGCTCACAGGGGGTCGTTTTGACCGTTGGGGTTTTACATCATTATTGTATGGCCTTGCCTTGCAATGTGAAGCGCCTTGGGGCAACTGTTTGTTGTGATTTGGCGCTATATAAAAAAAAATTGATTGATTGATTGATTGATTATAGGGGATGCCTGGACCAAAGTATCATTTTACATTTATATCCTTCTGAAACACTGTTGCCTGCATTTTGAGGGCCAAATTTTAAGTAAAGCCATCATTTTTTTTCTTCTTTTTTTTTTTTTTATCTTTGTTACAGCCTTACTTTAAAGCCAAAATAAATAGGCATTAGACCAAAACATGGAAGAGTGTAGAAATGTGTGTCACTGCACAGGAGCTAATTTATACACAGCAGTTTGCTATAGAAAATCCTTACAAATGTTTTTTTTTTAACTTCAAGATTAATTTCTGATCACATTTTGAAGTAAAAACAAAAGGCCCTTTATAAGCCCTGAACCCCCAGATTCTTAAGGTGATTTTTCCTTCCCATTATGCTGAGAAAAATCCTGCTGAGAACCCTGATGTCAGTAAAGCTCCTTTGAAATTGAAAATTGAGAAAGACAGACAGAGAGAGAGAACAAGAGCGAGCTGTCTTTTCTCTTTCAGGCTATCAAAAGTCCATAAAAAATAAAAGTACTTAATTCTTTCACCAAAACATCAAATCTAGGCTTTCATCTTGGATATATCTTCTGGCAAATTGTAGCTGAACTTTCAAATCTCATTTTTAAGAAAATCCTCATATAAAATCAACAGTAATGACAATAATATTAAAGTAAACGGAGCTCTGGTATTGGATCAGAAAAGTATCTGTATCGGCAGATATCCAAATTCAGGGATCGGCTTGGAGTGAAAAAATGTGGATCGGTGCATCCCTTGTTATTAAGACATGAAGCATCCTGGTTGTTTAACGTATGTCGGCTGATCAACGGTTATAATAAATGACTTTCATAATTATTGGTAGATCTTTTAAGTAATATTTTCTGTCAGTTTGCAGTTGTGGCCCAGAGCTGTAGTGCCCCCTTGTTTTAGTAATTAAAATACCAGAACTGAATTGTGAGAGCTGTCTGTGATGTCACAACAACAGCTCACACTTGTTTTTGTGTATTTTCTAGGTACACATCATGGCCCGACACTGTGGGCGGGGACTAACTCAGGCAGTGTGTACGCCTACGCTCTGGAGGTGCCCGGTGTGGGTACAGGGCGGGGGTGTGAGCGGGGTGGAGCAGGTGAGAGCAGTTTGTGTGTGGAGGCCGTGTTGGGTAAAGAGATCCAGCTGATGCATAGGGCGCCTGTGGTGATGATCTGTGTGCTGGACGCGCGGGGAAAACCTTTACCGGATCCTTACGAAGCTTCGCAAGACCTCGCCATCGCACCGGATATGTCAAATGCTCACTCTGTTCTTATTGCCTCAGAAGAACAGCTGAAGGTAAAGCTTCAGACACACACATAAATGCACATATCACTGTTTGTAAAAGGTTTTTCATGTTATTCATGCGCTTCCATGCTGCAGTTGCAGATAACTCAGAAGTGTTTTGATCAGTTTGGACCAAACTTGGTGGAGTGTTTGAGCCAAGCGCAAAGTGATTTCATTTTGAGAGAGGAAAAAAAAATCCATTAATGCTAAGTTCAGTGGCCAAGGTCAACTTTTGGGCTCAATGTTTATACAGCATAAACAGTAGCTATTCTGAAGATTGTGTTGGGGAAAAAAAAAATCTACCTACAGTTACCATATTTTATTAGTATTAGTAATGGAGTTCCGAGTTGCATGGTTATTCCCTCTCTGTTCAAGAGAACATGAAGGTTATTTCCTCTCTTTATTTCAGAGTGTGCTCCTTCAGTTTAAAAGTTGTTAATTTCACTCATTCGGTAAAACCCATATCATCCTCATTCAGGTCTTCTTGTTTTATGGAGGTAGGCATCCTGTTTAATGGTGCGTTACCACCATCTTCAAGCAGCAGCTTGTAATGTGTGTGTATACTGTCATATTGTGGCCACAGATGATAATGCGGTATTTATTTTTTTTTACGTCACTTTGAAATGTCTTCAGAGTATGGCTATTTAACAGAAATGTGAAGTCAGGTATCACCTTTCAATTGGTCACATGACTATTGACCTTGTTTGCCCTGTAAGTCAAATTCAAGGTCATGCCTTTCCAACATGAAACAACATGAAAATATGGTAGAAGTGTTGTGTGATAGTAAACGATAAACTAGTTTAATTTTGGACAGAATTGATGAAATGTCAAGGCCATACAGAACCAGATATTATGGCGTCACTGAATCACGAAGAATTAATTTGTAGGAATGGATGTCAAACATGTGAAGCACAAGTATTGTACTCAGTGCTCCTTCATATTAGTTGTATCAATGAATATAATGGCTGCAAACCTTTTGGCCATTTTTACTCTATTGTGTGTATGTGTGTATAAGATGCATCAACTACAAAATCCTTGTGTGTTTTAGTGGCATTTTCATTTTAAGGGCTTTGAGCCTCTTGTAGGAACATCGGTGCTAATATGAAGAGGTTTATTCTGTTATAAATGTTTACAGATGTGAGTCTTGGTCACCTCTCTTTCTCTGCTCTCTCCAGATCTTCTCTCTCCCAAAAGTGAGCGCGAAAACTAAGTTCAAGTTAACGGCCCATGAGGGCTGTCGGGTGAGGAAGGTGGACCTGGTGGTCTTCAGCTCCACGGCTCAGGAAGACTACAGCGAACACACACTGGTCTGTCTGACAAACCTGGGAGACATGCACCTCTTCAACATACCCGGCCTGCGGCCACAGGTGCGGGTTGGGATTTGTGTGTTAAGCATGTATGTAGATCAGAGTTAAACATGAGAATTTATGCTACTGTTATCATGATTTTTTTTTTTTTTTTTCTGTTTTTGTGTCTTCAGGTGCGTTACGATTGCATTCGTAAAGAAGACATAAGCGGCATAGCATCCTGCGTCTTCACTAAAAATGGACAGGGTGAGGAGGAAAAACCCTTTGACAATAATGCACACATGCACAGTAAAGTAATTTCAAAATCAGACGTAAGAAGCCAAAGGAAACTGTTTTTCAGCGTTGTTTCATCTTGTAGCCAAGTGCTTGCTCACAGGGGGTCGTTTTGACCGTTGGGGTTTTACATAATTATTGTATGGCCTTGCCTTACAATATAAAGCGCCTTGGGGCAACTGTTTGTTGTGATTTGGCGCTATATAAAAAAATTGATTGATTGATTGATTGTGTATGTGAGAAAAGTGTTTCAGTTTTGCATCAAGAATTGTCACTATTCCAGCAGACGGGAGGTAAACGGTGTTTGGTTTATTCTTCTGAAAGCACATTGAAACGTTCAGGAGCAATTAATCTAAGAAAATACAGTCAAAATCCAGTGATGTTACAGCAATATGGCGGCACCTGATGATGATGATGATTATTATTATTTGATTAGTCAGTTAATCATCCTGTGTTTAAAAGTAGAAAACCTTTTAAAACCCAAAGCTGACACCTTCAATTTATATGTTCTGTCCAGCTAACAAACATACAAAATTAACAGGTTTGTACAAAAGTTAGCAGGATTACATCAAAACTACTGCACAGGTTTTGATGAAATTTTCACCACAAACAGATATTAGGCCATGTAAGACTCCATTCAATTTTGAAGGGGATTCGGTTCCAGATTCTTGATTAATATTTTACTTTATATAGGCTTTGAAGGACTTCACAGATTCTCACCAAATTTGCACCACAGATATGTGGGCATGAAAGACTCCACTAAATTTTGGAGGTTATCTGGATTGGTGGATGTCAGAAATCTTTGTTTGCTCTTGCTTATAATTTTTCACCTCTGGACTCTACTGTGGACATTTTTCTCTTTTCTTAACCTTTTAGTAGAAAATGAGAAACAATATTAATTACAAATGGCCGTGTTTTGAATCTGTCTGATCCTCTTGGCAGGGTTCTACTTGATCTCTCCATCAGAATACGAACGGTTCTCCTTGTCTGCAAAGATCCGCACCGAACCCTTATGTTCTGTCCTCCTTGACCGTCCTCTGGAATACACAGCTGACAGGTAACATGCAGTCTGACTCAGGTCTGGGAGGACAGCATTGCTGGTCCCTCGTGGTTTGGTCATGCTGATGTCCGAAACCACTTAAATATAAACTCTTCTACATATTAAGCACAACTTTGCAACCATTTTGTTATAAAACCTTTATTTATCCGAAGAAGTCATTCTAAGAGCATAACTGTCTCTTTTTCAAGTACATTTTGCTCACAGATTGTAAGCAGCGATGGTTGTGAGGGCGAGTACAATGTCTGGAAATAAACGCCCACAGCTGTGGTCATTAAGTAACAAAAAAGGGGGTGGACCGCACAATCTGTGTGTGCAGCGTGCAGTGATGTCATTTAATTAGATTATTCTTGCTTCGAAGCACAAAGTTATGCCAGAGATGTCTGTTAAATTATTCAAACTTATGAAGTTAAACTTGCATGTGTCTTTTAAAGTTGTAAACAGTGTAGTACTTAACTATTTCTGCATCCAAAGGTTGGCAGGTTGGCCCTGAAACAGTAAATGTTATAATCAAAAATGGTGTCTTTCCTTCAGCAACATTAAAACATCCAGATTTTTTATTTCTTTATTTTATTCCCCTCTGTATTTTAAGTTGGAAAATATTTCTCATGCCCATACTCGGGATTGTAATGAATCGTTAGCCATCCGGGTATAGACAGTTTAGGTGGCTGGTAAAATCATTTACTGTGTTTTGGGCTGCCTTCCATTCATATCAAAAGAATAAATTCCAGGCAGGGTTTATTTTTTTGTCTATAAACGTGAATTATCACAGCTCCACAACAACTCCAATTCCACTGAAGTTGGGACGTTGTGTAAAATGTAAATAAAAACAGAATTCAATGATTTGCAAATCGTCTTCAACCTATATTCAATTGAATACACCACAAAGACAAAATATTTAATGTTCAAACTGATAACCTTTATTGTTTTTGCTCATTTTAAAATGGATGCCTGCAACATGTTTCAAAAAAGTTGGGACAGTGGTATGTTTACCACTGTGTTGCATCACCTTTCCTTTTAACAACACGCAATAAACGTTTTTGGAACTGAGGACACTGTGAGTGTCATGATTGGGTATAAAAGGAGCATCCCAAAAAGGCTCAGCCATTCACAAGTAAAGATTGAGCGAGGATCGCCACTTTGTGAACAACTGCGTGAAAAATAGTCGAACAGTTTCAGAACAATGTTTCTCAACATTCAATTGCAAGGAATTTAGGGATTCCATCAAATACAGTTCATAATATAATCAGAAGATTCAGAGAATCTGGAGAACTTTCTACAAGTAAACGGCAAGGCCGAAAACCAGCACTGAATGCCCATGACCTTCGATCCTTCAGGCAGCACTGCATTAAAAAGTGACATTGTGTAAAGGATCTTACCGCGTGGGCTCAGGAACACTTCCGAAACCCATTGTCAGTTAACACAGTTCTACAAGTGCAAGTTAAAACTCTACCATGCAAAGAGAAAGCCATACATCAACAACATCTAGAAATGCTGCCGCCTTCTCTGGGCCCGAGCGCATTTGAAATGAACAGACGCAAAGTGGAAAAGTGTGCTGTGGTCTGATGAGTCCACATTTCAAATTGTTTCTGGAAATCATGGCTGTCATGTCCTCCGGACAAAAAAGGAACAACACTATCCAGATTGTTACCAGCGCAAAGTTCAAAAGCCAGCATCTGTGATGGTATGGGGGGTGTGTTAGTGCCCATGGCATGGGCAACTTACACACAGTATCAGTGCTGAAAGGTACATCCAGGTTTTGGAGCAACACATGCTGCCATCCAAGCAACGTCTTTTTCAGGGACGTCCCTGCTTATTTTACAAGGCAATGCCAAGCCACATTCTGCACATGTTACAACAGCGTGGCTTCGTAGTAAAAGAGTGCGGGTACTAGACTGGCCTGCCTGCAGTCCAGACCTGTCGCCCATTGAAAATGTGTGGTGAATTATGAAGCGCAAAATACGACAACGGAAACCCCGGACTGTTGAACAACTGAAGTTGTACATCAAGAATGGGAAAGAATTCCACCTACAAAGCTACAACAATTAGTGTCCTCAGCTCCCAAACGCTTATTAAGTGTTGTTAGAAGGAAAGGTGATGTAACACAGTGGTAAACATACCACTGTCCCAGCTTTTTTGAAACATGTTGCAGGCATCCATTTCAAAATGAGCAAATGTTTGCACAAAAACAAAAAGGTCTATCAGTTTGAACATTAAATATCTTGTCTTTGTGGTGTATTCAGTTGAATATAGGTTGAAGAGGATTTGCAAATCATTGTATTCTGTTTTTATTTACATTTTTCACAATGTCCCAACCTCATTGGAACTGGGGTTGTACTTGCTGCACACAGTAAAAGCTAAATGTGTAAAGCTACTGCTGTTAGTCACCTTTGTTTGGATTTCTAATGGGAAGGCACAGTTATGTGGTCCCTGTCAAACCTATAACTGTTCTAAAAGATTGTAATTCTGTATTGCTGCACTTTTGATTGCCTCACACAGCTCAGACACTTGGACGTGGATCCACGTTAGCTCAGTGCAACCCAGGAATAGCTTCAAATAATCCTGAACTCTTCCACAGTGTCACTGGGTGGATAAAAATATTTGTGTTTAAAAAAAAAAAACAGTGCTATGGTATACAGATCTCAAGCATCATAAAATGACTGAGAGAATTGTTAGAATTTGCATAAAAGTTTAAATTTTGTTGAGGGAATTTATGTGGATTTTGTCACCCAAAATAGTTATGAAGTGAACCATTTTTTTTCACTGGCTTATGTTTGAATATGTTTCAACACCAGAGTGCAAATTAAATGGAATATTTTGAAGCTTTTGTTTCAGATCAGTTGATGGCATATTGAGAGCTCATTTAACACATCTTGCAACATCTTCCTTTTGATACATACTCTAGAACAATGTTCAAAATATGCATTCTAAACATTTCAAAGCAGCGTTGTGTGTTAGCCATCACAAATTTGCAGTACAGATGAAAGGTTTTGTCACTATCTTCAGCCAACCCAACGTGCTGTAGTTATTGTTTGAACCATTTTATATTTTCCCACTCAGTTGGCTATTTCGTCCTGAAGTTGCCCGTCTGGGTGTGTTTCTCCCCGTAGTTACTTGCTTGTTTGCTGTGCATAGTTAAGTGAAGAGAACATGACATAGCCAGTGTTCAGGATTCAGGCAAGCCATTTGAGTTTCAGTCCCAATCCACTAGACATCCAGCAGGTGGCAGACATGTTTATGGGATATTATACAGATAAAAACAAAGTTTCACTTTTGATCAATCTGGTGCATCACAAATCACCAGATGCGATGGAGTTTGTCCTGATTATATGATCTTTTAATTTGGTGAGGTTCAAGATGAAAGCATTTATTGTTTTTGAGTTGCAGTCTGGCCGGGCCTGACTAACTCACTCATGCACATTATTGTTATCCAAGTCTTAATGCTGTTTTGAATGCAGGGAATAACTCTGTTGAAGTGAACCATTTTGATATACTATCAACCACCCCTCGATACCTTGGTAGTGATAACAAGGCTCGGCCCCAAATCTGTTTAGTCAGTCAAGGGTTGAAATCAACAACCCTCTGGTCACAAGACCTTTAAGGTGTTGGTCACGTTTTTACTTTGAATAATTTGAATGTGCACATCTGGATTGTTCCACCCACACAGATGGCTGAAATGTAAGTTAAACTTTAGTTGCCAACTGATTCTTAGTTTATCACGTTGAGGTCGACCAAAGTACCTCCAGAAAATTCACACAGGCAGACAGACTGAGAACAGACTCCACAGAGGCCTGAGGAGGTGACAAACTGCTGCAGCAGTGTGGTGCTGTCAGATGGAATTAAAATGATTTTCCAAACAATGGATGTCAGTGCTATTGGTCACATCAGTGAAGTGTTTCTAAAATGAAATCATGGTGATCTTTGTCCTGTACTTGAGGAACAACCGACCTCCTTGTGTTTGACGCACTGTGCGACATTGTGACGCTGAACAAATGCAACATATTGCTTTATGATTCCATCTATTATTAAATGAAGCATGTCCATGTGTTTCCTCAGTGATGGCACAATAACACAGCTGCAGGCCAACGGAACCCACAAGAACCAGATGGGTCAGGCTGAGGGTATGTCGACATTTTTGTTTTTTCCCCCCTCGGGTTTTCTTTCGCCTCTCTCTGTTCTCAGTCTTCATTACTTTCTCTTCTCTCGAACAGTCCTCACAGGGGGTTCCCTTCTGGGTTCCATGGTAACATTCAGCGCCTCCCTCTCTGGCTGTAAATCAGCGTTGTTGTGGAGACCAGAGAAGGGCTCATTCAGCCGGGGTATTAATTCTCGATGGATGCTGCCAACAAGCACATTTTTCTTTAACGCCTTTTCCATCATGCAGCATCAGAAAATTTAAACGTGAGAATGCACAAAAAAGACACATAGATTACCTAGTGCTCATCTTCTCTTTCCTCTAGTCTGCATTAATTTTTCTGTGCATAATTTTTTAGCAAAGTGACATTAAAGCTACAGTCTGTAGGATTTGGTGCCATCTAGTGGTGAGGTTGCAGAACATATGTTAACATGGTGGCTGTCATGAGGGTGTTCACTCCCATGTACATATGAAGGGCTTGTTCTAAGTGCATCAAACCATTTTAGATGAGTTGTTTTAGGTAATTATACACTAATTATCAAATGAATTTGAATGCCATATTGCGTTTGTGCTAGTTAAGAGTCTTAAATCTTGCACACTGTAGCTTTAAATACTTTACACTGTGTGCATACATGATTTAAGGGAGTGGAGATTTGTTGATGCATTAAAATTTAATGCGTCACATGAAACAGATCCAGATCTCTGCAGTGATCTGTAATGTTTGATAAACGTCTCAGCAGCACGCCAAATCGGACAGAGAAACCAAATAAAATACAAATACGACTGTTAAAGCAACATGCACGCAGTAATGAACAGGTTGTAACAACGTGAGATTTTGTTTCACATCAGAAAATAATTTTAAAGCATGAGTCAAGTTTTATACACTCACAGCAGCATTCCTCCAACTAATCCAAGTCTGTTTTGAATCCTCCCATGATTCACTGTTTTTCCAACCATTAAAAGTTGATGTGGTGTGTCTCAGGACAAACAGAGGAGCCTCTGAGTGCACTGTCCTCTCCCCTCCTCGAAACGCCGCTGGACTCCCCCCTCAGCTGTGCAGATCTCACCCTTGACTCCACTGGAGAACTCACTGTGGAGGACGTCAGGGATTTCCTCACGTAAGCAAACTGACTCAGACACTTAGAAACGGCTCAGGGCTGAGAGATTTGTCTGTGGAAGTAAATCAGTCTTTACTGATTACTTGCCTGGTTCCAAGCCTAAAAAGAATTGGGGGGAGGGTAATTAAAGATAAATGTGTGCCTGTGTGTTATTTTTGGGGAGGGTCTTGTGGATCTTTATGGGGGGGGGGGGGGGGTGCTCCACCACAAAAAAGTTTGGAAACCATTGGATTACTTCATACTTGATGTTGAGTTTTAAATATCACTTGTTTTCAGTTTCAATTTATTTAGTTTATATAGTGCCAAATCACAACAAAGCTGCCTCAAGGCGATTCACACAAGTAAGGTCAAATCTTATCAACCCCTACAGCAAGCACACAGGTAACAGTGGTAAGAAAAAACTCCCACTGATGATCTGAGTCTGCTTGAGGAAGAAACCTCAAGCAGACCAGACTCCGATCGTCGGTCCAATCCACCATCGGGGGGTGTCATCGAGCCACTCATTGGATCTGTTCCTACAGCGGAGTCCATCCTGCGTCCACCACAGAAATCATCCACACGTGCTGGATTGGAGTTTTATTACACTAAACTGAAAAATGACCTTTTGGACTTGGTGATGTCTCAATTTCAGTTTGAAATTTTCAGTATTAAGTTTCAACTTGTGTAACTGTGA
Organism: Thalassophryne amazonica; assembly: GCF_902500255.1. Taxonomy (NCBI): domain Eukaryota; kingdom Metazoa; phylum Chordata; class Actinopteri; order Batrachoidiformes; family Batrachoididae; genus Thalassophryne; species Thalassophryne amazonica. Next base: position 42,396,723 of record NC_047118.1, on the reverse strand, counting down.
AAACCTGTTTTCATGTTGTGTATGTTCATTTTTTAGGCTTCTGATTCAGGCAGAATATTACTTGACTTCATAGCTTACAATCACATCTGCATTTTGTATCCTGAATTTGAGAAAGCATATCCAATCAATCAGCTCTGGCATACAGTAGTGTTCAGAATAATAGTAGTGCTATGTGACTAAAAAGATTAATCCAGGTTTTGAGTATATTTCTTATTGTTACATGGGAAACAAGGTACCAGTAGATTCAGTGGATTCTCACAAATCCAACAAGACCAAGCATTCATGATATGTACACTCTTAAGGCTATGAAATTGGGCTATTAGTAAAAAAAAAAGTAGAAAAGGGGGTGTTCACAATAATAGTAGTGTGGCATTCAGTGAGTTTGTCAGTTTTGTGGAACAAACAGGTGTGAATCAGGTGTCCCCTATTTAAGGATGAAGCCAGCACCTGTTGAACATGCTTTTCTCTTTGAAAGCCTAAGGAAATGGGACGTTCAAGACATTGTTCAGAAGAACAGCGTAGTTTGATTAAAAAATTGATTGGAGAGGGGAAAACTTATACGCAGTTGCAAAAAATTATAGGCTGTTCATCTACAATGATCTCCAATGCTTTAAAATGGACAAAAAACCAGAGACACGTGGAAAAAAAACAGAAAACGATCAAAATGGATAGAAGAATAACCAGAATGGCAAAGACTCACCCATTGATCAGCTCCAGGATGATCAAAGACAGTCTGGAGTTACCTGTAAGTGCTGTGACAGTTAGAAGACGCCTGTGTGAAGCTAATTTATTTGCAAGAATCCCCCGCAAAGTCCCTCTGTTAAATAAAAGACATGTGCAGAAGAGGTTACAATTTGCCAAAGAACACATCAACTGGCCTAAGGAGAAATGGAGGAATATTTTGTGGACTGATGAGAGTAAAATTGTTCTTTTTGGGTCCAAGGGCCGCAGACAGTTTGTGAGACGACCCCCAAACTCTGAATTCAAGCCACAGTTCACAGTGAAGACAGTGAAGCATGGTGTTGCAAGCATCATGATATGGGCATGTTTCTCCTACTATGGTGTTGGGCCTATATATCGCATACCAGGTATCATGGATCAGTTTGGATATGTCAAAATACTTGAAGAGGTCATGTTGCCTTATGCTGAAGAGGACATGCCCTTGAAATGGGTGTTTCAACAAGACAATGACCCCAAGCATTCAAGCATGCACGGGCCGAGGCGGAGGATTAGCAGCAATCTTCCATTCCAGCTTATTAATTAATCAAAAACCCAGACAGAGCTTTAATTCATTTGAAAGCTTGACTCTTAGTCTTGTCCATTCAAATTGGAAGTCCCAAAAACCAGTTTTATTTGTTATTATCTATCGTCCACCTGGTCGTTACTGTGAGTTTCTCTGTGAATTTTCAGACCTTTTGTCTGACTTAGTACTTAGCTCAGATAAGATCATTATAGTGGGCGATTTTAACATCCACACAGATGCTGAGAATGACTGCCTCAACACTGCATTTAATCTATTATTAGACTCAATTGGCTTTGCTCAAAATGTAAATGAGTCCACCCACCACTTTAATCATATCTTAGATCTTGTTCTGACTTATGGTATGGAAATTGAAGACTTAACAGTATTCCCTGAAAACTCCCTTCTGTCTGATCATTTCTTAATAACATTTACATTTACTCTGATGGACTACTCAGCAGTGGGGAATAAGTTTCATTACACTAGAAGTCTTTCAGAAAGCGCTGTAACTAGGTTTAAGGATATGATTCCTTCTTTATATTCTCTAATGCCATATACCAACACAGTGCAGAGTAGCTACCTAAACTCTGTAAGTGAGATAGAGTATCTCGTCAATAATTTTACATCCTCATTGAAGACAACTTTGGATGCTGTAGCTCCTCTGAAAAAGAGAGCTTTAAATCAGAAGTGCCTGACTCCGTGGTATAACTCACAAACTCGCAGCTTAAAGCAGATAACCCATAAGTTGGAGAGGAAATGGCGTCTCACTAATTTAGAAGATCTTCACTTAGCCTGGAAAAAGAGTCTGTTGCTCTATAAAAAAGCCCTCCGTAAAGCTAGGACATCTTACTACTCATCACTAATTGAAGAAAATAAGAACAACCCCAGGTTTCTTTTCAGCACTGTAGCCAGGCTGACAAAGAGTCAGAGCTCTATTGAGCCGAGTATTCCTTTAACTTTTAACTAGTAATGACTTCATGACTTTCTTTGCTAATAAAATTTTTAACTATTAGAGAAAAAATTACTCATAACCATCCCAAAGACGTATCGTTATCTTTGGCTGCTTTCAGTGATGCCGGTATTTGGTTAGACTCTTTCTCTCAGATTGTTCTGTCTGAGTTATTTTCATTAGTTACTTCATCCAAACCATCAACATGTCTATTAGACCCCATTCCTACCAGGCTGCTCAAGGAAGCCCTACCATTATTTAATGCTTCGATCTTAAATATGATCAATCTGTCTATATTAGTTGGCTATGTACCACAGGCTTTTAAGGTGGCAGTAATTAAACCATTACTTAAAAAGCCATCACTTGACCCAGCTATCTTAGCTAATTATAGGCCAATCTCCAACCTTCCTTTTCTCTCAGAAATTCTTGAAAGGGTAGTTGTAAAACAGCTAACTGATCATCTTTTTTTTTTTACTAATAGCCCAGTTTCATAGCCTTAAGAGTGTGCATATCATGAATGCTTGGTCTTATTGGATTTGTGAGAATCTACTGAATCTACTGGTACCTTGTTTCCCATGTAACAATAAGAAATATACTCAAAACCTGGATTAATCTTTTTAGTCACATAGCACTACTGGATTCTCTTAATCTGAATTTGAAAATTCTATAATTATTTGCATGTATTACTGCCTGTTAATCTGTTTTTCTTCGGTTTTGTCCTGTAATCCTGCAGCACTGTGGACGAGGAGGAAAACAATCTAAAGAACATCGAGGAGGAAGGACGCTCGACTGGCATCCTCATCAAGTAAACTGGTGAGAAACGTACACATGAAACATGGTAGTGTAACACTGGTATGTAGTCGGGAAGCTATTTCTCCTACAGCTCACTCTTCTTTATCTTATTTTATTTTTTACACAAAATGTCAAGTCAGGGCTGATGTGATTGGAGCGTTTTGGAGGCCGGAGGTTGTTGAGATCATTTGCTGCTGAATGTGAGGCACAGAGTGTTAAACATTTGAGTATTTTTAAGACAGATTTTGATTAACAAATGACTGAAGTGTCTGGAACAAAAATTTTGTTTACCATTTGTTTATGGTAGTAAAATTAAGGCACATACACAAGATTACAAGCTGAAAAATGTGTATTTAATTGGACAGACTTTAAAGTCCACACAGATGGACACCTGTTTCTAATGGAGCCGGTCCAGAGCGTCCACACTTCAAAGACTTACTCTGTCTGTGCGCTGCATTCCAACAACAAACACTCGCTCTGTTCAAACGCGTCTGTCTGTGAAATCCACTGGAGCAAAAATCATTTCCACCCAGCCAGAATTTAATCACATCCGTCACCGAGCTTGTGTCCAGTGTCTGTTTGTTACTCAAAAATATATCAAATGATTTTCAGGAAATTTCAGGCAGTCAAAAGAAAACCCAACTGGAAAAGAAGCCATTAATGTTTGTGGTGGATAAAGATAAATGTAGAGAATTTTAAAAGGGTGTTTAGTGGTTTAATTATTTAATTTTAGTGATCATTCTAAGCACCTGAAGACAACTGGGACAGAAAACCAGATATCATTGGGGCACCAACTGCAGGGTTCTAAATTAGCTCAAACGACATTTTCCCAAACAGAGGCAAGTTTGAAACAGTCTGTCAGGTAGCGTACCATTATTAAAAAACATTGGGCCTCATGTGTCAATGTTGCGCACTTGTGGCGTAAATTTACGGCGTAAACTTGAAATACACCAAAGTCGCCGTGACATGTTTCAAGCAGTGCGCACCTGCCCATTTCTGGCGTACGCCTGACGTGCCGTTGATAAATGCGGCGGCTGGAAACAATCGTAATTATAAGAAACACGCCCATAAATATTCAGACACCGCCTCAGACACACCCTCATTTTACGACATAGAAGGCAGGAAGACGGCAAAAAAAAAAAAAAAAAACTTCACCGATCAGGAGATCGAGGTCATAACAGCCGAAGTGGAAAAACATAAAACCATACTCTTTGGGAGTCTGAGGAGTGTGATCAAAGGAGGCCAAAAAAGCAAAACCTGGCAAACAATAACCACTCTTGTGAATCAGGTCGGACCCGTGGTCAGGACGCCTGCAGAGGTACGTCAATCCATCAATTTAGAAGCCTACGGCCAAACGCGCGTGATCCAACAACTAAAATGTGCCACATCATTAATCAGGTAAAGAAGAAATGGTCGGACATGAAAATCCACACCAAACGAAGGGTCGCCACATTAAGAACGAGCCGGAAACAGACAGGTGGGGGGGAAGTGGACGCACCGAAATTGAGCGCCACTGAGGAGCGAGTGGCTGCGCTCATCGGCCCTGCGTGTGTGGAGGGGATATTAGGGGATGCAGAAGGGGACACCGCTGCATGCGACCATACAGATCCAGGTTAGTGTCTCATCATACATAAATAATCCCAAATAAACATGTTCCTGTCCATTTCGTTAACCACAAAATTAAATTGTCAATACATGTCCCCAGACAGTCATGAGCAGGCATCTGATGTGCGTCCATCTGGAGACCTGCACCGGGCTGCACATCCAGAGCAACCGGAGGCTGTACCGGTCGACGCCCCAGGCCGCGGTGCTGTCCCCAGGCCCAGAGTCCTGACAGAGGAGATCCTGTAGCGACAGGATGCCATCATAAACCAATTAATTGAGATGAATGCAAACCTCTCTGAAATAAACAGGACCCTTGTTAATATAAATGCCACTTTGATGAAATAAATGTGTTCACATATAGTTGTCGTCATATACTTACTTCAGAAACGATGGATGAGCTCCTGCCTTAATTGAATGGCCCGAGCTGCAGGAGGAATTGGCCACGGATCCTGCTCGATGCGGTCATTGGGGATCCCCTCTCCATAAGGCACATGGTTTTCCAATGCAATATTGTGCAGCACCGAGCAGGCCAGAATTATACGACAGACCTTCTCTGGTGTGTACAGGAGTGTTCCTCCTGCATGCCCGAGACACATCCACCTGCCCTTCAGCAGGCCTGCACAGCGCTCCACAACCACACAGGTTTTTGTGTGTGCCAGGTTAAAGCGCTGCTCCTGCGCTGTGAGTGGGTTGTGCAGTGGCGTGATGAGATTTACCAGTAAGGGATATCCCTTATCACCTGGAATGAAGGAAAGCGTCACTCAATAGTGTTGGTCGGGCATAATAATTAATATGCATGTCAACTATGTAGTTTACCCAGGAGAAAGCCGTGCGCCATGCCATCCTGCAGTCCTCTTGCCATGCTGCTGTGTTGGAATATGTATGCGTCATGGGTACTCCCCGGCCACCACACAACGTTAACGAGACGCATATGGGCATCACAGATGAGCTGCACATTGATTGAATGATAATTCTTTCTGTTCACATATGCGTAATCATTGACCGAGGGTGGTCTCAGACGCACATGCGTGCAGTCAATTGCCCCTATTACATTTGGAAAGCCGGCAAGCTCATGAAAGTCCCTCTTTGTCACCGCCTGCTCGGCGTTATTGTAAGGGAATCTGATGTAACGTGGAGCGAGATCCCGTATCCCTGCCAACACGTGTGGCAGGATGTGGCTCATGGACTGCGTAATTCCAGACCTGTCGGCTATTTCCCGTTGGAACACGCCTGTTGCCAGGAAACCTAAGGTCGACAGGACCTGGAGCGACACAGGTATGGCACAGGTACATCGCGTTTCACGTTGTAGACGCGGTTCCAATGATGCGCATAGCTCCAGGAGGACGTGTCTGGGGAGGCGAAAGCGTCCTGAGCGAGTCTGATGACTCGCTCAGGAGATCGGCCCTGTCGCGGAAGACTCTTTCCCTGCGTACTGCTGCATTCATGTCCTCTAACAATGCCAGATCTGCCATTGTGCAACCCTGTCCTACGACACACGACCGCCTTTTATATGAGTCAGACTGGTAATTCACCAATCACGGCGCGTGCCATTTGCGCGTCAGGATCGGCCGTCGTATTATTTCTTTTGTAGTATCACACACGTGTTATGTCTGTAACATATGCATTGATTTGTATACCGGCACTGTTTATCATGCTGTCCGATGCTATTTTTTTGTGGATTACAGCGCTGGTTCATTTTGGTGTATAATTTACGCCACCTCTCGACCTGGTGTATGCTTTCAGCGCAGCGTACGCCAACGACCACATTGAGAAATGCCAAGTGGCGCAGCCGTTTTGGCGTACACCCCATATACACTCAAATATCGCCGTACGCAACGTTGATACATGAGGCCCATTGTGTGCACGAACCCATGGCACCAAGTGATGCCGTTCTGCAGAAAGGCTCTTACAATGTACAGTTCAGTGATTTTTAATTTTGTATTGTTTAACTGTAATTATACAGGGATACTAAAAAAAATTCTTCCTACCTGCTTTGTTTTCCATCAGCAGATTTTTAAGTCCGTGTAGCTAACATGCTGTATAAATTATACATTTAGTTTGTGAATAAATAAAGTTAGAGGCTGAGAGCAATTTTTGCAGATTTCATGAGGAACTGGAGAAAATAAACTTTTTTTATCCTGAGGGAAATTATTTAGCCTGAGTACAGAAACAGTAAACAGTAGTTAGTTAAATACACAATTATAGAAAGTGTTAGTATTAAATAGAAATCAATCAATCAATTTTTTTCTTACAATAAGTACAACATATTTATGCAAAATGACTGGAAGATATATTGTACAAGTTGTTTGACAATATTGCACATAACTCTGAGTAACTGAATAACTCTGTTCATTATGTATTCATCCTGCAGAAGGGGGAGGAATTATACAGTCTGATTGCCACAGGTAGGAAAGACCTTCTGTGGCGTTCTGTGGTGCACCTCGGTGGTCTAGTCTATGGCTGAAGGTGCAACAACAGGACGGCCGTGTGGCATGCAGGGGGGTGGGAGGTGTTGTTCAGGATGCTGAGCAGCTTCCTCAGCAGGTTCCTCCTCTCTGACATCTCCACCACAGATGCCAGCTCTCCCGAAGAGCTTATTGAGTCTGTTCAGCCTGCTGCCTCAGCACGCTACAGCGTAGAAGGAGCCCACCGAGTGATAAAACATCTGAGCCTCCTGAGGAAGTACAGTCGGCTCTGACCTTTCTTATACACAGCATCTGTGTTTACAGTCCAGTCCAGTTTGTTGTCTATGTGGGCACCCAGGTACTTGTAGTAGTCCACAATATCCACCTCTGTTCCATTGATGGTAACTGGGTTCAGACAGTCCAGCACCATCTCCTTCGTCTTAGGTACGTTGAGCTGCAGGTGGTTGATTCCGCACCACTCCGCAAACCTGTCCACCACACTCCTGTACTCAGCCACCTGGTCACTGCTGATGCAGTCTACAATGGCAGAGTCAGCCGAAAACATCCGCAGGCTGTGACCAGAACCTGAATTCTGAGGTGTAGAGTGTGAACAGGAAGAGAGATAGGACCATCTCCCGTGGTGCCCCTGTGCTGCTCTTGATGATGTCAAATATAATGTCCCAAAGCCTCACATACTGTGGGCGGCCTGAGAGGTAGTTGGTAATCCAGGCCACCAGTGGAGTCTCCACCTTCATGTCATGTAGCTTATTGCTGAAGTCAGGCTGGATGGTGTTGAACACACTGGAGAAGTCAAAGAACATGCCTCCTCCAGGTTTAAACTTGTATTTGGGTCGGTTCTGAGTTTTTCTCCAGAAAATCAACAAGGGTCATGATGTTAGATGTGTTTGGTGTGATGAATATTGAGTAGTACACCCTCCCTCTCTCCCTCCCTCAGTTCAACCCAAAAAATCAGGAGGCGCTTCAACTAAACTGTTCTGCCCTCTTGTGGTGCGTGTGTGTGTGTGTATATTACTGCTTTAATCTGATAAATTTCAAAGAAGCACTCAGCCTGCAAACCTGTGAATCTCTGTGGAAAACATCTAGCGGCGGATAAAGCAGCAGATGTCTGGTATCTACAGCTTTACCCACGTCTTGTCGCTCTGTCTTCCATTTGTGAGACAGTTATAATCCCAGTTGAGAGGAAGAAAGGACTCGTTGTCCCTCACCATTAAGGGTGAGCACCTGGATACAACATTTACAATGTTATAGAGGTGTCACACTGCTCTCTGTGCCAGGCACTGAACCTGCAAGGGTCATTCAGACCTCACTACTTGCAGCTCAGACTGGAGCCGTCTAATTATGTGTAGTTATTTAGTGCATTAATACTTAGTATGTTTCTTGTGGTGTTGCAGGGAGAAGCTGATCTGGAGCAACATAACTGGATGGTATTAGAGCGCTGGACCACACACGTCTCTGTGCGCAGGTCTCTCCTGTTCATCTGCAAAAATTGGGAGGATAGCTCTGCTACGCAAACAAGTCATTAAGAACATCTTGTGGCCCCTCCCACTAGAAAGAATAAACTTCATCTATAGCCACTTTGGAAACATGGTGTTGGGTCCCGCTCTGAGAGTAGATGTTCCTCTCAGGATCCAGTTTTTGGACACACTGAGTGCTGATGATTCTGGTCTGGAACCAATAAGGCAGCAGTTTGTCATCCTCCGCCCGTCACAGTTGTACGTGTATGTTTGTGTCTGTGGCATTTGCAAGCTCAATTTGCGTGGATTGTAACGTTTGCCCACACAAGGAAATGGCACTTCTTTCTTAAATGGTCATTATTTCGACATGAACTGAGACTGGCCACCAGACACTGAACATTGTGGCATTCAAGCCAAACATGACAAAGTATTTTTGAAAGGGAAAAAAAAAAAAAAGAATCTAACCATTGAAAATGGATTCAGTTTACCCAGGATCTGGTAAAGGGAGCTGACTCAGTGGCTGGCTGGTTTCACGATTGCAAAGATGGTGCTTTATTCTGTTTTGTACAGCTTTGGGAAAGTGTTTTTTTTTGTTTTTTTTGAACACAAGTAGGGTAGGAAGTGAATAATGTACGTTTGTACTCACACTGGTTTTGAGCAGCGTCAAACGTAAACTTTGTCACTTTAAAATGAGTAATTTTACACAAGAAATCAAGTGAGGACAAATGAAGAAATGCTAGTGTCAGTGGTATTTCAAGAGAAGAGGGGTGCATTGTGGGTAAGATTGAATAAATGCAGTCCTCTTATCTACCAATATTTTAACTAATTTACTTCAGTTATCCTATGTTTAAAAAAATAAATACTGTAACCTTGCATTACAAACTTTGTAATGGTAAACCTGTGGTGGAAGTTAGAACCTTGTAGACCTTGTGGGAGCATAGAACCGCTCAGTGTTCCAGCACCCTGTGTAAACAGATTAAAGGACCTCACTAACTATAATGTAGCTCAGATCAAAATCATACTAATTTTTTTTTTTTGTAACATTCTGCTTTCAAGGTACTGCTGGCATGGTTTACTTTAATACTACGAGAGGTTTTGTCTTTTTGTGCATAGGCTTTTAATTGAGTCACTTAGCATTTTGGCTGATGGACAATTGTGAATGTCAATAAAATTATTTACTTTAAACAACCTGTCTGGTTTGTTGGGACATCGTGTTACTGAAGCTGAAATAGTAAAGTAACAACTATCAGGAAAAAATGTATTTTAAGGACAGCTTGCATACAGGTCCTGGTCATATAATTAGAAATCATGAAAAAGTTTTCAGTAATTCCATTCAAAAAGTGAAACTTGTATATTCTATTCATTCAGACAGACTGACATTTCAAGTGTTTTTCTTTTAATTTTGATAACTGGACAAACTAGTGAAAACCCCAAATTCAGTATCTCAGAAAATTAGAATATTGTGAAAACGTTGACACCTGGAGGCACAATCTAATCAGCTAATTAACTCAAACACCTGCAAAGGCCTTTAACTAGTCTGTCTAGTTCTGTAAGCCACACAATCATGGGGAAGACTGCTTGACTTGACGTCTTGTCTGGGCTAAAGACAAAAAGGACTGGACTGCTGCTGAGTGGTCCAAGGTTATGTTCTCTGACTAGTCAAAGTAAATTTTGCATTTCCTTTGGAAATCAAGGCCCTAGAGTCAGGCACTGAATGCACGTTGCTTGAGGTCCAGTATAGTTTCCACAGTCAGTGATGGTTTGGGGTGCCATGTCTTCTATTAGTCCACTGTGTTTGAGATCCAAGATCAATGCAGCCATCTACCAGGAAGTTGTAGAGCACTTCATGCTTCCTGTTGCTGACCAACTTTATGGAGATGCATATTTCTTTTCCAACAGGACTTGGCACCTGCACACAGTGCCAAAGCTACCAGTACCCGCTTTAAGGACCATGGTATCCCTGTTATTAATTGGCCAGCAAACCGACCTGACCATAAACCCATACATAAATAAAATAAAAGGGGGTATTGTGAAGAGGAAGATGTGACACTCCAGACCCAACAATGCAGAAGAGCTGAAGGCCACTATCAGAGCTACCTGCGCTCTCATACCGCCTGAGCAGTGCCACAGACTCCATGCCACACCGCACTGCTCACTGTCTTTAACTATAAACTTTTAAACTAGTTAGCATTTGCATTCACTAAATATAAAGTAAGGTCTAGGTTCACCTCAAACAGCCCAAAAGATAAGTTTTCCATTTCTTGAAAAGATTAAAAAATGTTTAAAACCTCAGATGTTTTAGTCCAGCCTCTATTGGAAGCCATTTGATTCATCAAGATGACTAAGTAGAATTTTGGTACTTAGAGATAATACCATGACAAATAAAAGTGAACATTTTGATTCTTTAACGTACAAATGTTTTTGACACATTAAGCCATTCACAAAAAATAGGGGTCAAAATGCTCAGTGATGTAACAATTTAATATAAAATCCATAAATAAAACTTCAGGTGGCATCAGGAGCATGTGCACATCATATCCATACACAGGCGGGAAAGACATTTTCCCTTAAAAAAAAAAAAAGGTACAAAGCAAATGAAGGTAGCTCCATGGTGACATTTACTGTGTTGGTTTGGTTCCTGAACCGATGGCATTGCACAGTAACATCCTCTGGTTACACTGATCTCTACATATATAGGTAAAAGTACTGATCTGGGATCAGTGAAACCAGAAGTCTGCCTCCAAAAGAGCCAAATGCACACACTGGAGGGGAGAAAGGTTTGTGTAGAAAACCTAAATTTTTCTTACATTCCCACAGCTACAGAACGAGCACAGTGACTGCACATTTTGATTTCTCCCATGTACTCATCATTGCACATTTAACACAGCAGCCCCTAAAGTGATGCTCTGACCTAAAATCTGCACCCAACCTTCTCACACTCACCCCTCAAGTGGTCCAAGTTTGACAAATTAACATTTTCTTCCTTAAGATACCGTGAAAAACATCAGCAGACTGATAGGGAGAGACGAGTGAGCAGACGTGGGTGTCAGTGAAGGTGCCAAAGGTAAACAAACAATGTGACGACAGACGTATAAACAGCCAGACATTCCTCAGAGACACTATAAAGCTGCTTTCTGTTCAGCTGGTGTGTGGCTATAATTAATACAAACTTTGCAACAACCTGTGCAAATTGGCAGCAAGCTCAGATGAGTGATATGTACGTACGTAGAAATAATGTGCACCTCGTCTGTTTACAGGCACACTCATGAAAAGGTTTAAAAGCCTGACCAGCTTTAGCGGACTGAACCTAAACTCATTCTTTTATTTAAACAAACAAACAAACAAAAATACCTTGAAATCAAAACATAATTCTCTGGGGGGGGGGGGGGGGGGGTGGCATGATCCTGGAGCGTGCACACAGAAAGACAGGTGACAGTTTGTAATCACAAGAATTTCATTTATGTGAACTGCAGTCATCACATAAACACCACTGATGGATCAAGTACAAAGCAGCATGCATGTGTCTATGCTGGAGGAGTTTTAAAAACTCCCCACGCATGGAAGCAGCGCGTGAAGCAGTGAGGCTCGTTTCCTTTCCGCACCAGTCGCAGCTTCCGCGGATGTTCAGAGTCTTTGGCACGCATGTGCTGAATGTAAACCTACAAGGGGAAATGCAGGAGTTCATCAAAAATATGTCAAACCATATAAAGTGCACATGCGCACACATTCCTACCTGACACGCTTTGAGACTAAGTTTGATTTCCACCTGACTGGTCTGAGTACCGACCCACATGTAGACCTGGAATAAAAGAAAAACTCATATAACAATACAGGGCATTATTTTTTAGAAAATGCAATCATTGATACAGGAGAAAAAAAATATACATATATATACACATATACACACATATATATATATATATATACACACACACTAGTGTTCAGAATAATAGTAGTGCTGTGTGACTAAAAAGATTAATCCAGGTTTTGAGTATATTTCTTATTGTTACATGGAAAACAAGGTACCAGTAGATTCTCACAAATCCAACAAGACCAAGCATTTATGATATGCACACTCTTAAGGCTATGAAATTGGGCTATTAGTAAAAAAAAAAAAAAAGTAGAAATGGGGTGTTCACAATAATAGTAGTGTGGCATTCAGTCAGTGAGTTCGTCAATTTTGTGAAACAAACAGGTGTGAATCAGGTGTCCCCTATTTAAGGATGAAGCCAGCACCTGTTGAACATGCTTTTCTCTTTGAAAGCCTGAGGAAAATGGGACGTTCAAGACATTGTTCAGAAGAACAGCGTAGTTTGATTTAAAAAGTTGATTGGAGAGGGGAAAACATACGCAGGTGCAAAAAATTATAGGCTGTTCATCTACAATGATCTCCAATGCTTTAAAATGGACAAAAAAAAACAAACAAAAAAAAACAGACGCATGGAAGAAAACAGAAAACAACCATCAAAATGGATAGAAGAATAACCAGAATGGCAAAGGCTCACCCACTGATCAGCTCCAGGATGATCAAAGACAGTCTGGAGTTACCTGTAAGTGCTGTGACAGTTAGAAGACGCCTATGTGAAGCTAATTTATTTGCAAGAATCCTCCGCAAAGTCCCTCTGTTAAAGACGTGCAGAAGAGGTTACAATTTGACAAAGAACACATCAACTGGCCTAAAAAGAAACGGAGGAATATTTTGTGGACTGATGAGAGTAAAATTGTTATTTCTGGGTCCAAGGGCCGCAGACAAGTTTGTGAGACGACCCCCAAACTCTGAATTCAAGCCACAGTTCACAGTGAAGACAGTGAAGCATGGTGGTGCAAGCATCATGATATGGGCATGTTTCTCCTACTATGGTGTTGGGCCTATATATCGCATACCAGGTATCATGGATCAGTTTGGATAAGTCAAAAATACTTGAAGAGGTCATGTTGCCTTATGCTGAAGAGGTCATGCCCTTGAAATGGGTGTTTCAACAAGACAATGACCCCAAGCACACTAGCAAACGAGCAAAATCTTGGTTCCAAACCAACAAAATTAATGCCTCACAGATGTGAAGAAATCATGAAAAACTGTGGTTATACAACTAAATACTAGTTTAGTGATTCACAGAATTGCTAAAAAAGCAGTTTGAACATAATAGTTTTGAGTTTGTAGTGTCAACAGCAAATGCAACTATTATTGTGAGCACCCCTTTTTCTACTTTTTTTTTTATTTATTTATTTTTTTTTTACTAATAGCCCAATTTCATAGCCTTAACAGTGTGCATATCATGAATGCTTGGTCTTGTTGGATTTGTGAGAATCTACTGAATCTACTGGTACCTTGTTTCCCATGTAACAATAAGAATTATACTCAAAACCTGGATTAATCTTTTTAGTCACACAGCACTACTATTATTCTGAACACTACTGTATATATATATATATATATATATATATATATATATATATACACACACACTCAACAAAAATATAAATGCAACACTTTTGGTTTTGCTCCCATTTTGTATGAGATGAACTCAAAGATCTAAAACTTTTTCCACAAACACAATATCACCATTTCCCTCAAATATTGTTCACAAACCAGTTGAAATCTGTGATAGTGAGCACTTCTCCTTTGCTGAGATAATCCATCCCACCTCACAGGTGTGCCATATAAAGATGCTGATTAGACACCATGATTAGTGCACAGGTGTGCCTTAGACTGCCCACAATAAAAGGCCACTCTGAAAGGTGCAGTTTTGTTTTATTGGGGGGGGGGATACCAGTCAGTATCTGGTGTGACCACCATTTGCCTCATGCAGTGCAACACATCTCCTTCGCATCATCCGTGAAGAGAACACCTCTCCAACGTGCCAAACACCAGCGAATGTGAGCATTTGCCCACTCAAGTCGGTTTATGACGACGAACTGGAATCAGGTCGAGACCCCGATGAGAACGACGAGCATGCAGATGAGCTTCCCTGAGACGGTTTCTGACAGTTTGTGCAGAAATTCTTTGGTTATGCAAACCGATTGTTTCAGCAGCTGTCCGAGTGGCTGGTCTCAGACGATCTTGGAGGTGAACATGCTGGATGTGGAGGTCCTGGGCTGGTGTGGTTACACGTGGTCTGCGGTTGTGAGGCTGGTTGGATGTACTGCCAAATTCTCTGAAACGACTTTGGAGACGGCTTATGGTAGAGACATGAACATTCAATACAAGAGCAACAGCTCTGGTTGACATTCCTGCTGTCAGCATGCCAATTGCACACTCCCTCAAATCTTGCGACATCTGTGGCATTGTGCTGTGTGATAAAACTGCACCTTTCAGAGTGGCCTTTTATTGTGGGAAGTCTAAGGCACACCTGTGCACTAATCATGGTGTCTAATCAGCATCTTGGTATGGCACACCTGCGAGGTGGGATGGATTATCTCAGCAAAGGAGAAGTGCTCACTATCACAGATTTAGACTGGTTTGTGAACAATATTTGAGAGAAATGGTGATATTGTGTATGTGGAAAAAGTTTTAGATCTTTGAGTTCATCTCATACAAAATGGGAGCAAAACCAAAAGTGTTGCGTTTATATTTTTGTTGAGTGTATATATATATAAAAAAACCTATAATAACCTCTTTGCCATTGTCCAGCAGCATGATGTCATCATCAGCTAAGTCATCCTGGCAGAAGTCTGAGCACTTCTCCGACACAGAGAAATAACCTTTTTCATTTGAACACCTGAGGGAAGACAGTGCAGGAAAAGAAGAATGGGGGGGTTTACATAAGTCAGAAAGAAGAGAAACAGATAAGATATGTAGAGAATATACAGACACTTTTACTCACCTGAAGAGTCGAGCATGTTTCATATAATCTGCATCTTCATCAAACTGCTTCTGAGAGCCAATGCCCACCCAGAAGAAGTTTTCTGGCTCCTCCCCTTCGTTAATTACCTAGGAGATGAACAGGATATATTTTCACATAATATTTGAAAAGGAGAGCTTTCTGGACAAAAAAACAAAACAAAAAAACAAACAAAAACCCAAGAACAAAACAGTATTTTGAGTTGAAGTTTCCCATCCAAATGTGTATTTTGTGATCAAAGTTATGAGTGCCAGCTGATGATGCCAGCTGCTGGATATTCTGAGCATATGAATACCTTTTGGAACACCAGAGCTGTCATTTATTAAACTGTGCTTCGAAAAGGTTCAAAATACTGTCAATACAAACAAACTTTATTATGTGTTCAAGTACAAAAAACCCAGTTTTATTAAAAACAGGCACATGTCGTTCGTAAGCACATCCGATGTTGATAAATCCCACAGATTCTAGCACATGCACAGTCATTTGCACTCACAAAACATCTGCTTGTTTCCCTCATCTGAATAACAGTTCAAGTCCCTTTCACACCAGGCTTGCATACAGCTGTGTTATGATGCGTATAGAGTACACTGGAAAGTTGCACAGATTTGGCATAGTCCCTGTGTTGGCTGGTGTGTGATAGCGCATGGTTTCGTTCCTAGTCTTGCTTACAGTTGAGTATGGTTGCTTACTGTACCACGTATGTAGCCTTAGCTGCTTTTTTCTGCCTGTTACAGTTCACTCCTGCCTACATTTTGAGGAAATTTTTTTTGGCATTGTGGTAATGTGCTCTGTTCTCAAAATGGTACAAGAAAAGCAAATGGCACTCATGTTTGTGCACTGACTGACAGTGTGTGAGTGAGAGTAAGAGAGAGAGAGATTGCATGCACAGGTAGCTTGGCTCCATGATGCGACTGCCTGGACACGCAGATGGATTTGATACATTGGAAAACTTCAGAATACACCATTTCCAGGAGTTAAATGACTTCATTAACATGCCACAATCGTATAATAACTTAAGGTGAAAGCTGCAATCATGTGTGTGTTCTGTCCATGAGGAGTGGATGGTGGACATGTCCTCTCGCTGGTGATCGGTCCCTGAGCAGGAGTTAATGGACTTTATTTAACTTGCCACAATCTTGAGAGAACTTGGAAGTGAAAGAATGGTGCGTGATGGCGCGCACGATCTGTCTGTGAAAAGTGGATGGTGAATGTGGACATGTCCTCTCGCTGGTGATCTGTCCATGAGGAGTGGACGTAGACATGTCCTCTGAACATGGAAGTTTGGCCCGCCTCTTCTTCTTCCGTGGTTTTGAAGCTTCACTAACAGCAAAGTCCAGCAGGATGGATAAAATCTATCAATGTGGTTCATATTGATAAAAAACCTAAAAGGATTTTTAACCCTGGCGTAGTGTGTAGAATTGCGGAGGCTTGGTGTACAGTAGCACAGTGTTGTGTAGATTTACATATAGCAGCGGGGTATTGCATAGACTTGCTTAAAGACTGTGTACTTTCTGCGTCCAGTGCTCTATGCCCAAAAAATTTAACGTTTAAATTTTTGCATGAGTTGTTACCGAGTAGTCGATCAGTCCCCTGCATCTGTTTTTTTGTGTGTCTTGTGTTTTTCCTTTGGTTTGTTTTTGAGGTCTGACTTTGTATGGGTGTTTACTTTGTTCAATAAATTATATGGATAAAAAAAAGTTTGGAACAAAGCTTTAGGATTTTTCTCTCTCTCACACATACACGACTGTGTTCACCTGTTTGCTATAGGTGTCATCAAACATGCTGTTCATGATGTCCTCGGCGAGTTTAGCTTCATCAGGGTCAGCAGCTCTGCCCACCCACGTGTAAACAATGCCCTGATTGTCTGTGCTCTCAAACGGCACCTGTAAGAAACAAAGTACACTTACTGAAGAGAGATGAAGAAATGTTTCTCCTCTTTTAAACAGCAGAGAATTCCAGTCACAGAAAGCCCTGATGGTATTAGAGCAAACCTCACTGTATCGAATCGGTTATACAACCCCTGGCAAAAATTATGGAATCACTGGCCTCGGAGGATGTTCATTCAGTTGTTTAATTTTGTAGAAAAAAAAGCAGATCACAGACATGACACAAAACTAAAGTCATTTCAAATGTGAGCTTTCTGGCTTTAAGAAACACTACAAGAAATCAGGAAAAAAAACAAAAAATTGTGGCAGTCAGTAACAGTTACTTTTTTAGACCAAGCAGAGGGAAAAAAAATATGGAATCATTCAATTCTGAGGAAAAAATTATGGAATCATGAAAAACAAAAGAACGCTCCAACACATCACTAGTATTTTGTTGCACCACCTCTGAGTTTTATAACAGCTTGCAGTCTCTGAGGCATGGACTTAAGGAGTGGCAAACAGTACTCTTCATCAATCTGGCTCCAACATTCTCTGATTGCTGTTGCCAGATCAGCTTTGCCGGTTGGAGCCTTGTCATGGACCATTTTCTTCAACTTCCAAAGATTTTCAATTGGATTAAGATCCGGACTATTTGCAGGCCATGACATTGACCCTATGTGTCTTTTTGCAAGGAATGTTTTCACAGTTTTTGCTTTATGGCAAGATGCATTATCATCTTGAGAAATGATTTCATCATCCCCAAACATCCTTTCAATTGATGGGATAAGAAAAGTGTCCAAAATATCAACGTAAACGTGTGCATTTATTGATGATGTAATCCATCTCCCCAGTGCCTTTACCTGACATGCAGCCCCATATCATCAATGACTGTGGAAATTTACATGTTCTCTTCAGGCAGTCATCTTTATAAATCTCATTGGAATGGCACCAAACAAAAGTTCCAGCATCATCACCTTGCCCAATGCAGATTCGAGATTCATCACTGAATGTGACTTTCATCCAGTCATCCACAGTCCATGATTGCTTTTCCTTAGCCCATTGTAACCTTGTTTTTTTCTGTTTAGGTGTTAATGATGGCTTTCGTTTAGCTTTTCTGTATGTAAATCCCATTTCCTTTAGGCGGTTTCTTACAGTTCGGTCACAGACGTTGACTCGTTTCCTCCCATTCGTTCCTCATTTGTTTTGTTGTGCATTTTCGATTTTTGAGACATATTGCTTTAAGTTTTCTGTCTTGATGCTTTGATGTCTTCCTTGGTCTACCAGTATGTTTGCCTTTAACAACCTTCCCATGTTGTTTGTATTTGGTCCAGAGTTTAGACACAGCTGACTGTGAACAACCAACATCTTTTGCAACATTGCGTGATGATTTACCCTCTTAAGAGTTTGATAATCCTCTTTGTTTCAATTGACATCTCTCGTGTTGGAGCCATGATTCATGTCAGTCCACTTGGTGCAACAGCCCTCCAAGGTGTGATCACTCCTTTTTAGATGCAGACTAACGAGCAGATCTGATTTGATGCAGGTTTTAGTTTTGGGGATGAAAATTTACAGGGTGATTCCATAATTTATTCTTCAGAATTGAGTGAGTCCATATTTTTTCCCTCTGCTTGGTCTAAAAAAGTAACTGTTACTGACTGCCACAATTATTTTTCCTGATTTCTTATAGTGTTTCTTAAAGCCAGAAAGTTGCCATTTGAAATGACTTTAGTTTTGTGTCATGTCTGTGATCTGCTTTTTTTCTACAAAATTAAACAACTGAATGAACATCCTCCGAGGACAGTGATTCCATAATTTTTGCCAGGGGTTGTAAGCAAGACAATTGGTGAAAACCATTTCTTTTTACAACCCTATTAACTCTAGGGTTAATAGGGATCGATAGATCGAGAGAGAGAGGTGTGTGCTTCTGTCCTTTTGCCATATTCTGTTTATTAGCTGGTCGTTGTCACTTGATCCTCTTGTCTGTGATCTGCTTTTCTTCTACAAAATTAAACAACTGAATGAACATCCTCCGAGGCCGGTGATTCCATCATTTTTGCCAGGGGTTGTAATTCCTAACATGAAACAATCCCAACCTTCAGGATGAAGCAGAACTCAGAGTTCAGATTGCTGGAATCAGTCCCGATCTGGATTGTCCTGAGCAGACAAACATTTATAAAAACAACAGTCAGTTTAAAGTTTGTGGAGAACAGATCGTTGCTGAGCATGCGAGTCTACCTGGTGCAGAGCGCGCTGCCGTTGGTGCGTATGTGATAGAGGGAAGGCTGAGCAGAGTCACTCTGCTGTTTCCTCTTCCCATTGTGGATGATGAACTTCCTCTTGAAATGAGACAGAAACTTCAGGTTCTCCTGCTGCTGCGTCATACGAACCACCTAGACACAAGTTAGCAGTTCACCAGGAAGTGGTCAGAACACAAATATACACATCAGATTTAGTATCAACTTAATAATAATAATAAAAAAAAAAAAAAAAAAAAAAAAAAAAGGTATGCCACAACAGAGGAATCGCACCGGAGTATTAAGTCACAATTTTCACTTCATACTATGCTTCAGAAGAAGCAAAATGGATTTAATGGCCGTATTATTCATTGATAAAGGCACACAAGCTAATTAATGTCAGTATAAGGGCACAAAATGCAAGTAAACAGCTTCTTTCAGCCACTGAACAGAATCATATGCGAGGTGAACGTACAACGCAAATTAAACTACTTTTTTAGTACATTTATAGAATAAATTCAACATGAATTTTCTTCTTATTCAAAGAGCTTTCCTTGTACATTCAAATAAGGTTTCTTCCAAATAGAAGAAAAAAGAAGTCTCATCATTCAAAAGTGTGGTCTTCCAGTTAAAAGCATGTTATGATATATTTTCAGAACAAAGAACAGTTCCTTCTTTCTTTCTCTTTTGTGATCTTATTCTGGTGGTTCTGAGGTCACCAGATGATTTCACTGATTAGTAACAGCAGACGGGATGAGTTCATCAATGAAATCGCCTGGTGGAGTTGGTGATTACAAAGAAAACCTGCACCCTATTGGCCCTTCTGGAGTCAGGTTGACACCTATGCTGCAGGGAACAATCCTAACAGGACATGCATGATGGAAATTAGGAGCAAATGTGACTGAAATGACATGAATCTTGAAATGAGTTTTTCCTCCAGTATCTTTCATTTCTAAAGCTTAGGTCTGGTGGCCACCAATGCAAATGCTGCTTGTATCCAAAACTATGAACCCAATGCACAACAGAAAACTTATAAAACATGACTTATCATCTTCTTCTTCTGCAGCATAATAAGGAAATAATATAGTAATGCTGTAAAGAGTGTGATTTTCAACATTGATTTCTCATACCTTTAGTTTTCCGGGGAAAAGACTCTCAAACTTCTTCTGCAGGGAGAAGGTGAATGTGAGCCAGCCCATGTTGGAGGCCTGCCTGCCCTGCCAGAAGTACACCACACACTGAAAGTCTTCCTCTGGCTGTTTGTCCTCCTCCTCACCTTCAGCACTTTCACCTTCCTTCTTCTCCTTCTCATCCTCCTCATATTCCACAGGCACCCAGTATCTAAACAGGCACAGTCAGTAATTAGCAGCTTGTTTCTACTGGATGATAACAGATCCGTGCAGAGTTTCTCTCCACATTTGAAGTGCATCTTCAGTTAACTGGTTTCCAGAAGTACATTATCGTAGAGAAAAGATCGCCCGTACCTGCAGAGGAAAACGTAGCAGTCCTGAGTGTAAAAGTGTCCGAACTCCTCCTCTGGCAAACGAGCAAACTTCTTGCCCTCCAGCACAAATCCTTCCATGCCATCCAGGTCTTCGTTCCACTCCTCCATCATTTGTTCAGCCTAAACAACAAGTGTGACATCATAAAGAAGCAGAGGCTTCACCCTGTTTCAAACTGGTGTGTGTGTTTACCTCAGTAAGAGGCATGGGCGGTTGCCTGGGCAGGAAGAGAGCAGTGAGGTCAGCTTTCATCTTGTCTTTCTGCTCCACATCCTTTTTCACCTGGAGGAGGAAGAAGAAAAACAATAATAATTCTTATATCTCATACAAGCCGCTTTGATTTCATCATCTGTCATTCTTCATCAAGTGGTATATTTAACATTACTGATCATTTAGAACATGTGGCTCAAAAGCACAGAAAATAATTATACTGTCAGTTGTTGCTTTAGTCATTTATCCCTTTTTTGGGTTGCAGTTCAGGGTTTTTAACACTATAATTGATGAGAATCCAAGCTGTCATATTGCACAAGTTTGCAAAAAAAATGTTCATAGCAAATCACAGGTGTTGAGTATTGAATACTACAAATTTTTGCAAGCTGGGCCATTCCATGAAAAATTACAGAACTGATCATCTTGGATTTACATCATACTTTGTGTAAATAATGTCACTGAACCAAAAAGATAGTGTGCAAGATTAATGGCTTCTATCTCGTTTCTGAGATATGGAGGCTTTAACACTAAGTCAAACAATTTTTTTTTAAACTTGTCCAACATGCGTGACATCTGCAGAGGGTGGTAAACAGCTGTGTTCAAAAATAGAGTAATGCTCAAAATCCTTGTAATAGCTTATTTCCATACATGCATTGGAAACACAGCACATTCTTTTCCAAATCAAAACATGAAGAAAAATTTATCAAATTTGTTATTACTTCAGAGAAATTAGGAAAAAGGAATATTAAGCTGTTCTAAAAAAAAAAAAAAGTGTCCAAATTTTCTTTCTGTAAAAAACAGGCAGCACATGTTGCACATGCTGGATGTTGTGCATTTCTCTCTCAAAATTGATGTAAAATGGGTCATTCCAGACATTGTTCAGAAGAACAGCGTACTTTTGAAATGTTGATTGGAGAGGGGAAAACAAATGAAGAAGTGCAGAAAAAGATAGGCTGCTCAGCTAAAATGATCTCAAATGTTTTTAAATAGCAACAAAATCAGAAAGATGTGGAAGAAAACAGATAACCACCATTCAAATGGATTGTAGAACAGCCAGAATGGCAAAGAATCAGCCAATGATCAGCTCCAGGGTGATGAAAGAAGGTCTAAAGTTACCCATGAGTACTGTAACCATTAGAAGATGCCTATGTGAAGTCAAGCTATGGACAAGAAGCCCCCATAAAGCCACATTGTAGAAAATGGGAAAAAAAACAAAACAAAACCAAAACATGCTGAAAACATTACAACTTGGTAAACAACACAATGACGGGCCTAAAAAGAAATGTCAGATGACCCTCGAAAACTGAATTCAAGCCACAGTACACAAGCCAGCCAGTCATCAATTGTGACCCAACTGGTACCACTTGAGGGGAATAAACAACATTTAAAATCCAGCCTCAGTGTACCATTTTGATGTCTTCCTTGGTCTACCAGTATGTTTGCCTTTAACAACCTTCCCATGTTATTTGTATTTGGTCCAGAGTTTAGACACAGCTGACTGTGAACAACCAACATCTTTTGCAACATTGTGTGATGATTCACCCTCTTAAGAGTTTGATAATCCTCTCTTTGTTTCAATTGACATCTCTCGTGTTGGAGCCATGATTCATGTCAGTCCACTTGGTGCAACAGCTCTCCAAGGTGTGATCACTCCTTTTTAGATGCAGACTAACGAGCAGATCTGATTTGATGCAGGGGTTAGTTTTGGGGATGAAAATTTACAGGGTGATTCCATAGTTTTTTTCCTCAGAATTGAGTGAGTCCATATTTTTTTCCCTCTGCTTGGTTTAAAAAAGTAACCGTGTTTCTTAAAGCCAGAAAGTTGCCATTTGAAATGACTTTAGTTTTGTGTCATGTCTGTGATCTGCTTTTTTTCTACAAAATTAAACAACTGAATGAACATCCTCCGAGGACAGTGATTCCATAATTTTTGCCAGGGGTTGTAAGCAAGACAATTGGTGAAAACCATTTCTTTTTATAACCCTATTAACTCTAGGGTTAATAGGGATCGATCAATCGATAGATAGATAGAGAGAGAGCTGTGTGCTTCCGTCCTTTTGCCATATTCTGTTTATTAGCTGGTCGTTGTCACTTGATCCTCTTTGTGTGTCTAGTGATGTTTCTACTTTCTTCTGTTTGTTTCCCATTATGTGCTAAGATTTGGCATTTACAACATCCTAATTTTCCTACTACTTAGTAGAACCTGGTGTTCTATTAGGAACTGTGCAAATTTAGATAAACTTTTGGCTTTCCAAACACAAGCCATTACTGACCTTGCTGTGTAGGCTGTCATTCTGTTTAACAGTCTCGGCTGCTCTGGTGTAGTCCACCTTCAGTACATCATCCCAGTTCTTAAACTTAGATTTAAACACCTGTGGAACAACACAGTCTTTTATTGAACAATATCAGGAATCAAGTTATCAGGGCTGTGAAATGAAAACTGAAATCCGAGGAAAATTTGCAGGGGGAGGAGCCAGGGTCTAGGGCCCATGGGGCCCCAGAAACCAAATTCATTTTTTTTAATCTAATGATACATTTTCAGCATCTCCTGGAACAAAAAAATCTCAAAATGAGTGCACATTTAAAGGATCCTAGATTCAACCTTTCATTTGAACAGTCAATGATAATGCTGAAATAACAGAATATGACATGGAAGTAGGACCTGGAATGATTTTCCTTTAAATTGTAAACCAAATTATGCATTAACTCAGAACAATTAAACTACATGAAATTCATGGAGACTGAAAAGACTGTTAAAGCATTTCAAAAAACAGCTAAAGCTTGCAGAATATTTTGAAAATGATGGTAAAATATCAATAACATACCTTATAGCAAAAAGTCACATTCTTGTGTAAATTCCTGTAAATCCATTCGAAGCTACAGTGTCTTTTCCAATGAAAGAAAGTCTAGATTACTAAAAAAAAAAAAAAAAAAGTCATATAATCTTGTCTGAAATTCTGTTTAAACAGCACAATGTTTATTTTCCAGGGAGAAAAACATTCTTACCATGTTTCCTGATGGCACAAGATGCAGTTCACTTTTCCCGCTTCTTGTATCTTTCAGATGTGTTCACAAAGACAACTTTAAATTCAAGCTATAGCCAATTCCACGGATTCTGAGTCCTTATCAAACTTTTTCACACCACCTTTCTCGCCATCTTCCCTCTGTCCAACGTTGCTCCGTGGCACAGACACGCCACAAAATTCTTCTTATGCAATATCCACATGCTACATTTAGCTTAAGAACAGCATCTTGCACCAGGCACCACTGATCCGTATATAACACTGGATAGCTCACTGGCCCACACACTCCGTACAAACCACTGAAGCAAACAGGCAGCCATCTTACCACTCCCAATTTATGAGGACCGCACATAGACGGCTTATTAGAACGTCAACAATTTAGAGGAATAACCGAGCTGATTCTTTCATTTCCTTCTTTTTGTTCTCCACTTAATGTAACCTTCATCCCTCCTAATCTATGTCTGCCATGATGATTAGCTTTTTGTTTCCTTTCTTTCTTTTCGTACTTTGACACATTCTCCCCTTTTATTCTCAATTACTCATATCTTACTGGGACAAATGCTCAATTCTAAAAATTATGATTCTTTAATCAAAGTTAATACAACTGTTGTGTAATCATCAGCAAGCTTATATATCTATCTATATATAGGTACCATATCATGAACAAAAGTGGATGGATAACAAAAGTCATGATGGATAATATAGCAATAGTGAAATTTTTTTAAAAATAGTTGCACTGAAAGATTAAAACACCACTTAACCAGCTACAAGACAGTTGCTTTTCCCTTACAAAGACTATTTATTATGCACAACTCTTTGGAGTTTCAATCTAATATTAGTAAGAAAGCTCATAGCAACAACACCTAAAGCTCCAAAACTGTGCACAAGTAGACCTAATAAATGTCTTAAAACAGTTTGTCCAACACAAAACACAACATGCCACTTAGTAATATTATCATCATCATCTTCTATGTCTATATGCTGGAATAACGGATAGAACTCTTCAAATTATTGTTCATTATTTTCCATTTCAATCATACTCCGGTGAAATGTTCGTCCACAGTCTTTGAATAGGCAATCTGCACAGTTTATAGCTGTACATGAAGGCATTTTTTTGGCAAAATCATAAAGAATACTCGTAAAATTGCGTGTACCTGGTTAAAGATCGGTAGAAAAGACCGTTCAGGAGCGATACACGCGAGTGGTAATATGGTGGTCGACTTGCTGCAAAAATATCGGCCAACAATAAGCTATCCAGTAGTATATACAGATCAATGAGCAGGCACACAGCGTCGCCATAGCAACCAACCAGTCCCGCTTTACAACAACTGTCGCAACAGCCACGCTTTGAGTGAGGAATTTTTCTCTGCGGAGTTCTGTGGATACTGATTGATTCTGTTATACAGATCATTGTCTGCAGATGTATTAAACTTGCACGATGTCATAAAAAAAAAAAAAAGAATGCTTTGCGATTGGCATTTTAAAAACTCAGTGATGATCATGATTAGACAATAAAACACTAACACCCCCACTCCATGTCATAAAAAAAGAATGCTTTGCAATAGGCATTTTAAAAACTCACTGATGATCACGATTACACAGTAAAACACTAACACCCCCCTCCCACCGATGAAATCCGTGGAAGTCCACAGCCCTGATTTATACAGTTTGAGCAGCCATTGCAAGCATCATGCCTACAAATGACCCTGCGCAAGTTATACAGTTTATTGTATTACAAACAGTGTAGGAATATTCACAACACTGTACTTTGTCTTGTATTCTTCCATTTAAACTTTCAACCATGATGTTCAAGTTTTAAGTTCATATTAAATACAGCACCTCTGCAAATTAAGTTGACAACTAGCAGAACACAGCTGCGTGTGACTGATGATGGAGCCGTTACCTGGCACTCGGTTCCCTCCAAATTACGGGTGACGCAGGCATGCTTTGGCCGGTGCAGCATGGAGCAGATCTCTTGACCCAGTTTCAAGGCAGCAGCTCGGACGAGACGCGGAGATTTCCTCCCGATCCAGATGAAAACATCAGACCAGCAATCCAAGATGTATACACTCTTTGTGTCCAGCAGAGACTGCAGCTAGAAACAGAGGTTTCGTTTGAGTGGGAGTGATAATTTACATCATTTCACTCATTAAATTTGAGGTATAATACCATGTCATAGCAGTTAGATGGCACGGCAACATACCAGCCTGAGTTCTGGCAGAGCGTCCAGTTTAACTTTATTATCTTTGTGTTCAACTGATAGCTTGTAGTTGATCTGAGGCAGCTCCAGGTAGCCCAAACCTAAACCCACCTGTGCATCATAAAACAAACGTGATGGAGGTGACAAGCAAATATTTTAATTTAATTCTCATTTGTCATTTCCATTTGTGTTTTGGATGGACTGATTTACGCCTCCATAACAGAGCATGCCGTATACTGTACTCTCCAATTAGCATGACCAGGCTTATATGAGAAATAATTGTAGGAGAATCCAAGACATAGTCCTGAAATACCGTAGGAAAGTTATTAGAATATTTACCTTGTATAGTTTTGGTCTCATAGGTGAGAAGTCATCTGGTACATGTTTCTTGATTTCTTCTGGTTGTCCTCCCAGGGCCTCCCAGAACTCTGGAGGCTCCTGGTTCTGCATCAGGGTTACAATCTCTGCCTTACCCTTACGCTCATTCTTGTTGATCTTTTCTGCAAATAACCTACAGGGTGACAATCATGAAAATTCACATAACAAAACACTGATTACAACGTTTGAGCTGGAAGTGGACCCCAGGCCCAACCTTAACCCCAAGCACTGCAGTGTTACACGCTTCTTTAAACAAAATGACAGAAAAACAAGTCTGTACATTTTTCCATGCTACTGATCACCCCAGCAAGTGATTTCACAGATAATCAGGACATGGGGAGGAGCTCATCAGTAAAAAAAAAAAAAAAAGAGTTTGGTAAATTACTGAAGAATCAACAAGGGTGCACTGTTGCCCACCCCGGTCCAAATGGATGCTTTGCAGCTCATACAGTGCTTAACGGTCAGCTGGTGCATCTTACCTGGCCTTTGTAGTGCCTCCAAGGGTGGCACTGGCACCTCTCCACACAAAGATCTCCAGACCTGTGTCCAACAGGAACACATAGCTGCCAAGGCAAAAAACAAAACAAAAAAACAATGCCTACTGACACAAGAATCTATGTTCTATGGCAAATAAGAAAAAGAAAAAAAAACCCCATACACAGCTAACTGTAAGCATAATATTAGTACAGAAGATAAGCAAAACATTTCTGAATTTTCTGAGTATGAAATTCTGTATACATATAGTGAAAGATATTCCAAATAAAACTGAATATTGGGCTATCATGAATTTTTAATGTCACCCATCGCAGCCAATTTTCAAAATGAAAACTGAAAAAGGCTCCAATCATATTTAAACTATACCACATTATTTGTCTGATCATAAAAATTTTGAAAAGTATAGTTGGGACTATCTATGACTGAATATTACAACAGTAAAAATGGTGACAAAGGACAATTTCACTTTATACAGGAGTCGAAAGTTTGATGTTTTTAATCATCAAATGCACAAGTCTTATGAAAAGTTATGCTGCCCACTATATAAGTAAGAACGGGTGTGAGAGTCACCGAGGGTCAAGAGAGGAGGCCTTTGTGGGCACAGATTCCAGCTTGATGTTCTTTTTGCCATAGACTCTGTACAACCTGAAACAACAGAATAACCATAACATGCCCCGAAAATTTTCAGACAAACTTTAAAAACATTTAGAAGTTATTTCAATGTTCAAATAGTGCTACAGAGACATACCTGCCTATAAATATACAAAAAAAATGAACTCAACTTTCAGTGTTTTTAGTATAATAAAGAATAAACATAAAAACAGATCTATAAAAAGGTTTCTTAAAACCGGTCTACCTGAGAGGATAGTTTGTGTCCTCGACAGTGTAGAATCCACTGGCTGTTCCACCCTCAATGTAGGAGATCTCATTGTTAAACACCTTTACACACACACACACACACACACACACACACACACACACACACACACACACACACACACACACACAAAACTTGTTTAAAAAGGGATGTAGCAGATACTAGACATGATTTGATGAAGGAATATATATTTTACTCAAAACGTCATTTGATTCTGTTTCCTTTTCCGGTTGTAGTTTTGTGTTGTGGGTTAAATATATTGTCTGTATGAAACAATAAAATGGAGTTTTGTGTTTGTGGAAAACTGTGTCCTCATTTGATAATCTGTTGGTTTACATGTTACAATGATCTGTCTCTACATACCATCATATTATGGAGGCACAGAAGCTATTTAAGATAAACATTATTAATCCCCAAAGGAAACTAAATATATTTCTTGCCTCTGAGTCAAATGTGGGAGTTGTGTGGTTCTGTGTGTATAAATTAGAACACTCAAACATTTGCTTGCATGCCAGTACGTACAGCACTGAACTCGTCACTCTCATCTCCCATCTCTTCTCTTACAGTCCTGCACTCTGCGCCAAGCAAATTTCTGAGATTCACAGCGTGGATGGCAGAGCCAGCCTTCTTATCAAGTGTGGCATCCTGACCAATCCAGTAGAAGATCTGCCAGTTCAGTGCTCCATTTTCATTCAGGAAGGTCTGCGGACATAAAAAAAAGTAACAGTGACAGGTGAAAGTGAGCAGGGGGGAATAAAAAAAAAAATAAATAATGATTTGATGTTTTATCTTTTGATTTGGAATAGAATGTGCAGTGTTCCCAATACATTTGCGTGTGTTGTGGAAATAAAGGTATTATAAGGATTTTGAGCTTTACTCACTTTTTTGTTTTACACTCTGCTATGCTATTATTTTGAACACAACTGTATACAGGACTTTAGATATATTTCATGAGATGGACTTGACAGAAAGCAATCACAATTTAACAGAAATCAGTCTGTAGACTGAGATCTTGTACCCATAGTGTGTGGAAGTCATTACAGTCTTTGTTCTTGACAGACATTAAACTATCTGAAAATTGCTGTCACAAATCTAAGCAATGAATGAAAACGCATGAGCCAGAGGACCTTGAGAACAATGTAGCAGTCAGCTTCATAGAACTTGCCATGGAAGGCTTCATCCACTTGAACAGGAATAAAATTCTCTATCTGCCAAACCGTCACACCTGGTATCTGCAAGTTGTTACAGAGGGAGAAAAAAAAACAAACAAACAAAAAAAAAAAAAAACACAAAACTTGTTGCATACTTTTTCTCAAACAGAGACATAGTACATGTGTCTGGAAGGCCTACAGAAGTACCCAAGGGTAAGATGTGAGAAATAAAAGTAAGAACCAGTTATTAATAAGGGACAACACTTAATTTACCCCCATAGCCACGTACATACCTGTCCCACATCCTCCAAAAAGAACTCTGAATAGTCCAACTGAGGCTTCTCCAGACCCTTATCCCAACGGCGAATTTTTAAATCACCATATTTCAACTCTCCATCCTCCTGGGGGGAGTTTATATTAACATGTATTTTTTTAAGCAACATAATGTAATGTAACAATGCGCATGTCCTGCGCAATCACCTTTCTTTGTACTGCAATTTCACTTTCCTTACCTCCATCTTCTTCTTCTCCTCTGCGATATCAGTCATGCCCTTCAACACCTGCTTGGCTTGATCATCTTGAGAGCAATCCTTCCTTCTTCTTAACCTCATCTTCCTCGCCAGATGATCTCTGTGGCTGACTCCTTTATGTGTGTACAAACAATCATAGAAAGAGAGCTGTCACCAAGCCCCAAACTCTTGTCCAGGTAAATGAAGCAAATGGAGAAATGAAAAATGTTTTATTTTTTGAATGGTGCTAAAAGGGAGCCACTTCCCATAGATGCCCATGTTAAAGTGGGGAAACTTGAAGCAAAATCAGTGTGTCTACACCCCTGTACAAAAAAACAAAACAAAACAAAAAAAACAAACTGAGGTAGTTCCATGACTATTGTGGAGTGGATGATTTTTTTTTGTTATAACTCAGCTGGAAATATTTTAAGCCATCAACATGTTTATTAGACCCCATTCCTACCAGGCTGCTCAAGGAAGCCCTACCATTATTTAATGCTTCGATCTTAAATATGATCAATCTATCTTTGTTAGTTGGCTATGTACCACAGGCTTTTAAGGTGGCAGTAATTAAACCATTACTCAAAAAGCCATCACTTGACCCAGCTATCTTAGCTAATTATAGGCCAATCTCCAACCTTCCTTTTCTCTCAAAAATTCTTGAAAGGGTAGTTGTAAAACAGCTAACTGATCATCTGCAGAGGAATGGTCTATTTGAAGAGTTTCAGTCAGGTTTTAGAATTCATCATAGTACAGAAACAGCATTAGTGAAGGTTACAAATGATCTTCTTATGGCCTCGGACAGTGGACTCATCTCTGTGCTTGTTCTGTTAGATCTCAGTGCTGCTTTTGATACTGTTGACCATAAAATTTTATTACAGAGATTAGAGCATGCTATAGGTATTAAAGGCACTGCACTGCGGTGGTTTGAATCATATTTGTCTAATAGATTACAATTTGTTCATGTAAATGGGGAATCTTCTTCACAGACTAAAGTTAATTATGGAGTTCCACAAGGTTCTGTGCTAGGACCAATTTTATTCACTTTATACATGCTTCCCTTAGGCAGTATTATTAGACGGTATTGCTTAAATTTTCATTGTTACGCAGATGATACCCAGCTTTATCTATCCATGAAGCCAGAGGACACACACCAATTAGCTAAACTGCAAGATTGTCTTACAGACATAAAGACATGGATGACCTCTAATTTCCTGCTTTTAAACTCAGATAAAACTGAAGTTATTGTACTTGGCCCCACAAATCTTAGAAACATGGTGTCTAACCAGATCCTTACTCTGGATGGCATTACCCTGACCTCTAGTAATACTGTGAGAAATCTTGGAGTCATTTTTGATCAGGATATGTCATTCAAAGCGCATATTAAACAAATTTGTAGGACTGCTTTTTTGCATTTACGCAATATCTCTAAAATTAGAAAGGTCTTGTCTCAGAGTGATGCTGAAAAACTAATTCATGCATTTATTTCCTCTAGGCTGGACTATTGTAATTCATTATTATCAGGTTGTCCTAAAAGTTCCCTAAAAAGCCTTCAGTTAATTCAAAATGCTGCAGCTAGAGTGCTGACGGGGACTAGAAGGAGAGAGCATATCTCACCCATATTGGCCTCTCTTCATTGGCTTCCTGTTAATTCTAGAATAGAATTTAAAATTCTTCTTCTTACTTATAAGGTTTTGAATAATCAGGTCCCATCTTATCTTAGGGACCTCGTAGTACCATATTACCCCAATAGAGCGCTTCGCTCTCAGACTGCAGGCTTACTTGTAGTTCCTAGGGTTTGTAAGAGTAGAATGGGAGGCAGAGCCTTCAGCTTTCAGGCTCCTCTCCTGTGGAACCAGCTCCCAATTCAGATCAGGGAGACAGACACCCTCTCTACTTTTAAGATTAGGCTTAAAACTTTCCTTTTTGCTAAAGCTTATAGTTAGGGCTGGATCAGGTGACCCTGAACCATCCCTTAGTTATGCTGCTATAGACGTAGACTGCTGGGGGGTTCCCATGATGCACTGTTTCTTTTTCTTTCTGCTCTGTATGCACCACTCTGCATTTAATCATTAGTGATCGATCTCTGCTCCCCTCCACAGCATGTCTTTTTCCTGGTTCTCTCCCTCAGCCCCAACCAGTCCCAGCAGAAGACTGCCCCTCCCTGAGCCTGGTTCTGCTGGAGGTTTCTTCCTGTTAAAAGGGAGTTTTTCCTTCCCACTGTAGCCAAGTGCTTGCTCACAGGGGGTCGTTTTGACCGTTGGGGTTTTACATAATTATTGTATGGCCTTGCCTTACAATATAAAGCGCCTTGGGGCAACTGATTGTTGTGATTTGGCGCTATATAAAAAAAAAATTGATTGATTGATTGATTGATTGAGTTCACAGCCCGTCAGCAGAGACTGCTAGCTGTTGTGGACCCATGGTGTCTGTCCATTCTGAGCATTTTATTAAAAATATCTGAGATAACATGGCTTATTGTGTGGTAATAACAGACCATGTCAGAAGTCTGTGTACCAATATCTCCATCAAGTGAAATTTCTGTCATTTGTATATTATCAAGTATTGACAGTTTCGTTGTATTAGCTTCACTGTTGGTCAATAAGCCACCCATAACTTTAATGCCTACACCCGAGCCGCCCATTATAAAAACCACCATTAAAAAAACTGCATTATTAAAACACCTGAAGCAACTCCAGGTCACATCACTTGCCCACGCTCCACCTCTTTACCCATTTATGGGTTGGACGGGACTATAAGCACTGCCAATAATGTGACATTCAGAGCCACAGTATTTCAGCTTCCAAACTGCTGTTCAGACAGTCTGTGGGTAATGTCACGGAGGGTTTGTCCAGTATATACTACATGTGCACAAACACAAACCTCCTCCAGCAGCCGCTACAGTAGCAGGTGAAGCTCCAGCCAGCCGTAGCTGGTTCTGGAGAGAGAAGTCGATGTTGTACCACTCTGCTGCTCTGTCTACGGGTTTAGGAGGCATCACTAGGTTGGGGTTCTCACGTACATCCAGCACCTACAGTGAAACATGTTCAAAGAGAAGGTTTTAGGTGTGCATCAGACCTCCTTTTTGCCCATAAAATAAGATTCTGCAAAGCAAGCATAAACCTTATCTAGTTAGTAAAACAATATTTCTCAGCACCAATGAAAAGTGGCAATACACAGCTGTGGTAACCATGGTGAGTTGTAAACTTACTTTTTTTTCAGCTTTAAATAATGGTCTTTCCAATCAAAGTTTACATTTCATAAAAAAGCATGAAATCAAGCAGCTAAATAAATTTACCTGAGCTCAGAAAAAGATGTCAGATATACAGACGGAGGTACCACTTATTCTAACACCTTTAATATTCCTTTTCATTGTGTGGAAAATTAATAAATGCATATTAAATTTATAGTTCTGGACTCCAAAAAAAAAACCAACAAAAAAACCCAAAAGCATCAACTTATTACATCTTACATAACTGTATTAACTAAAGTAAAATGTGTTTTGCTGAACAGCAAGTTTAGCTCATTTTGTGGCATTCCCTTAAACTGAGTAATACTGGAAAAGGTATTGTTATGTTGAGGGTTTAACATTGTCATTCATGTGTATTGCTCTGACTCCACTTTACACAGACTGAAAGTCAGACTGGATTAAATTGCTTTACTGTGTGACACTTCTCATAAAACTATCATTCACTTCATGCAGCAGTACAGTGGAACCTTGACATGAGTTCAATTTGTTCCGTGACTGAGCTCAAAAGTCAAACTGCTCTTATTTCAAACAAATTTCCCCATTTTAAATAACTAAAATAATTTTAATCCATTCTTGTAAAATATCCCCAAACCACTCTAAATTATGAAAAAAATACATTTTTTAAATGAACAAACACACATGTATACAGTAATTTACCTATGCATAATAAAATGCAGTACAGTACATACTATACAAAAGAAAACATTTTATTAAGTGTTCTTACCTTGGAAAGAGACAAATGCATACACTGTAAACTTACGCTGTGGATCCTTAGTTTCGAAAGAATTGTAGTTCCTCTGGCCGGTGTTGAACTCTTAATTACATCTTTTGCTTCAGGATGGTGCAAATCGTACCATCTTGCCTTGACAGTTTGATAACCTGCACACCACACTCATGTTTTTCTATTATCTCCTGCTTCAGTTCAATAGACATTCTTTTCTTCACTTTTCTTTGCACTCACATTCTTTGGACCCTATTCCAAACAAAAATATGGACCGAGCGACAGCTCGTATAAAAAAGAAAAAAGAAAAAAAAAACCCCCAAAAAACTTGTATGCTGATTTGCTCATATGTCAAGGTTCCAATGTATTTGTAAAGACACTTTCAATCTTGTACTTTAATTCGTGGTCTCATTATTGTACCTCTAAGTCGGTTAAGAAGTGGATGGCCTCAGGGAGTGTCACCAAACGGTTCTTATTCAGCACCAGTTTCTTCAGTTTACCACACCTAGACAAAAACACAAATTACTTATGTTTCAATAATCACCTGTGTCATGTGAACACAATCTACCAAAACAAAGTAATTTATGTCACCCTTAAAAGTTCATGGCACTACCTCTGTCTTAGACTGACTGAGATTAATCCTAAAATTTTTTATTTCAAGCACTGTATATATACACTATACAAGTAATGCCCCATGAGCACTGATCTGTTCAGTTCTCAGTCTGTCTGAGGTGTAAGTACAGTGGCTTGACTTGAAACTGGATTTAAATCATTAACTCTAGATACAGCCCTGCTCTTATAACTGCTTCACAGTAACTGCTTGTATTTGGCAATGCACACAGATACCAGGAGTTGCCATGGAAAACACATCACCAGCAGTACACAGATCAGTTTCCTGGTCAAGGACTCTTCAGTAGCCATGTGTCAAACCTCCCAACCCCACAGATAATTACTCACTTTTTCACAGGAAACATGATTACCCAAGAAATTTAACAGGTACTGTTGCTACATAATACAACTTTACTAAGACATAGTCATAAAGACTCACTCAGAAAGTCTGCTAAAGACAAGAGGACTGAGAATTCAACCATCACACAGCAGTTAACTGAAAACCCAATGTTTTATCTGCACAACAGTCAATCTTAAATCTGAATCACTTGTATTTGGGGGGGGGGGGGGGGGGGGGGTCCCCAATCTGTGTTTAGGCATGTGGGTGTCAGTGAGTTGAACCCACCTGCAGAGTCCTTCTGGGATGAGCTCTAGGTTGTTGTTAGCAGCCATAAACTCAGTGAGGCTGACCAGTTTTCCCACCCCTGGTGGAACTCCATCAAAGTCCAGTTTATTGGAATTTACATAGAGCTTCTTTAGTTTGGACAGCTTACACATCGCAGACTGGACAGAGGGGGGAAAAAAACAAATTGAAATTAGACACCCCAACCCCCCTCAAAAAAAAACAAAAAACTAACAAATAAATAAATATAATGACTGTCAACAACCTGCTACTAAAGACACACAGATTGAACAGGACTGCCGAGGTGGCAGAATTGATCAAATAAAGCTCAGTGTCACTAAAATATATGATAAACCATTTAATTGATGCCTTAATTTCCATTAAACAAGAAGGGGCTCTAGAACAACTGAGTGAAGAAACAACAACGAAAGTATTCATGAGGAAAACAAACCATCTTCACATCAGTTACTTCTCAGGTTTAAATTTGCCATTTTCGTAAACAGGATTTGAACTGACTTTTAAAGAGCATTCCAGACTTGATATAGCCATCTACCTAGAGTGTGGGAGTACATAAAGAGTGACTTATGGAGAGCGTTGCGTAAAGAGTCATCCTTACAGGCAGTGAGGTGAGCTGGTTGCGGCTAAGGTTAAGTGTCTCCAGCTGGGTCCACTGATCAATACAGAGAGAAAGTTCTGAAATCTGGTTACTGCTCAGGTTCAGTCTCTTCAGGCTGCTCAGTGAATACAGGCACTCAGGCACCCGTGTCAAGTCGTTACACGACAGATCAATATCTGGAAGTTTGGTGAGGGACAAAAGAGAATGCACGTTTATGAAAATGAGGAAACAACAACTAGAATGTTTAACACTCAGAAAACATTGTCTAAGATAATAGTACTAATAATTTGGAAACTGTGATGTAACCTGCTAACTGTGTCAGGCCCTCCAGGCTGGTGGGCATGTTGCTCTGGGTCCTCTGAGTGTTTCTTAAGTGAAGAGTCTGTAGCGCCACCATAGCGGGTAGCTGGCTGCTCAAAAGAGAAAGAAAAAAAAAAAAGTCAGTGCAAAGCAAAAATGCATTGCCCAGCTATCACTCAGTTTTCAGACTAAAGTGTAGCCCAGCATTACTGAAAGAAATATTACAGTAGGGAATGGAATTTTAAGGATAGACATAACACAAAACAAATGTGTTTTTACCGCAACTGGGCATGCATGAGAGGGTTGTTGTTTAGTATGAGTGTCTGTAGGTGGACGAGGCGTCGCATCTGAGGTGGAAGGCTGTCCAGCTTGTTGTCACTCAGATCCAGATACAGCAGGTCTGTCAGGTTGATGAACAGTTGGTTGGGGATGGAGTCAATGCTGTTATGACTGAGATTGAGCACAAGCATATTTCTGCTGTTCTCCAGGTCCCTCGGAATCTCAGTCAACTGATTGTAGCTCAGATCCTAAGGAGGCAGGAAAAGAAATTCCATGTCACATTTTCCAAAGAGTGTTTGCAAGTCAGAGTTGTTTCTAGACTGCAGCTCTTAATAAATGTGCATCAACTGATCAAGTTACAGGGTTCCCGCCAGTGCAGGTGAGCATAGGGCCCCCCTATGCTGCGATTTAACCAGCACGCGGGGGGGGGATATCCTGGAAAATATCCTGGTGAGAACCCTGTGTTAGGGCCAGCGCCCCTTCACACATAACATGAATGAAGCTGACTAGGGCATGAACGAACAACTGCATGGCATTCCTGAAAAATCTGCACTGCCTCTAACGCCACGTACAGCTGTTGCTACAACTATTTGCGCACACCAGCTGCTGAAAGACAGAGTGCGCCTTGTGAGAACCCATTCGATCCCTTTCGTGGCAGGTGTCGGCCAAATTCCAGGTGACACACAGGAACATCTAACACTGCTTGCTGGACACTTAGAAAATATGGTGCCATTTGCGCTGTCAGCACAAAAATATTGAGCAGGCGATCACTTTTGTGCTGGCGGTGAAATTTTTCTAAGTGTCCCTATGAGTGTGGCATGGCATGGCATGCATGTGTATCGCACGTGTGGCGCCCCCCGCAACACATGTAGCGTGCATGTGTTTCATGCCCCCACAACACATGTGGTGTGTGTGCGTATGGGGGGGGGGGGGGCACACTTGCATGAAATACTGATATGTATGTACAGACATGATCACATGGAGGCCAGACAGCCACGTCTGAGTGCACACAGCATGGCGAGGTGACTCTCAGCTGATCGCCGCACAGTGACAACTGGAAATGACGGCTCAGTGCACACGACGTGTAACAAGCAGAGATTACGGCCAGGACAGGTATATAAATAATTACGACAATAACTACATACACAATTACATGTCAAATAACTAAAATGAATGACCACAGACACAGACACTTTGGTCTGGGCGCTGAACTGACAAGGGGCGTGTCCCCAAACAGCAGCAGGTGTTGAGATCTCTGTTCCTGGACATCACAGCTGGGGAACACATACCGTGTTTTGAAGGACATGACCTTACAACTGTCCTCCGTGAGGTGCACGTCTCTGTCTGCTGTCCTCACTTGGAAATACAAAAACATCTTTCGCCTTTGTGCCAGGCTGCATCGGCCACACACAGCGCGCCTCAGCAGGCTGCTCCATGTGAAACAGACTGGCAGATTATGTGAACACACAGCAGGTGATCTCAATGTCGTGTGACATTGTGGTCATTAATTTTAGTTATTTGGCATGTAATTGTATATGTAGTTATTGTAGTAATTATTTATATACCCAGCGGACATAATAGCGCACTGCTTCATTCATGCCATTTCATGACTGTACGTCTATGACCATGGGTCATATACAGAGGCACATAGGGATCATACTCGTATTGTCCGTTCAATAAGAGGGATTAAATATTGGAAATTACGGTGTTTTCATTTTTTTTTTCCTCCACAGCAGCAGCGCGATGTGGTGCAACACATTCCAGTTGCTCGCACTGTGTTCGCGTGCACATGTGAAACCATCGCAACGGGATCATTCACACATATTTCCCACCTGATGTTGGCTCGAAGTTTTTGGAGTTTGCTCATTTGGGCTGTTTCGCTGTGATTCACCCTGATTTGTTCTTATTTGTGCTATGTGTGTAGGAGCCCTTATATATGCAAGTACTGCAGCACAGTTAGCACATAAACAGCTTATACTACAAATCTGTGCAGAAAGTCTTTATTGTGTAATGAAGAAGTCATCCACCATACTGTTGAAAAGTGACCGTATGGCCAAAGTAATTACAAAATGTCCTTGATTAAACACAGATATCATGGCCAACATGAAAAGATGCCCAATGTCAAACTCATATTTCACTGTACTTTCCCACATGGATAGGAAAAAGAATTTACAGCATCGTGTGTTCTGTGTGTAAACTAAGCTGAAGTAGGTGACAAAGTTATAAATTACAGGCAATGTGGCTCACACTAAACTGGAAACACTAAGAATGTTGCTGGAATAAATGTGGGTCTAAGTGACTGAAGGTAACCATGTACCAGCACAGAGAGATCATCAAGCTGAAAGATGTCATCTGGGACTCCAGAGTTTTTCAAGTTGTTGGCTCTGGCTACCACTGCCTGCAAACATTAAAACACAGTTAAGAAATTATTAGAATTCAGTGTAGATAAGATACCATGGTGATAAGTATAAATCTGGTTGGGCTAGAAAACACCTTCAAGCTTGTCAGGGCATTAAGTCAATAATAACAGTAGCTACAGCTGTAACAAAAAAATAAATTAATCACCAACTTTTTAAAAAAGCTATTAATAGTTTTGAGCATCCAATTTTTTTATTTCAGCTTTGTAAATGTGAATAGATTCTGGTTTTTTTAAACAAATTTCTGGTCTGAAAAAGATATTATCTTTGGAATGTGGACAAAACAGGACATTAGGACATCAACTTGCAGCCTCAACAGTAGCACTAAAACACAGGTGTGTAGTTTTCATGTGTGACTGATGATTACCCGTAGATGAGGTAAACTGGACAATTCTCCATGTAAGGTGCTCAGGCTGTTGTGACTCACAGAAAGATGTTCCTTAAAAAGTGAACAGAATCACGACACATGGTACATTAAACAAAACCTACATACTGTGATGTGCAACTGTGACTATAGATTACGGTAAGATCATTGTAACATTGACATTGTAAGATCAAGCATGACAATAAAAGATAATCTTTTCACCATGCCTTGCTAATTACAGGTTAAGGATGATTAAATTAGTTTTGGTAATCATGTCAAAGCACAACCAGGAATTACAACATGGCCATCTGTGTACTCTGTCAGGTGGGAGCTTGAGCAATGAAATGTGTCACACCGCAAATAAAAACCCCATTGCCAAAAGGCTTCTTAAACGTACCATGGAAAAATGTATATTTTATCCCCCTTCTGACAAATTACAAACAATTTTTTTTTATGTAATATAAAAATAACAATGGAACTGGATACCTTTGTTTGTCTACTGTCTGGTACATGAAAAAGACTATTGATAAGAATGACAATAATAATAATTAAAAAATTAAATAATAAAATGTAAAAATCTATGCCATCGAATCTTCCTATATTACAGGAAGCCCAAAAAAATTAAGTAAAATGAGGTCATGTTTTTTAAAATTTATATATACATGTATTCATGAATGAATATTTAACAGCTTTTATCTTTATTTTTTTTTTTAGGGGTGTTTGACAGCAGGGTGCTTGTTTTCAGAGTGGAAGGTTCCTGGTTCAAGATCACCCCTGCCCTATGCAGTCTATTTATATTGTCCATCTAAATAGACTGCATTTATATATAGTGCTTTTCCATAAATATATCAGAAGCTCAAAGTGCTTTATATTGATGCCTCACATTCACCCACACACTGACACACCAATGTCAGAGTGGTGTCATGCAAGGCACTCACTACACACCGAGAGCAACTTTGGGCTTAAGGACCTTGACCAAGGGGCCTTAGTGATTTTCTGGCCAGACAGGGATTTGAAAAGAGGATATTCTGGTCTCAAGCCCACTGCTTAACCACTAGAGGATCACCTCCCCTCCATGTAATATGGAGTTGTACCATGAAGGGCAGCCAGTGTAAAACCTGTGCAATCCCAAGCAAAAACAAGGGAGAAGCCAAAGGAACATTTTTTTATTTTCCCACTGAAAGCTGATTGGGGAAAACAGCAATAAAAGTCTCTGAGTTTATGTGTGTGTAGTTTCTCACCAGCTTTTGCAGAGAGGCCAGCTCCTCGGGGAGGTAACACAGCCCTGTTCTGTTCAGTTTCAGCCATCGGAGGTTGCTCATGGACTTGACATGCTCTGGAAAATAACCACCCTGTAAAGACGGGGTGGGGGACACACACAAACATTAGGGGTCAAGGCAGACAATAACATTGTGAAGAAGTGATAACATTTAGTAATTTTATTTACCAACACTATGTTACAACTCCAATTCCAATGAAGTTGGGACGTTGTGTAAAATGTAAATAAAAACAGAATACAATGATTTGCAAATCCTCTTCAACCAATATTCAATTGAATACATCTCAAAGACAAGATATTTAATGTTCAAACTAATAAACATTATTGTTTTTGTGCAAATATTTGCTCATTTTGAAATGGATGCCTGTAACACATTTCAAAAAAGCTGGGAGAGTGGTATGTTTACCACTGTTACGTCACCTTTCCTTCTAACAACACTGAATAAGCGTTTGGGAACTGAGGACACTAACTGTTGAAGCTTTGTAGGTGGAATTCTTTCCCATTTTTGATTGATGTACGACTTCAGTTGTTCAACAGTCCAGGGTCTCCATTGTCGTATTTTGCGCTTCATAATGTGCCACACATTTTCAATAGGCGACAGGTCTGGACTGCAGGCAGGCCAGTCGAGTACCAGCACTCTTTTACTACGAAGCCACGCTGTTGTAACACGTGCAGAATGTGGCTTGGCATTGTCTTGCTGAAATAAGCAAGGACGCCCCTGAAAAAGACATTGCTTGGATGGCAGCATGTGTTGCTCCAAAACCTGGATGTACCTTTCAGCATTGATGGTGCCATCACAGATGTGTAAGCTGCCCATGCCATGGGCACTAACACACCCCCATACCATCACAGATGCTGGCTTTTGAACTTTGCACTGGTAACAATCTGGATGGTCTTTTTCCTCTTTTGTCCGAGGACACGACGTCCATGATTTCCAAAAACAATTTGAAATGTGGACTCAGACCACAGCACACTTTTCCACTTGTCCATTTCAAATGAGCTCAGGCCCAGAGAAGGCGGCGGCGTGCCTGGATGTTGTTGATGTGTGGCTTTCGCTTTGCATGGTAGCGTTTTAACTTGCACTTGTAGATGTAGCAATGAACTGTGTTAACTGACAATGGCTTTCTGAAGTGTTCCTGAGCCCACACGGTAAAATCCTTTACACAATGATGTCGGTTTTTAATGCAGTACTGCCTGAGGGATCGAAGTTCATGAGAATTCAATGTTGGTTTTCAGCCTTGCCGCTTACTTGTAGAAAGTTCTCCAGATTCTCTGAATCTTCTGATTATATTATGGACTGTAGATGATGGAATCCCTAAATTTCTTACAACTGAATGAGAAACATTGTTCTTAAACTATTGGACTATTTTTTCACACAATTGTTCACAAAGTGGTGATCCTCACCCCATCTTTGCTTGTAAATGGCTGAGCCTTTTGGGGATGCTCCTTTTGTACCCAATCATGACACTCGCCTGTTTTCAATTAGGTGTTCTTTGAGCATTTATCAACTTTTCCAGTCTTTTGTTGCTCTATGACAACTTTTTTGAAACGTGTTGCAGGCATCCATTTCAAAATGAGAGTTTGCACAAAAACAATAGAGTTTATCAGTTTGAACATTATCTTGTCTTTGTGGTGTATTCAACTGAATATAGGTTGAAGAGTGGTACACTGAAAGTCCTGCAGGAGGAGTTGGAAGAACACCTATTCAGACCCCAACAGGGATGCGCCATTGCCGGACATGGATGGGCTACCCAGACCAACAGAACCAGGGGTAGCTTTTGACATGGAAGGCTTGAGATGGTCTGAGGTGCAGGAGAGTGTGAGAAGAGCAAGAGCAAAGAGTGCTCCAGGGGTGAATGGACTCTCGTACAGATTGTACAAGAAGCCATTACGGCTGATGTGGGACTGGCAGGCAGTCCACATTGATAGGTGCCTAGCAGATGGAATTTATAATATCCAATATAATATCCAAAAGAGGCTGAGTCAGTGGGTCTGTCACAGTTCCGCCCCATTTCACTCCTAAATGTGGAAGGGAAGATTTTGTTCAGTGCTCTGACCAGAAGGATGAGGAAGTTTGCAGTGGAGAATGGTTACATCAATACATCACTGCAGAAGGCTGGTGTGCCAGGATCTCCGGGCTGCCTGGAACATGTTCATAGAGAAGGCTATGGAGTTCTTCTACATTCCAGTGACAGTCAGGAAATTCATCATGGCATATTATGGTGCTTTCCACATGAGGTTCTCTACAGTTGAGTACACCACCAAGTGGCAGGCGTTAGAGGTAGGCATACCTATGGGATGCACCATTTCCCCACTTCTGTTTGTGCTGGCGATGGAGATGTTGATCAGAGGGGCGGAGCGGGTGGCACCTGGAGTCAGGCTGGCAGATGGCATCATAATGCCCCCAATGAGGGCATTTATGGATGACATCACTGGCTTGATTGAAGTGGAAGAGAGAGCAAGAGCATTACTGCAGCGGTTGGATGAGCTGATGGACTGGGCACGGATGAAGTTTAAGCCTAAGAAAAGCAGAAGTCTCTCCTTGGTAAAAGGCAAGCCTAAGAGTATCCACTTTGAGATTGCTGGTGGGAAAATTCCCACAGTCATCGACGAACCAGTCAAGAGTCTCGGAAGGTGGTACACCCTCCCCCTGACAGACAAGTACAGAGGTGGTGAGGTGCAGGAACAGCTAGAGGCAGGACTGAAGGTAATAGATGGTTGTGGCTTAACTGGTAAGTTTAAGGTATGGTGCTTCCAGTTTGGCTTGCTGCCAAGGATTCTCTGGCCACTCCAGATGTATGCTGTCACAATGACCAAGGTGGAAGCTATGGAGAGATCAGTGAGTAGCCACATCAGGAGGTGGCTTGGAGCACCAAGATCACTGACCAATGTGGCCCTGTATAGCTCATCAGCAAAACTCCAGCTACCTACAACCTCTCTGAATTTAAGGCAGCAAAGGCCCGGGTGTACCTCATGCTGAGGGACTCCAAGGATCCCTTCATCAGGGATGCTCAACCAGACGTGGAGTGTGGTAGGAAATGGGTTGTGGCAGAGACAGTGGACCAGGCAGAGAATAACCTCAGACTGAAGGAGATTGTTGGTGCTGTACAAAGGGACAAGGTGGGTATTGGGTGGAGAGAGAACAACTGGTGGTCAAAGCAGAATGGGAGGGATAGAGG
This sequence comes from Thalassophryne amazonica, assembly GCF_902500255.1. NCBI lineage: Eukaryota > Metazoa > Chordata > Actinopteri > Batrachoidiformes > Batrachoididae > Thalassophryne > Thalassophryne amazonica. The sequence continues at coordinate 42,353,335 of NC_047118.1, read as the reverse complement.
TATGGTGACAGAAGAGATAAGGAGGATGGAGGAGGAGAGTCAGGTGGTGAGGGCAGTTGGCCAGGTGCAGCAGGGGTCCTGGACCACATGGGAGGATGCTTCGGACCGTAGAATCAATTGGTCCAACCTGTGGTCCATGGAGCCACTCCGCATTGGCTTTCTGCTGCGCTCAGTGTACGACCTTCTGCCAACCCCTGTCAACCTGCAGAAGTGGAAGTTGGTTGAGTCCAATGCATGCGTCAGATGTGGAAAGAGGGGTACACTGGAACATGTCCTTGCCGGTTGTGGTTCATCATTACAGATGTATACATGGCGACACAATCAAGTCCTCAAGGTTCTTGTGGACGCTCTGAATACACAGTGTGAAGCAACCAGCTTTCAAAAGCCCTGTCGGGAGATTCCATTCGTGAAGGCTGGTGCTACGGTCAGGAAAAGGCTTAAACAGGACACTGCGACCTCTGTTGGTGCACTGAGACAGTGGAGCATCCAGGCGGACATTGGGAAGGCTTTAGTCTTTCCACACCACATAGCAGTCACCACTCTGCGGTCGGATGATGCAAAGGCTGTCATGTTGGTTGAACTAACAGTATCATGGGAGACCAACATGGAATGGGCCTATGAGAGAAAACTGGCCAGGTACAGTGAGCTTAAGGGACAGTGTGAAGATTGAGGTTGGAAGTGTTCTGTCTACCCAGTAGAAGTTGGTTGCCGAGGCTTTGTGGGGTGCTCTACCATCAGGTTTTTGACCGACATTGGTTTTCCCCCGAGGCTGAGGAGGGCCACTGTGACCAAGCTCCAGGAGGCAGCTGAGTCTTCGTCTGCATGGATCTGGAATAAGGGCTGGGAGCCCTAGTACCTAGTTCTTGAGCTGAGTTGTTGCCGTCACCCACCAGGTGGCATCCTTTGGGTACTGCTGGGGCCGCCCATACATGTCGTCTCCTACTGGAATAGGCCTCGAAAGGAGGTATGGGTTCCCTGCTGAGGATGGTGGGTGATAAGCAAGGAATTTAATTCCCTGTATGAGCTGTACTGTAGGTTGAAGAGGATTTGCAAATCATTGTATTCTGTTTTTATTTACCTTTTTCACAATGTCCCAACTTCATTGGAATTGGAGTTGTAGTTTCAACTGCTGGGATAAGTTCCAACCACCCTGTGACCCTTTGTGACCCTTAATTAAGGGTCACAGGGTTAAGCGGGTAAAGATAAAGGACGGATGGATGTTAGTTTCAGCACAGCAATGCTAAATTGTCATGAAGGCGATAAGAAACTCCAAAACCTATTTGACAGAACCTGACAATTAATACCAATATTTGTTTATACAAATCATTTGAGCCTTAAATATTGACACATGATCTGTGACAGTGAGATGTGGTAATCTACGTAACAGCAACTCCAAGAAAACATGCAAATAGGTCCCTGCTGCAAGCAAGCTTTTTTTTTTTTTGTACTGATCCCCAACATCATCCAAAAATCAAACCCAAATGTGAGAGGAAAGAGCCACAAAAGGCTCCCACCCAACATATCTGTTGCATTTCTTATTTATATGGCATGTTCTCAGGTAACCGTCTAGATGGGCATCACAGTTTTAACTCTGTTTTAGTGATAATTTGAAACTTACATTTTATTCAGTAATCTTTATTTCTGATGTCCTCCCCGTGCTCACATGGGTTCCTCCGGATTCCTCCCACATCCAAAGACATACAAGTTTGGTTAACTCGAAACTTTAAATTGACCACGGGTGTGGGTGTGAATGAGTTTGTTGATGATTAGTTAGACTGGAATTCTGTCTAGGGTGTACCCTGCCCTATGACTGCTGGGATAGGTTCCAGTCCCTCCTCCCCTGTGACCCTTAATTGGAGTAAGCAGGTATAGAAAATGATGGATGTTTTCCATATGCATAAATGTAACTGTAGGTTAGAGTCAACAAAACAGACAATGTGTTATAACTGACCAATTGTTGAGACATGACCAGAGGTGCCATAACCACATCTGGAATACGTTTTGATTCAGATCAATACAAGCATTTTCCAATAATCCCATCACTGCTGCTAAACAGGCTCGCTTACAATAAACAAAAACTGCTTATTAAAGTAAATTCTTTCAGCTTCTCTCTTTTTGCTCAGGGTACCCACAGCATTTCCGTGTGCATGTTGATTTGCCACAGGTTTTACACCGGATACTCTTCCTAACATTACATACAGAATGATAATCTTGGACCAGGAACCTTCTGTTCTGGAAGCAAGTGCACTGACCACTTAGCTACTACTGCTTTTTAATGAGTAAAAATAAAGTTTACGCAGTTGTTAGTTTTCCATGACTGGAAGAGGACTTACTTTAGCTATTTATCCGAAACACGCTGTGACTGGTTGAGCGAGATGACATCATCACCTTGCTGAGTTACGTCTTCAAAATGTGAAAATGCCAGCCCAAATGAAAATACAAGGCTGCCCTAAAGGTATAGTGCAGACAGCCATAGGAATATCAAAAAAAAGAAAAAAAAGAAAGAGGGGTGGTGTTTCTCACCCAGTGGCATTTTTCAAGAAATTGGCAAAGTAAAATAATACTCGTAGATTTAAGTGTAGAAAAATAACCAAAGCAAGTTAAAATCCAGGACTACAAAAATAAACACAGCATCAATCCTGGATTTTAAACGTGTAAACTTAGTCAAGACTTCAATTTGCCATCCATCATGTGCTGTCTGCTAATGTTTCATATTATGAATGAAATGTCCAATTTATTAAAAATGAAATGTAACATGATTACATTCCAGTTGTGACATTTGTAATCAATAGATAATTTGTACTGTAAAATATAATGTGCAATGGCAAAATGATGTTCTGTATGTAAATAAAATGTGTGATGACAATTTTTTTTTTTGCAGTAAATTAAAATTGAAATGAAACGAATACTGTACACTGGAAATCCAATGACTGTTTGATATTGTACTAGATGTGATGTACTTAAATTTTTGAGCGGTTCTGATTGTGACATTAGGGAATGCATCAAATTGTCTTAAACTATTAATCTTTTTTCCCCAATAAAAGCAGATATTAAAAAGCTGTACGGTTTTGTTTGTAATTTTTCCTTAAAGTTGGATTTCATTTAAAATGCTCTGATGATGGTATTAAAATGGAATACCTCAAACTTTCTCTGTCACAGCTAAGTTTGCCTTGATTTCATATCATTTCCACTTGCATCTCCAGGTCAGAGAAGAGTAATTCTCAATAATGTCACCAATGCTGCTTTGACGTAATCAGTAAAGTTGTATTTTTACTGTATAATGTTAACATGTCATCATTCAATGATGAGACGACAAAAATTAAAATAGTCAGACTTAAAAATAACATTAGAAACGAATGTATTTTTCCAGTGAACAGCAAATATAACTTGTAACAACCACTGGGTAAGAATTAGAGCCAAGCATTATTCCCGGGACAATACTATAAATGTGCCGGACAGTGAGAGCTGGAAAAATAAGTTTATTATCCATGAATGACATCATCGCGCTCGACAAGCTCGATAAGCGTGTGACTGGAATTTCCAAAGTAAGCCCTCTTCTGGTCATGAAGAATAACCACTGCCTAAAGTTTATGAAGCAAGTGGTTATGCACTTAATCTGCAAATTTTATGCTAAATCATACACACATATAAACCAGTCTCACAGTTCCTCCCCCTACTTTCAATATGTGTTATGAATTTTTCTAGTAAGAGAATTGTCACTTTGTGGAACAGTCTACCAAACCATGTTGTACATTCACCCAGTGTCAATGATTTTAAAAACCAGGTATGATCAGTATTATTATTAACTTTTTGATGTGCGCTTTTATGTACCATCTGTACAAACTTTTGTTTATCACACAATAAATGTTATGTTATATGTTATGTTACTTAAGAAGCTCTTTCTTTTGGGATACTTAAATCGGTAGTAGTTAGTCAAACGGGCAGTGACCTCATAAGCAAAACAGCCAGTTAGCTATAAACTAAATTAGTTAACATGGTGCTGAAAATAACAGCTAACGCAATGGTAACGACTTGTAATGAGCTAGCTAAGTAAATGAGTGGCGATAACCCAAATTTCACATCAATAAATAAATAACTAGTCTTCTTCAGGAAGGGTAACAAGCAGCTACGCCCAACGCTAACGTAAGCTTAGCTAGCCTAGCCATTAGCCCGAGGCTCTGGCTTCTAGCTTAGCTAGAACAGCGTCATGGTTGTCAGACAACGATATAATGAATTAATTTTAACTAAAATCCTTACTTTAAAGTCGTTTCCACTGAGATCTACTCCCCTTATAAAGGGCAAAACTCCGGTAGCAGCCATTTCTATCTCAGGGTGTCAGTCTTCGTCGCGCCGCCAGACTATTTTTTTCATTCAGGAGTGGGTTGCTTGTGTTTTAAGGCTCATAAAACTACAGTGTTTTATCTTCCGGTTCTGACCAATATGACGTCATGCTCTAAATGTATCAAGACAAAATGTGATTTAAATTTTGGCAAAAAATTGAGATTTTAATCAATAAAATTATATATGAAACTTGTAAAAATCTATTACTTAGGCTAACACAAACAAGTTTATAAAAATGTTGTTTGTTCCTGTTGTGATTTTTTTTTTATGTTAGTCACAGCCAAATATGCAAAAATGAATAAGGCATCCTGATGATTGGAATGCCTCACTGCTACCAGATAATTTATTAAGAATTTTTCTTGATGGCATCACGTAACATCTTTGACATCAGGTAACTGTTTTTCAGCATCCCATGCAATTCCTGAGATATGGTTGTTCATGTATATTTGGACAGTGATCTTGGCATGACCGGTGTTGATGGCCCACAAAGTTTATTCATCATCATCCTTTATTTAACTAAGTAAAAAGCATCGAGATTAAAAATCTCTTTTACATGAGTGACCTGACCAAGAAGGCAGACATAACATACACAACAAATATACATATATATATATATATATATATATATATATATATATATATATATATATATATATATATATATATATATATATGTGTGTGTGTGTGTGTGTGTGTGTGTGTGTATAGAGAGAGAGAGAGAGAGAGAGAGAGAGAGAGAGAGAGAGAGAGAGAGAGAGAGAGAGAGAGAGAGAGATTTATTGTTATATATAATGTCATGGAAAGTTATTACTTCTGATTACATTTGAGACAATCCTATATTTACATAATCCTATATTTTAAGGATATTTAAAATGTTATTACTGCCTTGAAAAAATATATATATATATATATATTTTAATTTTGAATAATATAATATCACATAGCCTACCAAGCTATGTGCGGTCCCTACCAAGGGACCGCAACCCGCACTTTGGGAATCACTTGTTTAGATCGTGGCGAAAAGGGAAAAAGGAAAGTCAAGGTCCTTCAAATTAAAACTATTCCTGGATCAGGCCAGTTGAGTTTTAAGGTACGTTTGTTAATAAAGGTTTTATTTTGAAAGCCAAGATCGAAAGTGAACGGAGCGCACTTTTTTTTTTGTAAGAAATATGACGTCATGCACAAATGAAGGTTTGCCCAATTAGCCGTGCCGCTAGCTAGATTAGCAAACTATATTAGGGAAAATATATAGAATTAAATTTTAGGATTTTCATTATGGATAAGAATACTACGAGATATAATGTTCAGCTGTATATTTATGACTTGTCAAGGGGGATGGCTCGAAGTCTTAGTCCTATCATGTTAGGTGAGTACAGATGAAATCAAATAATCTCTTCAGTTTCTCAAATAAAATGCTCCTACGCGTTTGTGTTGAATTATTGTGGCTGAAGAGTCGACTTGAATTTTATACAAATCAGCACGAGAGATTTCTGTTTTTTTTTTTAATATATTTGAAAAACATTTTCTAAATGTAGATTTAGTGTAGCTAATATATGAATACACCTCTGTTAAATTAAAAATATCACGTATATGGAGTGCCAGAGCTACAAATTAATGTTCTACTTATTTTCTTTTTCTTCTGTTACAGGAAAGCAGCTGGATGGAATATGGTATGAATCCTCTTTCTGCTGTTTTGACAGATGACTAAATATTTCTGCTTACCCAGAAGAACTAAAACAGGACAGTTAAAATAGCTCCTTGTTGTGTCTTTATATACACTAAGCGTGGAGGTCCCATTTTTTTTGTCCTCAATGTTCTCTGGATCTGCTCACCTCACACATCATCTCCACGCTCTCGATCTTCCCATATCCTCTGTAGTTACGGACGCACATAATGTCTCTTTCACAAATCCCCTTAATTGCTGGCATTTTATGGTTAATTAGAACCGGCGATCTGTGATATACCACCAATTTCCACCAAATATCGTTTTCTCCTAGCGAGTATGAATCCATCCAGCTTCCATGTATGACATGCAATGCATTGTCACTGAGCACTGCTTTTTTTGGCTGTATTTCATCATGGCAGGTCATTGAAAATTATCTGAAGATGTTTTCTAGGGAAAAAACATCCACAGATTCCAAATCTGCCATCACATTTGCACCAGCTATTATTGTTCGGGTGCTACGGTCTCCGTTTTGACACCGAAAATAGCGCTTGGGCAAGGCCTCCCATAAAATGCATAAAAACAGTATAGTTTTGTGAAAGCATTGCTTTTTAATTATTACAAACAAATGTCAGCATTTTATTACACTTTCTTTCTAGTCTTGCCTTGAATTTCGTGCATTCTCATAATTTATTATCATCTGTCATTCCCATCATACATCAGTATACACTAGGTGATGTTGTGATAGAGAAATTTTTATTGACAACTTCATAACTTAATCAGAAAAAAATTAAAGTTACATCCATTTTTTGAAAAATAACAATGTTGTTGTGAAAGTGTAGGAACACAGACCCACAACAGGGGGCGTAAAATGAACGGGCAATGGATAAGCCAAACAGTAACAATTTAATGTTGTGAAGTGCACAACGGAATACAGAAAAATACAGTTTTGGTAGTACAGACAATTATATGTTGAGTGACGTATGGGCAGGCTTGAGGATAGGAGACGTCCGTCCAGAACCGAGCCGGATCCCACACGGCCCTCACCGCCAACGGACCTGAAGAACACCAGAGCCGCCAAGTCCTGGATCCCCAGGTGGACACCGTCTCCAGCTGTCAAACCTGATACTGCTGGCAGATAACAGAAACAGTATAGATGAGTGTGAGTTCGCACACTCGGTAATTTTCACAGTCTGTGTTCCTTTGGGAGGGAGCACCTCCACCTCCAATCACACACGTGCAGCTCCTGTCTAACCACTTATCTGGATGGGGTGTGAAGCGAAGCCGTCGCTGATCACACCAAACGCCAATCCCACGGATAAGGAAACACTTACAGGAAAAATGGCTGCAAAGAAGTTCAGACTATAAGTTAGTGTTCAGACACAGCAAAGAATATTACCTCTTCTGGTAACTGATTTCTCGGCGAGGAGGTGGAGTTGCAGTTCGGCCTTTATGGTGATCGTGATGAATTGGATGAGTGACAGCTGGTGCTGATGATAAGTGACAGCTGTCACTCCCAGTGGCTCCGACGCCCTCTCCTGCTTGAAGCCTGCACTTCAAGCAGGGCGCCATCTGGTGGTGGTGGGCCAGCAGTACCTCCTCTTCAGCGGCCCACACAACAAATGTTGTGTAAATGTAATACTTATTGTATGCTGTTGCAAAACAATAAAAAATATTGTTCTAAAAGTTACATCCATTTTCAAAACACTACAGAGTCAGTCATTTCATAATTATTAGGACTTAAAAAAGATTACGTTTAACCTCCTTATTTAAGAAGGTTAAGTGTGTCTGTTATAGGTGCTACTTCAAAATGCTTTGAAAGCTTTCTTTTAGAAGCTAATATGTTGTCTCAGTATACAGCTGCACACTTTCCCGGGTCAGTGACGCCTCACATTTAGTACATTGTTTCTTCACTGTCCAAAGAACGGGTACTTTGCTAGTGTGTGTGTGTGTGTGTGTATATATATATATATATATATATATATATATATATATATATATATATATATATATATATATATATATATATATATATATATATATATATATATATATATATATATGTGTGTGTGTGTTCAGTGGTATTTGTACTTTCTTTTACTGAGACACACTAATTGAGGTGGTCTGTGTACTTTGTGAGAAATCCACATAGGAACCGGTCTGTTCTTGGCTGTCTGATTTTTTTTTTTTTTTTTTTAAGGATACATCCCTTCAGTTTCACCCATAGACTGTTTCACCTCTGTATTTTGGGCTTCAAACTTTAATGTTTATAAGATGTCTGGTGACTGACATTGTATTGTTGAATAAGTTTATAAGTTTATGATCCCTGCAAGTGCTACAAGTGTAGTAGTGCTTGTGTATGTCCTTTAATTTGGAAGATCTATATTAGTTGAGGCTGCGATACTTTGCTAGCTAGTTTGATGTACCTTTTATTTATTTATTTATTTATTTATTTAACCTTTGCAAGGTTGGTTGTTTTAAGCTGTTTGTTTTTAAAAAATCTGGATTACTCAGTTTTCAGATGATCCCCACAAAATGTTATGTAATGATTAAAGCTGTATGGTCGCTGGGGTTTTTAAAGATTTAAGTCATAAGAATTTTCTTTGGTACCACTATAATATTATTCCTTACCATTTTAATAAGGGATTCATAATATGATCTTGCCAACATGATCAAAATTCATACTGTCTGGAAACAGGTTAGAATTTCTAACCCTGAAGGGGAAAATTTCAAATGATTACAAACGCCATGACCCACATTTGGTAGTGATGTCATAGATCATTTGTGGGCTTCTGCAATCTGTTCGAGTATACTGGGAAAGACACGGTGACTGCCAGTTGGAGTAAAGAATGACAGCATGATGTCAGTTGGCTGCTCGCTCAAACAAAATAAACTAAGGTGGCGGAAAATGGACAGCTTATTTCTGTATAAATCTAATATGTTCCTCATATATTTTGTAAAGGTTGGGGAGAAATAAAGACTTGTAACTCTAAAAATCCTGTTTTTATAAACACATAACACCTCTGAAATGATTTATAAGACATTTTACAGATATCATCATGGACACCCCAGGAACATGCGTCACGGAAGTAGGTAATCTCTAGACCTCACATATGCGCTCACAGGCTTCCCAGTAGACAGTGTAAGAAAAAAAAAAGAAAATATTTGCTATGAAATCTTCCCCCATGTTTTGTTCATTAAAATGAGCTGTAATGTTGCAACATTTTATAAAAATAAACCTACATAATAATGCTTGGATTTCGGTAGAAACTTAACTTTGTCAGTTTAGTGAAATTTGAAAGGCTATACAGTGTTAAACTTATTGGGATAAAGAATCCTTTGAGTTTTGGTGCTGATTAAGACCTAGATATGGATTCTGGATACTTTTTTGCTCCCTGGAGAATTTTGTGCATTTGCATCAATTTTCACAAACCTGTCAGCCATACATATCCCATGAGAGACAATCAGTGACTAAAATTTCATGCATAAATGTATTTGGACTGAGGTAAGGTGAGTTACAAAAGCCAAGGTGTTCAAATTAGTGCAAAACTATAAGATTTTTCTGCAGTTTTAGTGCATGTTCTCTCTGACTGCCGCATCTGGTTCACACATGGATTTATCTTTTCTTCCAGGCACACAGCAATAGTGGTATATGGAGATGAGTTCTTCTTTGGAGGCGAGGGAATCTCCAGCTGTTCACCAGTAAGACTGTAACAGAAGAAGTGACTGTTTAAAAAAAATAATAAGAAATTTAAACATTTAGGAAGTACGTATATGTAGGTCATTGAGTCTGTTGCACAAACTGAAGACTGCTGAGCTTTTTCCCCACTCCCCGTTATGACTGTGGCCCACTTCCCTGAGATTTAAAATCCCTACATACAAAGTTTTAGAAGCTCTCTCAAGGAGGCCTGTTGGCAAATTACTGACCCACACATGATCCTCCACTGACCACTGTTTTTCATATAGCACACTGACAGATAAATGGAGGGTTGAGAAACTGGTTTATTGGGCTCTTCTGGGGTTCATTTCTTCCACAATATTACAGCTTGCATAGATACATGTATAAAAAAAAATCTGTCACACATCATTCCAGCTTCTGTGTGTCACATCTCGATGTTCTACTTTCTATCTTCTAACAATTATTACAACCCCTGGCAAAAATTATGGAATCACCGGCCTCGGAGGATGTTCATTCAGTTGTTTAATTTTGTAGAAAAACAGCAGATCACACATATGACACAAAACTAAAGTCATTTCAAATGGCAACTTTCTGGCTTTAAGAAACACTATTAGAAATCAAGAAAAAAAGATTGTGGCAGTCAGTAACGGTTACTTTTTAGACCAAGCAGAGGAAAAAAAATATGGAATCACTCAATTCTGAGGAAAAAATTATGGAATCACCCTGTAAATTTTCATTCCCAAAACTAACACCTGCATCATATCAGATCTGCTCATTAGTCTGCATCTAAAAAGGAGTGATCACACCTTGGAGAGCTGCTGCACCAAGTGGACTGACATGAATCATGGCTCCAACACGAGAGATGTCAGTTGAAACAAAGGAGAGGATTATCAAACTCTTAAAAGAGAGTAAATCATCATGCAATGTTGCAAAAGATGTTGGTTGTTCACAGTCAGCTGTGTCTAAACTCAAGACCAAATACAAAAAACATGGGAAGGTTGTTAAAGGCAAACATACTGGTAGACCAAGGAAGACATCAAAGCGTCAAGACAGAAAACTTAAAGCAATATGTCTCAAAAATCAAAAATGCACAACAAAACAAATGAGGAACGAATGGGAGGAAACTGGAGTCAATGTCTATGACTGAACTGTAAGAAACCGCCTAAAGAAAATGGGATTTACATACAGAAAAGCTAAACGAAAGCCATCATTAACACCTAAACAGAATAAACAAGGTTACAATGGGCTAAGGAAAAGCAATCGTGGACTGTGGATGACTGGATGAAAGTGATATTCAGTGATGAATCTCAAATCTGCATTGGGCAAGGTGATGATGCTGGAACTTTTGTTTGGTGCCGTTCCAATGAGATTTATAAAGATGATTGCCTGAAGAGAACATCTAAATTTCCACAGTCATTGATGATATGGGGCTGCATGTCAGGTAAAGGCACTGGGGAGATGGCTGTCATTACATCATCAATAAATGCACAAGTTTACGTTGATATTTTGGACAATTGAAAGGATGTTTGGGGATGATGAAATCATTTTTCAAGATGATAATGCATCTTGCCATAGAGCAAAAACTGTGAAAACGTTCCTTGCAAAAAGACACATAGGATCAATGTCATGGCATAGGGCCAATGTCAACGAGCAGATCTGATTTGATGCAGGTTTTAGTTTGGGGGATGGAAATTTACAGGGTGATTCCATAATTTATTCCTCTGCTTGGTCTAAAAAAGTAACCGTTACTGACTGTCACAATCTTTTTTTCTTGATTTCTTATAGTGTTTCTTAAAGCCAGAAAGTTGCCATTTGAAATGACTTTAGTTTTGTGTCATATCTGTGATCTGCTTTTTTTCTACAAAATTAAACAACTGAATGAACATCCTCTGAGGCCGGTGATTCCATAATTTTTGCTAGGGGTTGTACTAGAAACTGGCAAGTAGACCAACCCACAAAAAGTGGGCAGGTAATTGTTATTCATTTAACAGTATTAACCTTTGAATGAAAATCACAAGGTGTACCTTTTTTTTTTTTTTTTTTTTTTTTTTTTTATTATTATTATTATTATTTTATAAAAATCCATTCTGGTACTGTGTAGTACTCGCCAACCTGTAGGGACAGAGCACTTTTAACAAATGAACGAGCAGAAGGCTGGCAATCTAATATGCACATGCCAGGGCATGAATTCAACAGGGCCATACTTAACAACTCAGCCAAAAACTTTTTTTGTGGGGGTGGGGGCAATGTATAATGCACAAAAACTGACTGACCATACAATATGATGGACAGGAGGATGCTACACGATGGCTTTGATAAATTATTTTGGCTGTTATGAAATTGTCCTTGTTTTTACTGGACCCTTGAAATCAAGCTGACCATATCTGCTTTACCCTGAAAGACGAAAATACAGCCACCTTTCAAATCATGCGTAAAGTTCACACCAGTTGAACTGCGAATTACAGTGACAGAAAATTTAAGTTCACCCAAACACAATAAACATTAGCAGTATTTGCAATAGCTGTCATGCAGTGTGATGTTTTTTGGCTCTTTGTGCATGTGTTTGTCAGGGTGGGACCATGCTGGGTCCTCCAGACACGGTGGTGGAGTTGGGTGAGACAGAAGTGTCAGAGGACATCTTCATGGATTACCTTTCTTCTTTGGGAGAAAGCACATACAGGTGACATATGTTAAAACTGTCCATAGCTTTGTTTTGTTTACTATTTATATGACCTTAGAAGAGACAGACTTATAGAGAAAGAAACTGATGGTATAAAGAATTTAGAATTTGTTTGTGAAGAGTTAAAAAAGATGTCAATGTTATTTTTCCTTTTTCATAATCAATCAATTTTAAAAAATAAAAGATGAGTTTTTACTTATGATATGAATACTCAGTCACTGGTGTTTTATACACTGAACAAAAATATAAATACAACACTTTTGTTTTTGCTCCCATTTTTCATGAGCTGAACTCAAAGATCTAAAACATTTTCTATATACACAAAAGACCCGTTTCTCTCAAATATTGTGCACAAATCTGCCTAAATCTGTGTTAGTGAGCACTTCTCCTTTCCTGAGATAATCCATCCCACCACACAGGTGTGGCATATCAAGATGATGATTAGACAGCATAATTATTGCACAGGTGTGCCTTAGGCTGGCCACAATAAAAGGCCACTCTGAAATGTTCAGTTTTATCACACAGCACAATGCCACAGATGTTGCAAGTTTTGAGGGAGCGTGAAATTGGCATGCTGACTCCAGGAATGTCCACCAGAGCTGTTGCCCATGAAGTGAAAGTTCATTTCTCTACCATAAGCCATCTCCAAAGGCGTTTCAGAGAATTTGTCAGTACATCCAACTGGCCTCACGCCCGCAGACCACATGTAACCACACCAGCCCAGGACCTCCACATCCAGCATGTTCACCTCCAAGATCATCTGAGACCAGCCACCTGGCTGCAACAATCAGTTTGCAGAACCAAAGAATTTCTGATCTGTAAAAGATCTGCAGAAACATCTCAAGGATGATCGGTGGAAACAGGATGCACCTGGGCTCAATTTTGAGCTTCATGGCAAAGGCTGTGAATACTTATGTACATGTGATTTCTTAGTGTTTTTTTGTTGTAGGGCTGTGACATAACAAAATGTGGAAAAAGTGAAGCGCTGTGAATACTGTCCAGATGCACTGTAAATAAAGGAAAAATGTCAAACCATGTAAATGGAGGACTTGTAGACCTTTGATGTACTCTCTGCATGCTGCTGTAATTTGACAGTAAAATTAAGATAGTTCAACCCATGATTCTTGAGATGTAACAGTGCCCAGGGAAGCATGTACAGACAGACAGACAAACAGATAAGTGAAATACAGTGCAAGAGAAGTTGTTGATTTATTTATTTGACTGGCATGCAGGTTGTGCAATGTGACTAACTTCTGCCTTCAATCGGTATCTTTCTGGTTCAGAGGTGACAGATATCGTCTGTTTGAGCACAATTGCAACACCTTCACCAATGAGATGGCTCAGTTTCTCACCGGCAGGACCATTCCCTCTTACATTACCAACCTTCCATCTGAAGTCCTCTCTACGTGAGTGTAAATTACATCTGTCATTTTCACATACTGTTTTAGAGTAGAGTATGCAGATACAGTCACAGTTTGAAAGGAACATCAATCCATTATTTGGTTGTTTTACCAATAACCATGTGGTCTTGTGTTTGTTTAAAAAAAAAACAAAAAACTCATGGCTGAAAATACAAGATAAACAGCACTCCCTAAAGGCTGAATGACAATTTTTTTTTTTTTTTTTTTTTTTTTTGTGCACTCTCACAATGGAGACATAACTGTCTTCATATTTGGCAGCTTCACTATGGAGATCAGTTGACTGTGATAGATTAACACTTTGAAAAATCAATCAATCAATCAATCAACTTTTTTCTTGTATAGCGCCAAATCACAACAAACAGTTGCCCCAAGGCGCTCCACATTGCAAGGCAAGGCCATACAATAATTATGAAACACAGTCTACGTCTAAAGCAACATAACCAAGGGATGGTCCAGGGTCACCCGATCCAGCCCTAACTATAAGCCTTAGCGAAAAGGAAAGTTTTAAGCCTAATCTTAAAAGTAGAGAGGGTATCTGTCTCCCTGATCTGAATTGGGAGCTGGTTCCACAGGAGAGGAGCCTGAAAGCTGAAGGCTCTGCCTCCCATTCTACTCTTACAAACCCTAGGAACTACAAGTAAGCCCGCAGTCTGAGAGCGAAGCGCTCTAATGGGGTAATATGGTACTATGAGGTCCCTAAGATAAGATGGGACCTGATTATTCAAAACCTTATAAGTAAGAAGAAGAATTTTAAATTCTATTCTAGCATTAACAGGAAGCCAATGAAGGGAGGCCAACACGGGTGAGATATGCTCTCTCCTGCTAGTCCCCGTCAGTACTCTAGCTGCAGCATTCTGAACCAACTGAAGGCTTTTTAGGGAACTTTTAGGACAACCTGATAATAATGAATTACAATAGTCCAGCCTAGAGGAAACAAATGCATGAATTAGTTTTTCAGCATCACTCTGAGACAAGACCTTTCTGATTTTAGAGATATTGCGTAAATGCAAAAAGGCAGTCCTACATATTTGTTTAATATGCGCTTTGAATGACATATCCTGATCAAAAATAACTCCAAGATTTCTCACAGTATTACTAGAGATCAGGGAAATGCCATCCAGAGTAACGATCTGGTTAGACACCATGCTTCTAAGATTTGTGGGGCCAAGTACAATAACTTCAGTTTTATCTGAGTTTAAAAGCAGGAAATTAGAGGTCATCCATGTCTTTATGTCTGTAAGACAATCCTGCAGTTTAGCTAATTGGTGCGTATCCTCTGGCTTCATGGATAGATAAAGCTGGGTATCATCTGCGTAACAATGAAAATTTAAGCAATACCGTCTAATAATACTGCCCAAGGGAAGCATGTATAAAGTGAATAAAATTGGTCCTAGCACAGAACCTTGTGGAACTCCATAATTAACTTTAGTCTGTGAAGAAGATTCCCCATTTACATGAACAAACTGTAATCTATTAGACAAATATGATTCAAACCACCGCAGCGCAATGCCTTTAATACCTATGACATGCTCTAATCTCTGTAATAAAATTTTATGGTCAGCAGTATCAAAAGCAGCACTGAGGTCCAACAGAACAAGCACAGAGATAAGTCCACTGTCCGAAGCCATAAGAAGATCATTTGTAACCTTCACTAATGCTGTTTCTGTACTATGATGAATTCTAAAACCTGACTGAAACTCTTCAAATAGACCATTCCTCTGCAGGTGATCAGTTAGCTGTTTTACAACTACCCTCTCAAGAATCTTTGAGAGAAAAGGAAGGTTGGAGATTGGCCTATAATTAGCTAAGATAGCTGGGTCAAGTGATGGCTTTTTAAGTAATGGTTTAATTACTGCCACCTTAAAGGCCTGTGGTACATAACCAACTAACAAAGATAGAGTTGGCTTATGAGATAGTTTTAGGTTTTTCTATAAAATATAACATGACAGAAAATCTGCAGTGGCAAAATTGATGTTACAGTGAGCAAAATAAGTATTTGACCCCTGTCAGTTTTGCAGGTTTTCCCACCTACAAAGAATGGAGAGGTCTGTAATTTTTATCATTGGTACACTTCAGCTGTGAGAGACGGAATCTAAAAAAAAACAATCCAGTAAATCACATTGTATGATTTTTAAATAATTGCATTTTATTGCATAAAATAAGTATTGGACCCCATAGAAAAACAGAGCTTAACAATTGGTACAGAAACATTTGTCTGCCATTACAGAGGTCAGACGTTTCCTGTAGTTCTTGACCAAGTTTTCACACACTGCAGCAGAGATTTTGGTCCACTCCTCCATACAGATCTTCTACAAATCTTTTAGGTTTGGACCCCCTCCTTAGTTTCCCTGGCTGTGTGTTTGGGGTCATTGTCATGCTGGAAGACCCAGCCATGATCCATCTTCAATGCTCTTACTGAGGGAAGGAGGTTGTTTGCCAAAATCTCGCAATACATGACCCCATCCATCCTCCCTTCAATACGGTGCAGTCGTCCTGTCCTCTTTGCAGAAGAGCACCCCCAGAGTATGATGTTTCCACCCCCATGTTTCACAGTTGGGATGGTTTTCTTGGGGTTGTTCTCATCCTCTAAACATGGTAAGTGGAGTTGATTCCAAAAAGCTCTATTTTGGTCTCATCTGACCACTTGACCTTCTCCCTTGCCTCCTCTGGATCATCCAGATGGTCACTGGTGAACTTCAAACGGGCCTGGACATGTGTTGGCTTGAGCAGGGGGGACCTTGCTGCACTGCAGGATTTTAAACCATGACAACATCATGTGTTACTTATGTAATCTTTGTGACTGTGGTCCCAGCTGTCTTTAGGTCATTGACCAGGTCCTCCTGTGTAGTTCTGAGCTTTCTCAGAATCATCCTTACTTCATAAAGTGAGATCTTGCATGGAATCCCAGACCGAGGGAGATTGACAGTCATGTTGTGTTTCTTCCACTTTCTAATAAATAATCATAACAGTTGTTGTCTTCTACCAAGCTGCTTGCCTGTTGTCCTGTAGTCCATCCCAGCCAGGTCTACAGTTTTGTCCCTGGTGTCCTTCGACAGCTCTTTGGTCTTGGCTATGGTGAACAGGTTGGAGTGTGATTGAGTGTGAGAACGTGTCTTTTATACAGGTAACAAGTTCAAACAGGTGCAATTAATACAGGTAAAGAGTGCAGAATAAGAGGGCTTCTTAAAGAAAAACTAATAGGTCTGCGAGAGCCACAATTCTTGCTGGTTGGTAGGGGGTCAAATACTTATGCAATAAAATGCTAATTAATTATTTAAAAATCAGACAATGTGATTTTCTGGATTTTTTTTTTTTTTTTTAGATTCTCTCCATTCTTTGTAGTTGGGAAAACCTGCAAAACTGACAGGGGGTCAAATACTTATTTTCCCTACTGTATATGACTTATGATCTGATGATCTCCAGATTTATGACATGATCGCCAAATTTGTCCCATTCATGGTGCTAGAATAGACATAAAACTTGGTGAAAACAATGTCAGAGCTGTCCTCAGTAAGTGTACCAAATTTCACACCTTTCCATCCATCCATCCATCCATCCATTTTCTTCCGCTTTATCCGGAGTCGGGTCGCGGGGGCAGCAGCTCAGGCAAAGCCGCCCAGACCTCCCGATCCACACACACCTCCTGCAGCTCCTCCGGGGGAACCCCAAGGCGTTCCCAAGCCAGCCGAGAGATGTAGTCCCTCCAGCGTGTCCTGGGTCTTCCCCGGGGCCTCCTCCCAATGGGACGTGCCCGGAACACCTCTCCAGCTAGGTGTCCAGGGGGCATCCGGAAAAGATGCCCGAGCCACCTCAACTGACTCCTTTCGACGTGGAGGAGCAGCGGCTCGGGCATCTCTCTCTCCTCACCCTATCTCTAAGGGAGCGCCCAGCCACCCTGCGGAGGAAACTCATCTCGGCCGATTGTACTCGCGATCTCGCAAGCCAAATCTCATGACCATAGGTGAGGATCGGAATGTAGATAGATCGGTAAATCGAGATCTTTGCCCTCCTATTCAGCTCTCTCTTCACCACGACGGTCCGATACAGCGACCGCATCACTGCAGATGCTGCACCGATCCGTCTATCGATCTCACGCTCCATCTGTCCCTCACTCGTGAACAAGACCTCGAGATACTTAAACTCCTCCACTTGAGGCAAGGACACTTCACCGACCTGAAGAGGGCATAGCACCTTTTTCTGGTCGAGAACCATGGCCTCGGTTTTGGAGGTGCTGATTTTCATCCCGGATGCTTCACACTCGGCTGCAAACCGCCCCAATGCACGCTGAAGGTCCTGATTTGACGAAACCAACAGAACCACATCATCCGCAAACAGCAGAGGCGAGATTCTGTGGTTCCCAAACCAGACCCCCTCTACACCCTGGCTGCGCCTAGAAATTCTGTCCATAAAAATAATGAACAGAACCGGTGACAAAGGGCAGCCCTGGCGGAGGCCAACGTGCACTAGAAACAGGTTTAACTTACTACCGGCAATGTGAACCAAGCTCCTGCTGTGGTCGTACAGAGACTGGATAGCCCTTAGCAAAGGACCCCGGACCCCGTACTCCTGGAGCACCCCCCACAGGGCGCCCAGAGGGACACGGTCGAACGCCTTCTCCAGATCCACAAAACGCATGTGGACTGGTTGGGCGAACTCCCATGAACCCTCGAGCACCCGATGGAGCGTGTAGAGCTGGTCCAGTGTGCCGCGACCAGGACGAAAACCACACTGCTCCTCCTGAATCCGAGGTTCGACCATCGGTCGAATTCTCCTCTCCAGTACTCTGGAATAGACCTTACCGGGGAGGCTGAGGAGTGTGATCCCCCTATAGTTGGAACACACCCTCCGGTCCCCCTTCTTAAACAGATGGACCACCACCCCGGTCTGCCAATCCAGAGGCACTGTCCCCGATCGCCACGCGATGTTGCAGAGGCGTGTCAGCCAAGACAGTCCCACAACATCCAGAGACTTAAGGTACTCAGGACGGATTTCATCCACTCCAGGAGCCTTGCCACCGAGGAGCTTTCTAACCACCTCGGTGACTTCAGCCTGGGTAATGGATGAGTCCGCCTCTGAGTCCCCAGTCTCGTCTTCCTCTTCGGAAGACGTGATGATGGGATTGAGGAGATCCTCGAAGTATTCCTTCCACTGCCCAACAACATCCCCAGTCAGGGTCAACAGCTCCCCACCCGCACCATAAACAGTGCTGGTGGAGAACTGCTTCCGCCTCCTGAGGCGTCGGACGGTTTGCCAGAATCTCTTCGAGGCCGACCGATAGTCCTCCTCCATGGCCTCCCCAAACTCCTCCCAGACCCGAGTTTTTGCCTCTGCGACCGCATGGGCTGCGGCACGCTTATTCTGCCGGTACCTGTCAGCTGCCTACGGGGTCCCACCTACCAACAAAGATAAGTAGGACTCCTCCTTCAGCTTGACGGCATCCCTTACTTCCGGTGTCCACCACCGGGTTCGGGGATTGCCGCCGCGACAGGCACCAGAGACCTTGTGACCACAGCTATGAGCGGCCGCATCGACAATGGAGGTGGAGAACATGGTCCACTCGGACTCCATGTCTCCAATCTCCCCCGGGATCTGGGAGAAGCTCTCCCGGAGGTGGGAGTTGAAGACCTCGCTGACAGAGGGTTCCGCCAGTCATTCCCAGCAGACCCTCACAATACGTTTGGACTTGCCAGGTCTGACCGGCTTCCTCCCCTCCCAGCGGATCCAACTCACCACCAGGTGGTGATCGGTCGACAGCTCTGCCCCTCTCTTCACTCGAGTGTCCAAGACACGTGGCCGAAGGTCAAATGGTATGACTACAAAGTCGATCATCGACCTCCGGCTCAGGGTGTCCTGGTGCCACGTGCACTTATGGGCACCCTTGTGCTCGAACATGGTGTTCGTGATGGACAAACTGTGACTAGCACAGAAGTCCAACAACTGAACACCACTCGGGTTCAGATCGGGGAGGCCGTGCTTTCCGATCACCCCCCTCCAGGTCTCACTGTCCCTGCCCACGTGGGTGTTGAAATCCCCCAGGAGAACAATGGAGTCCCCAGTCAGAGCGCTATCTAGTACCCCTCCCAGGGACTCCAGGAAGGTCGGGTACTCTGCACTGCTGCTCGGCCCGTAGGCAGAGACAACGGTGAGAGACGTGTCCCCGGCCCGAAGGCATAGGGACGCGACCCTCTCGTTCACTGGAGTGAACTCCAACACATGGCGACTGAGCTGGGGAGCAACAAGCAATGCAACCCCAGCTCTCTGCCTCTCCCCATGGGCAACGCCAGAAAAATGGAGCATCCAGCCCCTCTCCAGGAGTTGGGTACCAGAGCCCAAGCTGTGCGTGGAGGTGAGCCCGACTATCTCTAGTCGGTATCTCTCAACCTCCCGCAAAAGCTCAGGCTCCTTCCCCCCAGCGAGGTGACATTCCACGTCCCAACAGCAAGGGGCTGTGAGCATGGACCGGGCCGCCGCGCCACCCCCCCTCGACCGCCACCCAATCCTCTCTACACCCGACCCCCATGGCCCTCTCTGCAGGTGGTGAACCCACAGGAGGGCGGGCCCACGTCGCTCTTTCGGGCTGAGCCCGGCCGGGCCCCATGGGCTAAGGCCTGACCACCAGGCGCTCGCGCGAGCCCCAACCCCAAGCCTGGCTCCAGGGTGGGGCCCCGGCTCCGCCATACCGGGTGACGTCGCAGTCCTTGATTTTTTTTTTACTGGTCATGAAGGTTCTGAACTGCCCTTAGTCTGAGCCGTCACCTAGGACCTGTTTGCCTTGGGAGACCCTACAAGGGGCACAAAGCCCCCGACAACATAGCTCCTAGGATCATCCGGGTACGCAAACTCCCCCACCACAATAAGGTGGCAGCTAGAGGGGGAGCTTTCACACCTTTCCCAAACAGTTATATTGTCGTCATGAAATATGACAGACACGCACACGTTTCTGTATCCTCCATCTCACAGGTGGCACATAACATGGTAATGGGTCACCGACAGGAACTTAATACCAGAACAGGAGTGCTTCTCTGCTACCCAAATTTAAAAAAGTTAGTTCAAATATAAACATGTTCAAACAAAATCTGAAATACAAAAAAGTTGTAAACTAATGGCAATTTTGTGCAGTCTTGGTGTTCATTAATTTAAGCTTTAGAATGCACCAAAATGCATGAAATTGCATCAAAATTTTAAAATTTTGACGGCTATAGTTTGCGTTGCATACATACATGTGAGCTCGTGGAATTTTGTTGGGGCCAATAACTTTTCAAAGCTGCTGTTCCTATGGGCCAGTGGCAAAAAATGGACAATGTCTAGCCCTACCACCCCCAACTCTAATTCCCAAACAACTCCCACATACACAAAACCTCCTCCCACACACACACACACACACACACACACACACACACACACACACACACACACACACACACACACACACACACAACCCCCTCTCCCACCCCATGTTCACATAAGAGTGATTGCAGCTCATGTGATATGGACTTCTTTTGTCGCTAGATCATTCGGACAGATTATACGGCCTATTCTGGACTCCATCCACATCGCCCCTCCAGGAGGTAACGTCATCACCGGTGGAAGACGTAACTAACTTGAGAGGACATCCCCACATCTCTGCCATTGTAATCAGTAGTCCGAAGTCTGTTTTACATTAAATGCTGACATTGATGAATGAATGTTTCTTAGAAGTTGAAAGAAACCAAGTTTATTTACTGATTTGACTGTTTTGTGACTGTATTTTATGTGCAATCTTATGTTTAAGGCACACCATTAATAAGAGAAATACTGCACTTTTTAATCACAGGTTTATCACACTTAGAGTTAAACCATGTCAAAATACCTGTTGCATATTAATTCAACAAGCTCACTGTTAAGCTTAAAAACAAAATGCCACTGTACAACTTCTTGGAATTCTTCCCATTGTTGTGTTTCAACTAATATTGATAAAAATGATAGTTATTTGTTTTGATTCCCCCCAGTGATGACCTGACTGACATGTTTCAAACACAATGGCTAAAGTGCTTTACATTTAGCAGACTTTCTGCTGCTGATCACAATGAATGAATCCATGTTTGCATTGTTTTTAATGTATTAATTGTCAGTTGATGCGGGTTAAAGGAAAGTACAAACAGTATATTTGAATAATAGTGAACCTGTTCATGTCAGTCACATACTTATTTTGGCTTTTGTCTGAAGGTGTTTGGTGGTTCATGTCCCACCAGCAGTAATTTTTCTACCTGTGATGTTTGAGCTTTTGTCCAGTTTAACTCCTCTGTGGTCTTACCTTATAAATGGTAATGGACTGCATTTATATAACGCTCTTCCATCTGCATCACATGCTCAAAGTGCTTTACAATAATGCCTCACATTCACCCTGATGTCACCTTATGTCACCATTTTCTATTTCTCATGTACTTTTTGATCTCTACTATCTCACAGGGCTTACGGTATATGTTCTTATACATCAGTGGTCTTAAATTTGAAGCCTTATATCCCACCTTCTCAATAAATATGTTTCCCGCAATTTTTCTTCTGCACATAAAACATGAAAAACTCCAAGCCTATTTATAAAATGTGACCAAAAACTGTCACCTTCCCCGTGAATTCCTCTCAGGTGCATTATCCAAACATTATGGAATACCCGTCCATCACGTTTCCAATTTTCTGCACCTGTGGCTGTAATATAGGTGTAATATGTGCGAGGTCTCAATGCTTCATGTGTTTATTCCCATAATGCTTTGTTACTTGGAAGTCTACTGTGTTCTAACTTTAGTTCTGAGATGTAATGTTTGCCCATTTCACAATATGCATAGCAACACCAAACTAAGGAACAGTGATCAAGTAACAGTCTTTTCAGTTCATCATCATTTTCAAACCAGGTGTCTATTGGACTTCATAAGTTAACTAAGTCCAAGCTGATGTTAGCAACATGTAATATTTGCATGCAATGGACATGAGAAAATATGCATTTAAAGCTGGCATACTCAAGGTTAATGTGAACAAAAACAAGTTTGTTTTCTGATCAAATGCACACTTATCAACCAATGATAAATTTACAGTACATCTGGAAAGTATTCACAGTGCTTCACCTTTTCCACATTTTATGTTACAGCCTCATTCCAAATTGGAATAAATTAATTTTTTCTGTCAAAATTCTACTCACAACATCCTATAATGACATGAAAAAGTTTGTTTTGTTGAAAATGTATTAATAATAATAGTAATAATAATAAATCACGTTAATAAGTATTCACACCCTTTGCTCAATAATACTAGGTACCTTAGCAGCAATTGCAGCCTTGAGGTTTCTGGAATATGATGCCACAAGCTTGGTGCATTTATCTTTGGGCAATTTTGTGCATTCCTCTTCACCACCTCTCAAGCCCCATGTGGTTGGATGGGGAGCATTTGTGCACAGCCATTTTCAGATCTCTCCATAGATGTTCACTTGGATTCGGGTCTGGGCTCTGTCTGGGCCACTCAAGGACATTTGCAGTTGTCATGAAGCCACTCCTTTTATATCTTGGCTGTGTGCTTAGGGCCATTGTCCTGCTGAAAGATGAACTGTCAACCCAGTCTGAGGTCAGGAGCGCTCTGGAGCAGGTTTTCATCCAGGATACATGGCTACATTCATCTTTCCCTCAATCCTGACTAGTATCCCAGTTCCTGCTGCTGAAAAATGTCCCCACAGCATAATGCTGCCACCACCATGCTTCACTGTAGGGATGATGCCTGGTTTCCTCCATGGCACCTGGCATTCATGCCAAAGAGTTCAGTCTTTGTCTCATCAGGCCAGAGAATTTTGTTTCTCATGGTCTGAGAGTCTTTCAGGTGCCTTTTGGCAAACTCCAGGTGGGCTGCCATGTGCCTTTTACTAAGATGTGGCTTCCATCTGGCCACTCTGCCATACAGGCCTGATTGGTGGATTGCTGTAGAGATGGTTGTCCTTCTGGAAGGTTCGTCACTCTCCACAGAAGAATGCTGGAGCTCTGACAGAGTGACCATCGAGTTCTTGGTCACCTCCCTGTCTAATGCCCTTCTCCCCCGATCGTTCAGTTTAAACGGGCAGCCAGCTCTAGGAAGAGTCCTGGTGGATCCGAACTTCTTCCATTTATGGACGACAGAGGCCACTCTGCTCATTGGGACCTTCAAAACAGCAAAAATGTTTTTGTAACCTTCCCCAGATTTGTGCCTCGAGACAATCCTGTCTTGGAGAGTTACAGACAATTCCTTTGACTTTGTACTTGGTTTATGCTCTGACATGCACTGTCAACTGTGAGACCTTATATGTGTACAGGTGTGTGTCTTTCCAATTCATGTGCAATCAACTAAATTTACCCCAGGTGGACTCCAATTAAGCTGTAGAAACAGGAAGCAGGATGCACCTGAGCTCAATTTTGAGCTTCATGGTAAAGGCTATGAACACGTACCTGTGATTTCTTAGTCTTTTTTTTTTTTTTTTTTTTTGCAAAAATCTTTTAAAAAAATTTTTTTTTTCACATTGTCATTATGGGGTATTGTGTGCAGAATTTTGAGGAAAAAAATCACTTCCATCTATTTTGGAATAAGGCTGTAACATAACAAAATGTGGAAAAAGTGAAGTGCTGTGAATACGTTCTGGATGAACCATACTTTAGGTACAACAATAAAATCTCAAGAACGATAATGTGAGCAATATTTTGTAATGTCAGCTTTGAGAGGGCTCAAGTGCCCCTTTGGGAGGGCAAAACCTTGGCAGTATTGCTTGATTCTTTTTTCAGTTTAAGACCACTGATATAAATGAAAGTACAAGTCATTTGGTTAAATAATCTCTTCCCAAAATATTGTTTGATTAATTCAGTTTAAAAAAAATCACTTTCCGTATAACCCACATGTGTTACGAGATCAACAGTGGAATTGCTGATCATGGATAAGTGTTGTTCTAGTGACCAACATCCGGCTATACTAAAATATGAAATGGAGCGAAATGGAGCCTAATAATCACGGAATGGGGGTTAAAAAGTAACGAAATGGAGCAGACTGACCCAGACTGACTCCAGTTGTAATTAAATATGATTCACTTAATTATTTTTAAGCGAAATGGAGAGAAATGGTGACTGATAATAACAAAATGGGGGTAAAACATAATGAAATGGAGCAGACTGACCCAGACCGACTCCAAATATGATTAAAAGTTATTCAATTAATTACTTTTATTTAATAATTTTTAAATATAAAATGTAAATGTTAAATGTAACGAAATTGAGCAGACTGACCCATTAACTGAAGTTTCATCGCTTGAACGCCAGATGGCGCACCTGCCCTACTACATGTACTGAGCACATCTCAAAAACGAAAGCTAAACAATTAAAAGTAATTATTTGGAGTCAGTCTGGTTCAGTCTGCTCAATTTCGTTACATTTTACCCCCATTTCATTATCATCAGTACCCATTTCCCCCCATTTTGTCCATTTCGTATTTTAGTATGGCCCACCAACATCATCTGAAAGTGAAACCAGAACAGCTGCTGACTCATAATCGTCATCACATGACATCTTGGGCCTTATGTACAAAGCGTGTGTACGCATCAAAATCCGGCATCCGCTCGTCTCCATGTCCATGTGCAGATGTATCAAAAGTGATTTGAGCGTGGAAATGTGCGATGCGTCATGCAAAAATCCTGGCTGTCATATGCACAGCTATTGTGCCGTCTCTGACATGTACAGGTGATGCAGGGAACCGTTAATAGTGTGAAAACAAGTCATCAGAGTGATGTACACATCAGAGACACTGAACATTTAACACACCCACATGTTTGCAATTATATGGATGGATAGAAAAGCACACGCAAAGTGATGCATAAAATTGCATTAACAGTGACTGCTTTAGCATCAGAGGCAAATGGTGCAATCTGACATGAGTGTGTATTCAGGGAACATGAGGATTTACTTCCAAATGAGGATAATTGGCTCTGAAACCGATTTCAATTACCAAGGCCACTGTGACTGGAGGTGCGCACAGAACAGCGGTGCACACACAGGTGCTGACCACGCTGGGCTTCCTGGCATCAGGGGCATTCTAGCGTGAGCCAGCTGATCAGTCAGGCGTGTGTGTGCCAGTCAACCTTGCACTGAGCCACCATGTGTGGAACGCAATCATCTGAATGTTGTCCAGGTACATTCCATCATTACAGCGCATTTTGCAGCGAGAGCCGGTTTCCCGAATGTAATCGGAGTTACTGACTGCACACATTTTGCTATAAAGGCGCCATCACATGATGAATTTGTTTCTGCTAATAGGAAACATTTTCATTCCATCAATGTTCAAATCATATGTGGTGCACAGTAAAATCACCAGTGTAAAACTAACACTGACAGTGTTAAATTAACACTGATGGTGAACATATGGTCCCACTCTGGCCAGAGTAGTACCATATGTTCACTGTCAGTGTTAATTTAACACTGGTGATTTTACTGTGTGCGCATCAGGCAGCTGGCACGGCGAGCCATGGGGGGCTGCTTGTGTTGTTTATTCGTGTAATTGTTTCAAACTCAAACCAGCGCGGACACATTTGGGCATATACGCATTCAAATATGTTTTTTATCATTATTGTTATTATTAATGTCTTTTTAAATTTTTGCTTGATGGTGAGCTGCAGAGCTTCTTAACAGCCTTCCTGGGTTCTGTATTTGTCGATAAACTTATGTGTAAATTGTGAATGTCACACTGTCAGCAAAGGCATGTCTCACCTTTTTAACGTCAGTGTGTGTGCACTGCTCTGTGTGTCGGCCTCACACACTCACGCTCCGTAGCTCCCACAAACATTTTTCCAGTTTCCTAATGGCGTACCGAATAAACTGTCCCTGCGTGTCTCCACGCCATTTCCAGTCATCTATAATAATATTTCTTTTCTGTGTTTATGTTGTGTGTCGTGGGGAATCCCTGCTCCAAGGGCCTATTTACATGAAATTGCATATTTAAGTAGGGCATGGCCAGGGAGGAGTTTGGTTCTACTCTCAATTCCACGTTCATTGGGATGTACAAATGGAACGTGCGTGAATTCATGCCTACGCACACGTTCATACATCTGAATATATTTGTGCTTACGCCAGATTCAGGGTTTTGGCGTACGCCAACTTTTAATAGAAAGTCCACGCAAGTTTTTGTCCATGAGGCCCCTGGTGTTTGAAACTAAAAATGTAGTTTGTAGAGTTTACAAAAATAAAGCTGTTTTGAATTTGGTGCGGAATCGTTATCAAATGTTTCTGCCTGATGCACCTCTGAGGTTTGACATAAATTAGCACATCCACTGGTACAGGGGTCACCAACCCTGTTTCTGGAGGGCACCTGTCCTGCATATTTTCCACGTCTTACACAAATCACACCTGATTTTTTTGAAAGTGGTGTTTTCCAGCTCTTGGTTAGCTGAGCACATCTGATACATTTAATTGCCTGGGAGTGGAACAGGGAGAGTTAGAAAACATGCAGGGCAGGTGCGCTCCACGAACAGGGTTGGTGACCCCTGTACTACGTAGTATGATCTTTGTGTTGTTTCCCTTAATTCCAACCTACTTAAGTCACCAGAGTGTGTTTCATGTACAACACACATCTGTGCCTTCATCACCCACCACCCCCCTTACTGCTGCAATAATCACAGTAATCATGTAACAGATGGAATCTTCCACTGCAGCCTGCATAAACAATATTTTAATAAGGTCAATTTTTTAAAAGAACTATCAACATTTAAATGTAACTCTCAGTTTACAGTGCAATATTATTACATTCTTTACTGAAACTATTACCTCTGAATGAACTCTTATGTGGGACTTGAGGTCCATTGGGTCAGGGCTTATCCCTGGATACTTTACCGTAAAGCAGATGAGTCTACAAATTCCCCTGGAGGGGATGCCATTCCATTGCAAGTCCATTCCCCATCCAAGACCAGTACCTATTTGCAGCTGGGTGTACTGGGACACAGATGGGTAGTCTGAAGCACACACTTAAATCAAACACCAGTCACTAGTGGCCATCCAACTCCTATCCCACAGAACCCAGAAAGCTGTTTGGTCTGTTGTCACACTCGCAGTGAGCGGGTTAGCCTTCTGCTAATGAGCTCACTGAATATACTAACTTGACCACTGAAATGTATTACTGCACAAGTCATGCTTTGGTTCCCAAATGTGTTTCTGTATGTGATTTTAATCCATTTGCTGGCTGCTAACTGCAGTGTGAACATGCGTGTGATGTATAATATTCTTTATTTAAGTAATTTAATTATGCCAAGTCAGTTTCTGGATATTGTTTGTGTCATTGTTTTCGTTGTTTGACTTCCACATAAAGCCACTGACTGCAAATTTGAAAATATCTCGTGTTCATTTTGGTGCTTTAAATGACATCAAGTTATTGCTTCTGCTTTAAAATGCAGTGGATGAGTTGTACAGTTGAGACCATAAGTTTAAATGCATCTAGGCTAAAAATGTTTTCTCCCAAGTCATGCATTCCATTTTAATAAAAAAAAAAAAAAAAAAGTAAAGCAATTTATGTCAATTTTATGTCCCTATGAATTTATTTACAGTGGGGAAAACAAGTATTTGACCCCCTGTCAGTTTTGCAGGTTATCCCACTTACAAAGAATGGAGAGGTCTGTAATTTTTATCGTAGGTACACTTCAACTGTGAGAGACAGAATCTAAAAAAAAAAAATCCAGAAAATCACATTGTATGATTTTTAAATAATTAATTTGCATTTTATTGCATGAAATAAGTATTTGATCCCCTACCAACCAGCAAGAATTCTGGCTCTCACAGACCTGTTAATTTTTCTTTAAGAAGCCCTCTTATTCTGCACTCTACCTGTATTAATTGCACCTGTTTGAACTTGTTACCTGTATAAAAGACACCTGTTCACACACTCAATCAATCACACTCCAACCTGTCCACCATAGCCAAGACCAAAGAGCTGTCTAAGGATACCAGGGACCAGTGGTGGGCACAGTTCCGATAATCCGATAACCGATAATTATCGAAGATAATGTTTTCATTATCGGATTATCTTTTTAGATAACTTTAAAAAACATTATCAGACTAATTATCTTGCGATAAATTTTTGTCCGATAATTTTTAGATCATCAAATCAGGACCTTCAGCGTGCACTGGGGCGGTTTGCAGCCGAGTGTGTGAGGCGTCCGGGATGAAAATCAGCACCTCCAAATCCGAGGCCATGGTTCTCGACTGGAAAAAGGTGCTTTGCCCTCTTCAGGTCGGTGGAGTGTCCTTGCCTCAAGTGGAGGAGTTTAAGTATCTCGGGGTCTTGTTCACGAGTGAGGGACGGATGGAGCGTGAGATTGATAGACGGATCGGTGCAGCGTCTGCAGTGATGCGGTCGCTGTATTGGACCGTCGTGGTGAAGAGAGAGCTGTATAGGGGGGCAGAGCTCTCGATTTACCGATCGATCTACATTCCTCACGATCCTCACCTATGGTCATGAGATTTGGCTCATGACCGAAAGAACGAGATCGCGGGTACAAGCGGCCAAGATGAGTTTCCTCCGCACGGTGGCTGCGTGCTCCCTTAGAGATAGGGTGAGGAGCTCGGTCACTCGGGAGGAGCTCGGAGTCGAGCCACTGCTCCTCCACGTCGAAAGGAGTCAGTTGAGGTGGCTTGGGCATCTTTTCCGGATGCCCCCTGGACGCCTCGCTGGAGAGGTGTTCCGGGCACTTCCCATTGGGAGGAGGCCCCGGGGAAGACCCAGGATACGCTGGAAGGATTACATCTCTCGGATGGCTTGGGAATGCCTTGGGGTTCCCCCGGAGGAGCTGGGGGAGGTGTGTGTGGATCGGGAGGTCTGGGCGGCTTTGCTTGAGCTGCTGCCCCCGCGACCCGACTCCGGATAAAGCGGAAGAAAATGGATGGATGGATAATTTTTAGACCGATAACGTGGTAAATAAAGCTGAACAGCTACAAACATTTATAAAATTTTAAATCAGTTGAGCACCTACCTGTTAAATGTTTTGTAGCAGATGTGCAGTTCTACCCTCTACAAAACAGAGGAGAGCTGCTTCTAGAAGAAACCGCTCTATCCTCTGCAGGCAAAGGAGAACTGGTCACCAAAAAAAAACAAACCTCATTGCTTTTAACCCCATACTGATACGCTGGCAATATCACACAAGTCATCCAGAGGCATACATTTTTAACTTATGGTTCAAATTTTAATTAACGTCACGTCTGAAGTTTTATAAAGTGAAAATATCAGATATATGTTTTAGTTTTAAAGTAATGTGCTAATTTTTAAGGACTTAGTGTGGACATGCTGTGTCCAGGTGCATTATGGATGATAGGGTAATCTCAGTACGTTCACGACATGAGAAATGCATTTCAGACACTCTGATCAGGCTCCACGGACAACAGCATTAAACTCTAGTGCCTAAAACTCTCATGAATATATTCTCTGGGTTTATAGATGTTATTGTGTTTGCGTTTATTGAATTCCATCCATCCATCCATCCATTTGTAGGCCGGTTGGATATGAAACTCCCGGGCTGAAACATGTACCCAGCACGCCCCTGGTTATATCTCCACCCTGCCCTGGGAATGCCTTGAGATCCTCCAGTGAAAGGTGGTAAATGTGGCCTGGGAAATGGAAGTTTGAGGCCCCCCTCTGGAACTGTTGCCCTCGTAACCTGTCCCGGATAAGTGGTTGAAGATGAGTGAGTGAGTGTTGAGTTACTGTTATAATTTTCATGTCAGTATTTACACCTTTGGTGGACTGGGATAGTGCAGATGAAGTGGCTTGTCCAAGGATACTGACAGGTTTGCATGACCTGTCTACATATTGGCACATAAAAGTGTGGCTTTAGAAAATGCTGAACTTGAACTTTGCAGACACTTTGTATGAAACCTATGGCCTCAACTGTATGTCTGCATTGTTTGTGTGTTTAGTATAAAAGTCATCAATCAATTACACATATAAAAAAAACGCAGGAGTGGTGCACTTGAAGCACAATAAGAAAATTAACCCTAACCACAGTCTTGAATGCTAAATCCAGTAATATGCACCAAATACTACGTTTTCAGTGTCTGTTAGCTTCACCTACTTGCTTAAGTCAGCGCCAATGAACACCTGGTACACCCCAAGCCTTGAGCAGTTGAGAACTGTCCATCAGGTCCAGGTAGGACAGGCAGAGATGGAAAAAGTCTCATGAGCCTCCCTGCACTTCTTTGAGTTTCCACAAAGAGACAGTGTTGCACCGTCTCAAGCTAATGATAAATATTTATGATGGAAATGAGTTTTTGCTATTATGACTAAAGAGGCACATTTTTTCATAAAAATCTAAACCAGGTAGTGATTATGTAATTCCAGCCTTCCCTACATTGTTATCAATTATTTAGGTCCTAGCCAATAACAGCCCAAAGAATAAGGTCACTTGGTAACCACCAGTAAATGACTAAGTTTACTGATTAACCTCCAATTTCGTCCGTTATTACATAAATGTATACAATACCCTCAGGCCACCTCCTTAGTCAGCAAGGTGTACCGACAAAATGGTCATTGAGTGTATACGAATATTATATTCATCAATGTTTGGCCTTGGGGAGGTGAGGTAAAGGAGGTGTGGAGCTGCAGTTAAAACATGGTACTTTGGGAATTCTGTCCCCTAAATAAAAACTGGGACTCCCCCCTGAACAGGTAAGAGAAAAAAAAAAAAACACCAGTGGTATCTTTCTTCCCTGTAATTATGAATAGTACAGTGTGCTTTCCATATTTATGCCTGGCTGCCTCGCTCCCATCTTTGCAATGGCTCTTTTAAGTCTCTGGTCCAGTGCTTGACAGAAGCCAAAGGATACTGAAATAGGTTCACGTAAGTATCCAGTTTGTCCAAATACACATTACTTTCTTACCTTCGCATCAGTGCGAACATTAGCTAGTGTCTAAATTTTCTAGTTGAACTAATGGCAGGACGGTGGCTTAGTGGTTAGCACTGTTGCCTCACACAAGGTCATGGGATCGATTCCCACCTGTGGTTTTTCTGTGTGGAATTTGCATGCTCTGTGTGTTTGTGTGGGTTCCCTACAGGTGCTCCGGCTTCCTTCCACATCCAAAGACATGTAGGTTAGGTGGATCAGAATCTTTAAATTGTCCATAGGTGTGCGTGCGGATGTCAATGCGTTTGTTTGTCTATATATGTGTCCCTGCGACAGACTGGCTCCCTGTCCAGGGTGTACCCCACCCATCGATTTCTATTTACTCACTAGATAGAGGACCGCGGTGATCCGCTCATTTGCTGGCTGTTGCTGGAGCACCTCCATCTTGGTTAGCATTTAACAACCAGACATAAATAGAAATCATTGTGGACATGATCAATGTTTTCAAGAGAGTTTCACCATAAATCTGCATTTTGCGTGCTGTTACTATGCTGGTACATTTATTCAAACTCAGTCCCACAGTTGTGCAGCCAGTATTTGTCAAAACAAATACAGAAGAGGATCAGACTATTTATATCACAGACTTGAATTAATTTAGTCCCAGTCCAGATGTTGTGAAACAAGATAGAAAATAATACCGTCAGTTTGTCAAACACACTGTCTGCCATGACACGAGATGCTAGTCTGATCCTTAATTCATTTCTTTATGAACTTAAAGATGGGAAATAATCAGGGGTGAAAGTGAGACTTCTAATTGGATCACTAAACAAATGGTGCGATATTTATCAAGACAAAGCATTCAGGCAGTAAAGCTGAAGTCACTACTTTACAGAATACAGATCAAGACAAAAAATAAATCTAACCTTTATTCAGCAATTTTAGTCATTTCCCCCCACATCATTTATACAACCCCTGGCAAAAATTATGGAATCACCAGCCTCGGAGGATGTTCATTCAGTTGTTTAATTTTGTAGAAAAAAAGCAGATAACAGACATGACACAAAACTAAAGTCATTTCAAATGGCAACTTTCTGGCTGTTGTATGGCTGGGGGGGCCTGGCTGCCTTTTTGTTTCTGTCTTTTGTTTTTCCTTCCAGGTGGCTTGCATTTGGGACTGAGTGGCTGTGTTGCTGAGGTTATCAGGACCTCACCCTGATCACCTGCGGCTCATCAGGACTCACAGCTGAGGTGCATCTATATGGATTGGAACATGGTGGCATTTAAGACTAGAGTATACAGTGTGTATTTGCCAGAGACTCGACCTTGTGACCAGACGGGTGAGATCGTCGTCTCGGGAGCCATCTCATCATCAGTGGATGCAGAGAACGTCCAGGGTTTGATGCACGGTCTGTGAAAGAGGAGAGGGTGAGGTCTCACGCTCGTCAGCACACTTCCTGAGGTACGTTAGATTTTGTGACTAACGTTTATACAGTCAGTAAATGTGGTGTCCCTCACACCTTATTATATTGAGCTGTACGTTAGTCATGTATCGGCTTCCACTGCAGTGGAGTTTTGTGAACTGGATGTTCCATACCTGCAGGTTGGGAAGCTGATTAGTAATGAAGCCAGGAAGTGTTTGCTGTTTATGTACACCTTTAAGTGTTCTCTCTGTGTGTAGAGTGTGGACTCACATAATGGTTCCTTCTTTCACAGACTCGGTTTGTTGCGGCCACCTGGGGGGGTGTCGGCGGGGTCCTTGGGTCCGAACGGCTTCTGGCTCCGGACCGTTAGCGCTGCTGGGAGCGCACCGTATCACCACCACGCCAGACCGCACACTCTTTTGTTGTTTTGTATCACATCACTGTTATGTATTAAATTCAGTTAGCCTTTGTACCGTGCTCTGCTTATTTCATACTGGGTCCTTCAAACGCTGGTCGGTTCTCCGAGCTGCGTCCGACACATAACACTGGCTTTAAGAAACACTATAAGAAATCAAGAAAAAAAGATCGTGGCAGTCAGTAACTGTTACTTTTTTAGACCAAGCAGAGGAAAAAAATATGGAATCACTCAATTCTGAGGAAAAAATTATGGAATCACCCTGTAAATTTTCATCCCCAAAACTAACACCTGCATGATATCAGATCTGCTTGTTAGTCTGCATCTAAAAAGGAGTGAACACACATTGGAGAGCTGTTGCACCAAGTGGACTGACATGAATCATGGCTCCAACACGAGAGATGTCAATTGAAACAAAGGAGAGGATTATCAAAAATAAATAAATCATCACGCAATGTTGCAAAAGATGTTGGTTGTTCACAGTCAGCTGTGTCTAAACTCTGGACCAAATACAAACAACATGGGAAGGTTGTTAAAGGCAAACATACTGGTAGACCAAGGAAGACATCAAAGCGCCAAGACAGAAAACTTAAAGCAATATGTCTCAAAAATCGAAAAATGTACAACAAAACAAATGAGGAACGAATGGGAGGAAACTGGAGTCAACGTCTGTGACCGAACTGTAAGAGACCGCCTAAAGGAAATGGGATTTACATACAGAAAAGCTAAACGAAAGGCATCATTAACACCTAAACAGAAAAAAAACAAGGTTACAGTGGGCCAAGGAAAAGCAATTGTGGACTGTGGATGACTGGATGAAAGTCATATTCAGTGATGAATCTCGAATCTGCATTGGGCAAGGTGATGATGCTGGAACTTTTGTTTGGTGCCGTTCCAATGAGATTTATAAAGATGACTGCCTGAAGAGAACATGTAAATTTCCACAGTCATTGATGATATGGGGCTGCATGTCAGGTAAAGGCACTGGGGAGATGGCTGTCATTACATCATCAATAAATGCACAAGTTTATGTTGATATTTTGGACAATTGAAAGGATGTTTGGGGATGATGAAATCATTTTTCAAGATGATAATGCATCTTGCCATAGAGCAAAAACTGCAAAAACATTCCTTGCAAAAAGACACATAGGGTCAATGTCATGGCATAGGGTCAATGTCAATGAGCAGATCTGATTTGATGCAGGTGTTAATTTGGGGGATGAAAATTTACAGGGTGATTCCATAATTTTTTCCTCAGAATTGAGTGATTCCATATTTTTTTCCTCTGCTTGGTCTAAAAAAGTAACCGTTACTGACTGCCACAATCTTTTTTTCTTGATTTCTTATAGTGTTTCTTAAAGCCAGAAAGTTTCCATTTGAAATGACTTTAGTTTTGTGTCATGTCTGTGATCTGCTTTTTTTCTACAAAATTAAACAACCGAATGAACATCCTCCGAGGCCGGTGATTCCATAATTTTTGCCAGGGGTTGTATTACACACACTTATGAAAGCTTACTGTACAATTTAGGATTATTTATTGTTTATTTATGTAACCTTTATTTAACGAGCTGACAATCCTTTGTGAGCTTGTTGCTGCACCCGAACACTGCACAAAACAGCATTTTCAGATATTTTTAACCAAAGTTTAAGTCAGCACATCATAGATTTCTATTTAATCCAATGTCTGACAATGTGAAATAATGCAAATCAAGATGGTGACTGCTGGCAACAGCTCACAGGCTGCATCCGCCATCTAGCGAATTAAATAGAAATCGATGGCCCCGCCTCACACACTATGGCTGCTGGGATAGGCTCCAGCCCCCATGACCCTTAATTGGAGTAAGCGGTTTAAGAGTGAATAAAACCTAACATTAGCTAACCAAAGCTGAGATTAGCCTTACTTAACATTAGCTAAATAATGTTGCGTAAGGGCCCCATAGGTAAGGACCCACTGATTGTCATATATTTTGTTGTTCTTATCACAAAGTTGATTTTAGAGGAGGTTTGCAGTTGGGCAACAGGGGTTGCAGCCTAAACCCCAGTCACAAAAAATCCCCAGAGTCTCATATCTCATTTTGCTTCAAATAATGGCAGTGTTCAGAATAATAGCAGTGCTATGTGACTAAAAAGATTAATCCAGGTTTTGAGTATATTTCTTATTGTTACATGGGAAACAAGGTACCAGTAGATTCAGAACATTCTCACAAATCCAACAAGACCAAGCATTCATGATATGCACACTCTTAAGGCTATGAAATTGGGCTATTAGTAAAAACATGTAGAAAAGGGGGTGTTCACAATAATAGTAGTGTGGCATTCAGTCAGTGAGTTTGTCAGTTTTGTGGAACAAACAGGTGTGAATCAGGTATTCCCTATGTAAGGATGAAGCCAGCACCTGTTGAACATGCTTTTCTCTTTGAAAGCCTGAGGAAAATGGGACGTTCAAGACATTGTTCAGAAGAACAGTGTAGTTTGATTAAAAAGTTGATTGGAGAGGGGAAAACTTATACGCAGGTGCAAAAAATTATAGGCTGTTCATCTACAATGATCTCCAATGCTTTAAAATGGACAAAAAAAAAAAAAAAAACAGACGCATGGAAGAAAACGGAAAACAACCATCAAAATGGATAGAAGAATAACCAGAATGGCAAAGGCTCACCCACTGATCAGCTCCAGGATGATCAAAGACAGTCTGGAGTTACCTGTAAGTGCTGTGACAGTTAGAAGACGCCTGTGTGAAGCTAATTTATTTGCAAGAATCCCCCGCAAAGTCCCTCTGTTAAATAAAAGACGTGCAAAAGAGGTTACAATTTGCCAAAGAACACATCAACTGGCCTAAAGAGAAATGGAAGAATATTTTGTGGACTGATGAGAGTAAAATTGTTCTTTGTGGGTCCAAGGGCCGCAGACAGTTTGTGAGACGACCCCCAAACTCTGAATTCAAGCCACAGTTCACAGTGAAGACAGTGAAGCATGGTGGTGCAAGCATCATGATATGGGCATGTTTCTCCTACTATGGTGTTGGGCCTATATATTGCATACCAGGTATCATGGATCAGTTTGGATATGTCAAAATACTTGAAGAGGTCATGTTGCTTTATGCTGAAGAGGACATGCCCTTGAAATGGGTGTTTCAACAAGACATTGACCCCAAGCACACTAGTAAATGAGCAAAATCTTGGTTAAATACCAACAAAATTAATGCCTCCTAGATGTGAAGAAATCATGAAAAACTGTGGTTATACAACTAAATACTAGTTTAGTGATTCACAGGATTGCTAAAAAAGCAGTTTGAACATAATAGTTTTGAGTTTGTAGCATCAAGAGCAGATGCTACTATTATTGTGAACACCCCCTTTTCTACTTTTTTTTTTTTTTACTAATAGTGCAATTTCATAGCCTTAAGAGTGTGCATATCGTGAATGCTTGGTCTTGTTGGATTTGTGAGAATGTACTGAATCTACTGGTACCTTGTTTCCCATGTAACAATAAGAAATATACTCAAAACCTGGATTAATCTTTTTAGTCACATAGCATTACTATTATTCTGAACACTACTGTATCTTGATTCTTTGGTGCTAAAGTGCCAACAATTACATAATACTACTTCAGTTACACCATGTCTAAATTGTAAAAGAGAAAAACATCAAACATTAGCACAGTTTCTGAAAGAAAAATGCCAACTTAAACTGCAGTGAGTATAAGACAATGGGTACAAAGACAGGAAACATAACTCTCAATGTCTAATAGAGCATCTCACTTTTGTGTCCATGATGAAATTATTCAACAGGATATCCCAACTAATTGGTTGAGTCAGTTGGAAGGATCCTTGGCTAATTGCAACGGTTTCATCAACACCTCTTTGAAATGTTTTAAGATAAACTAATTACATATTTGTGCGTGTGTGGAAAATGTGTGTCTATTTATTTATTGATTTATTTAATGTAATTTGCTTTCATTGGGTAGGCAACCAGCCAAGACATTAAATCTAGGCTTGCATCTCAGATGTACCTTCTGGCAAATTGTAGCTCAACTTTCAGATCTTCTTCAGTTTTTGAGAACTGTGTACTCCACACAGATTTACCATAGGGTGCCATACTGTTTGTATTTCTTCATAACTGATGTAGAGAAAGTTCAAGGCATATTCAGTGACTTGGAAATGTTCATGTATCCATCCCCTGACTTGTCTGAAGAAAACTGGCAATTAAACTGATTATTTACAGGTATTATACCAAAGGGACTGATTACTTATGCAACCCATCATTCTGGCTTTTATATTTTTAATTAATTTATATCAGGTTGTAGAGATTTACTTTCAGTTTGAGTCTAAGGAAGATAATTTTAGAAATTTTTATACTGAAAAGCCTGATTTACATTTTGTAGTTGAAATGGCATAAATTAAAATGCGTGAAATACCAAGGCGCTGAATACTTTTGAAAGCCACTGTATATCTTCTTTCCATGTTTCGTGGGTTGCCTATGGTTGCTCTGGCGTCCCCCACTTCCAAAGACATGCAGCAGGGTAGGTGAACTGGAAACTTTAAATTGACTGTAGGTTTGAGTGAGCATGTGAATGTGTTTGTCTATGGGTGATTCTTAGACTACGGGCACTTATGTCCTTTGATCATTTTGTATGAAAAACAGAAAAAAGGGGAAATTTCACACTTTTATAGTTATCTTTACAATGAAAGTGTGTTAAGAAATTTGTTCTAGTAGTCTATGATGACTTTTTCACCTTTTTTCAGCATCATTATATGCAAATATTGCCGTTTTGTGCTTGTCCCACACCCAGACTTTTGATCTTAAATGATAAAAATGAATGGTAAAGAAACGTTTTTTCTAATGTTTTAAAATATCTCTGAATAAAATATCAGTAAAATAATCAAAACATAATTGGGGTATTCAATGTCATACAACTGTTGTGATTTTTTTAAACAAAATGTAGTTGTCCCACACTATTGCTGTAATTTCCACCACAACACTGTAATGTCCCTAAACAGATTGTATGAAAGATTGTTTGGGTAGTTTCTATGGAGATAAACAGTGACATCAGAGCACATGTATATAGCGCCAAATCACAACAAACAGTTGCCCAAGGTGCTTTATATTGTAAGGCAATGGTGTGGTGGAAATTACATTTACAAGGCCAATAGTGCCCGTAGTTAAAGAATCACCCCTATATGTGGCCGTGCGACAGACTGCCGTCTTGTCCAGGGTGTACTCCAACTCTAGTGCTGTGACTGCTGGGATAAGGTCCACCCCCCTCGTGACCCTTAATCAGTGCTGGAAACAGAACTACCCTTGCTGCACTTACTAATAGATAATTCTACATGGACGCCTTGAGCAATGTTACTTACTGTGCTACTCTCAATATTGGGTGGAG
The DNA here is from genome assembly GCF_902500255.1 of Thalassophryne amazonica. NCBI lineage: Eukaryota > Metazoa > Chordata > Actinopteri > Batrachoidiformes > Batrachoididae > Thalassophryne > Thalassophryne amazonica. The sequence continues at coordinate 42,314,484 of NC_047118.1, read as the reverse complement.
AAGGACAGATGGGAGCACAGTGTTCAGCCTTGGCATGTTTTTACCAACTCTTAGACCATCAAACTACAGTTGCTGCCATGACACAACACTAGAGACACCCCCCCCCCCCCTCCGTGTAGTTGCAGTGTGAATTTATATTAGCATAACCTAAATAATGCAAACAATCTGCATATCCCAAGCTTATTACTTAATGATAATGCCTGCATTAGTACAGCTTACAAGTCTGAAAGAGGCTTTTCATTTTTGAATATGTGAGACTGTGACTATGCAGTTCTTTTCAAAGAAAAATGATCATACTCTCTTCCTGACTTTTCTTAATCTCTTCCTGACAGAGGCCCACAATTTTTTTATGATGTTTTTGTATGCCACTATGTGAATTCTAGTAGGTACTGGATAGAAAAGAGGAAATTTAGAGAATAGGAACTACTGTATCATCTAATGATCCAGGAGTTGCTTTGAGAAAAAGGGATGATCATAATCGAGGCAGGCGAGCATTAACAAATTGCACCTAGCTGCCTCTGCTGTAATTTATAAGTTTCACACATATCCCTGGGTGTGGCAAACCAAAGACAACTGCTTTATATCGGTCATATAGCATCTAGACATTCTCAATATCTTATATGACCATATTACAATAGTTTTGAGCATTTGAAGTGTGATTCCTTCCTCAATGGTGGTGATTTCTTCATCTGGAGGGGGTTTGGGATTCTTGTCTTCCTACCTCCGGATGCTGCAGGTCAGCGATGAGGGCGGACAATTCGGTACATACGATTCAAAGTTTTTGGATGTGACTCTTTAGATCCTTACTGTCGGTTCAGATTGGGCCGGAATTTATACACGTGTTACACATGTGGCGGACGCATGTGTGGTGTGTATAAATTCCGGCCCAATCTGAACCGACAGTAAGGATCTAAAGAGACATCCAAAAACTTTGAATCGTCAGGAGTCGTCCACATAGAATCGTCAAGCCTCATTGCTGACCTGCAGCAGCCGGAGGACGAAGAAGTCATCGTCCAGAACGGGGTCGGAGTTAGCCTATTTAGGGGTGCTCAAGCACCCCTAAATATATTTTAAGCACCCCTTATATATATATATATATGCTTCTATACTACTATTTTTTAAACAATCTATTTCAAGCATTATGCCAAAATATGTATTAGAAGAACACAGTAATTTGATCGTCTCCCCTTCTTGGACAAATGGTTCAATCCACGAAGCGCGCCTACATTCTTCTCTCTCTCTGCTCATGTGTTTGTGTCACGTGGCGCTCATTTAGCAGAGGTGCTGTACTGTGAGCACTGGTGGTAACCTCGTCCAGCCGTGCTGTCAAGTGATTTTTGCGAGGTATTTATTCACAGTTTATGTCTCTCAATGTGAAGAGCAAGTGCAACTTTCTGAAAAGTGCTTATTTTACTCACCTGGCTACCTATCGCAAAACACAGTATATTGCTCTACAAATTAGTGCGCGCTGTGCGTGGTCAAATGTAAGATTGATTCAGTGTTGTCTTTTTTTTTTTCTCAACTAAATCCTCCTGTCAGCTACTAAACTGTGCTGGCCCTTCGATCTGTGTAGCTTCCATTAACAAATCACTCTCCTACATCAAATACCATTTACACAGACCTGACCTTAAATGCTTAGTTAAGGTTAACTAAGCATTTCAGAATTAAGACAATAAACTTTACCATGAAGTTTACTGCACAGCATGATAATAAGTGAATAATTTAAGTTCCTGGTAAAAAGGCATAAATCATAAAACTCATTTTGTATTTTTATTTGTTGGCAGTAAGTGGCAAGCCTGCAGTGCAGTAATGGATGTCAGAGCATTTTTTTCAAAAGCAAAAAAAAAAAAAAAGCTTCAGGTGAGGTTTGTGCACTCTATAGCAGGGTTCTAGCTAGCGCAGACTTGCGTTACGGCCCGTTACGCTTATTTTCGACCGTTACGATTTTCAATACAGCGTCTGTAATCAACCGTTTCTGCAGCGCGAATCCAGTTTGAAGCGTGAATCGAAGCTTCGATTCACTGGCTCATGGCTCTTTGATTCGCTGGTCTTCAGTAAGTTCGGTAAGTTCGCTTCTTAACCCCTCTGAAAGCCATTAAAATATCATGAGTCACTTTTGTATGGATTAAAGTCACTAAAGGGGACTCTTGTCTTGTTGCAGTCGACAAAAGGAGAATCATCCTCTGTGCGGCTCTGTGCTAAGACCAGAGTCCGCTCGGAATTCATTCATTCATTCATTCATTCATCTTCTACTGCTTAGTCCAATTAAGGGTCGCAGGGGGCTGGAGCCTATCCCAATAACTTCAAAACGAATTGCCGCTTTAAATAAAATGACACCTCTTACAAACGTTGCAATACAGACAATAAACTACAATCGACTAAAACGTTTTTTTCCTCCCAAAATGAGACGTCCTGCATTCTTTATAAACCTGACCTGCAGCACAGCTGCAAGTGCTCAGCTCATATTTATGGAAAGACATTCATGCCAATAATAATGTCTGAAAGGAAATGCTTTTGACAAAAACTAACAGTTTTTATTTCTGTTTATGTCCAGAGATCAAGGATCCACCATGTAGAGTTTATTATGTCAAGAGTTTAAGGATCCAGTAACCAATTTCCTATTTATTTACTTTAAGACTCAGTAAAATTTTGTTCAATTTCAACTTAATCAGCTTATAAAGCACCAAATTACAACAAAAGCCGTCTCAAGGTGCCTCACACAGAACAGTTCAACATAAAAAATTAAAATATATAAATAAAAAAAAAAAAATTCAAATACCTAATTAAAAACAGAAGTAAAAGAATAAAACATAACAAAACAAAAACTACTCATAAGAAAGACAATAAAAATAGGTTTTAAGTATTGACTTAAAAATGTCCACAGACTCCAACTGCCTCACTGAGGGCCATGTACTGGCTAACCCAGAATGAGATTGCCCACTCAAGAAACTTCCCCAGGCTTCTGGACATGATGAAGGGACTTGGGCTGTCGTACCTGGCTTTTCCCCTTTGGGTACCCCTAGAATGGCCCATTTTTAGCTTGAATTTTCAAAAGCTTCCCCCCTTCCACAACCCCCCCCCCCCCCCGTTGCTTCACTCCCTCGACATTACCACTACGCTAAAATTTTAGCCTAGCTAGAACCCTGCTATAGACCTTATGTGATAGTAGATATGGACATTGAGAATAGCAAAGAATGGAAAGTGAAGCTAAGGGTAAATTGAATATGTGTATCAGACTGTGGAGGTGTCTTACTTGTTACTGGTGTTTTCAATTCAATTCAATCAATTTTTTTATATAGCGCCAAATCACAACAAACAGTTGCCCCAAGGCGCTTTATATTGTAAGGCAAGGCCATACAATAATTATGTAAAACCCCAACGGTCAAAACGACCCCCTGTGAGCAAGCACTTGGCTACAGTGGGAAGGAAAAACTCCCTTTTAACAGGAAGAAACCTCCAGCAGAACCAGGCTCAGGGAGGGGCAGTCTTCTGCTGGGACTGGTTGGGGCTGAGGGAGAGAACCAGGAAAAAGACATGCTGTGGAGGGGAGCAGAGATCGATCACTAATGATTAAATGCAGAGTGGTGCATACAGAGCAAAAAGAGAAAGAAACAGTGCATCATGGGAACCCCCCAGCAGTCTACGTCTATAGCAGCATAACTAAGGGATGGTTCAGGGTCACCTGATCCAGCCCTAACTATAAGCTTTAGCAAAAAGGAAAGTTTTAAGCCTAATCTTAAAAGTAGAGAGGGTGTCTGTCTCCCTGATCTGAATTGGGAGCTGGTTCCACAGGAGAGGAGCCTGAAAGCTAAAGGCTCTGCCTCCCATTCTACTCTTACAAACCCTAGGAACTACAAGTAAGCCTGCAGTCTGAGAGCGAAGCGCTCTATTGGGGTGATATGGTACTACGAGGTCCCTAAGATAAGATGGGACCTGATTATTCAAAACCTTATAAGTAAGAAGAAGAATTTTAAATTCTATTCTAGAATTAACAGGAAGCCAATGAAGAGAGGCCAATATGGGTGAGATATGCTCTCTCCTTCTAGTCCCCGTCAGTACTCTAGCTGCAGCATTTTGAATTAACTGAAGGCTTTTTAGGGAACTTTTAGGACAACCTGATAATAATGAATTACAGTAGTCCAGCCTAGAGGAAATAAATGCATGAATTAGTTTTTCAGCATCACTCTGAGACAAGACCTTTCTGATTTTAGAGATATTGCGTAAATGCAAAAAAGCAGTCCTACATATTTGTTTAATATGCGCTTTGAATGACATATCCTGATCAAAAATGACTCCAAGATTTCTCACAGTATTACTAGAGGTCAGGGTAATGCCATCCAGAGTAAGGATCTGGTTAGACACCATGTTTCTAAGATTTGTGGGGCCAAGTACAATAACTTCAGTTTTATCTGAGTTTAAAAGCAGGAAATTAGAGGTCAAGACATGGAGTGCGGAGCCGAGTCTCCAATTCGCCCAGCCTGGCCTCCAAAGCTACGAATAAGCTACACTTATTACAAGTACCGTTACTGCTAAAGGAGGCCGAGGAATAACTAAACATTTCACACCCAGAGCAGAAAAGTGCGGGAGAGACAGGAGAAGCCGCCATGCTAAATCGGCTAAGAGCTAGTAGCTACGCTAAGCTAGCGGATTCCTAAAAACACGCAAAGTGAATAATGTGTAAATAATTTAGAGGTGATTCAGCAGAAGGAGTGCTTTAGTTAAGGCACGTAAAGATTACACTGGGAAACAAATCATAATCTAGATAACTAGATCAATCTAACTGCGCAGATTAAACAGCTAACAGATACAGAAAAACACCGCTGTGCTCCGGAACAGGAAGTGATACAATACCGCAGTGAGAGCCAACCACCAGTAGAGGCAAGCAAGAGCTATTAAACCTTTTTGGTATGAATTCTGACTTTTAAGTCACACATTTTTATTTTTCTTACTTTTAAGGACTTCATTAGATCTTGTCTGTTCTTTCTATGCTTTGTTGTTAATTCAATAAATAATTCATATTCATATATTTCTTATCCGGAACCCATTTATGTGCAGTATACCATCTGTGTTCTCCATCCAGCCTTATAGTGGAGTGCTGCTGTAGCTGTGCTAAACCAGGTCCTCCTGCACACGGCACTAAACCTCACTGATCAGAACAATTGCAACTGCTGTATTTTTATGACTTACAACGTGGATGTGCGTGCTGCCAGAAAAACCGTGACATCAATCAGTTTGTAGAATAAATAAATGAATAGCCAAAACTAAAACACAGTCTAAGTAATGCCTAAAACTGTCTAAATGTAATTGAAGTGTAATTGTGAGTGTTCTGTACTAAGTACTATGACATAATCTGTTAAGATGAAATAAAAAATCTTCAATAACTATAGGCTCATAAGACTAATATAAAAACAAGGATAATATACTTTACTTTACTGAATATTTCAAACCTGCTCCTAAGTTGCAGTTACTATTTGCCCTCACCACATTAGGAGATTAAATTATTTGTTATATAAACTGCACCAGAATGCAGGAATTTTATGTATGGGCCGTTATCCATTGCTAATATGCGTTTTTTTAATCATTCTGACAATGAATGCAGCTTTTACAAGCAATGTTTTCACTCTGAAATCATGGGAAATTGTATTTCTGGACATCTAGATTTTAAAAAATTTAAAAATGTGCTAAGCACCCCTAAAACTGGAAGTCTAAAATCGCCTCTGGGGCAGAATCATCTGCACTGAAAATCCCTCCCAAAAATGGTCAAATCAAAATTGACTTTTATACAGTAGTCTACATTTTCGGGGGTTCACCTGTAATATTTTATGGCAAATTAATTTTTTTCCAAAGCTGAAGAAATACTCACATTGTTCTTCCTTTGCTCATTTAATGACAATAATTAATCAATTTTAAACTGTACATACCTTGCTGTTTTTTTTTTTTTCGGCAAACACAACAGCTTTCAGCTTTGTCTCTGCGGTGAAGGAATTGTACGAGGTCTGTTAGAAAAGTATCCGACCTTTTTTTTTTTGCAAAAACCTAATGGATTTGAATCATGTGTGCTTGCATGAGCCAACCTTGAATGTTCATGCGCATGTGTGAATTTTTTCACGCCTGTCGATTGCGTCATTTGCTGGCAAGCAGCATTTGTGTGAGGACGGGTGTAGTGCTCTCGGTGGTTTTTCATTACAAGGAAAATGGCGGAACGACTGGAGCAGTGCTACTGCATCAAATTTTGCCAGAAACTGGGCGACAGCCAGATGTAAACCATTCGGAAGATTCAGACGGCTTTTGGTGGCGATGCTTTGGGTGTCACACAGATTAAGGAGCGGTACAACCGGTTTAAAGACGTCCGCACAACGGTGGAGAGTGAGCCATGCTCCAGTCGGCCATCAACATGCTGAAATGACCAGATCATTTCCAAAGTGAATGCTGTGGTGATGCGGGAACATCGTGTGACTATCCAAGAAATTGCAGAAGAGGTGGACATCAGCACTTTTTTTGCACATTCCACTGTGACAGAAGATTTGGCCATGAAAAGAGTTGCAGCGAAATTCGTGCCGAAGCTGCTGACGGCGGAGCAAAAGCACCTTTGTGTTGAAGTCTCACAGGACATGCTGGACTCCGAAAAATGGTGCCCACCTCTTCCACAATTTCTCGGATAGTCACACGACTGAAAAGCCACCGAAAGCTGTCTGAATCTTCCGAATGGTTTCCACCTGGCTGTCACCCAGTTTCTGGCAAAATTTGATGCAGAAGCACTGCTCCAATTGTTCCGTCATTTTCCTTGCAATGAAAATCCGCCAAGAGCACTACACACGACCTCACACAAATGCTGCTTACCAGCAACTGACGCAATCGACAGGCGTGAAAAAATTCACGCATGCGCACAAAGGTTCAAGGTTGGCTCATGCAAGCACACGTGATTTAAATCTCAGGTTTTTGCAAAAAAAAAAAAAAAAAAGGTCGGATTCTTTTCTAACAGACCTCGTACTTCCTTTTTGTGACAACACTGGTAGAAGGAGTCACTCCCTCAGGAATAAAATTACCAGTATATTGTCCATCAGCACACACGCTCGAGCAGGAGGCTGTCATTTCAACCCACGATTGCTCACACAGACAATCAGCCAGACAGTGACGTCCGGCAGCTAACATACATGATCCAACCTTTAAACAAGACTGGCGCGTATTTAAGGCAGGTGTTTATTTTTTTTCCATCAGAGTTTTGAGCAGCAATTAAATAAGGCAGGCCCATATTTAAGGTCAGGCATTTAATCAAGGAAATATGACGGTTCAACTCTTCAGGCAGGTAGATGAGCTGGGTTTCCATTTTTGGGTTAAAATTTGGGATAAAATTATAATAATTGGTAACTGGTAATAATTTGGGATAAAAATTTGTCCCTTAGGCACCGGACTATTAGGCTCCGAGGTTTGGAGGATTCTTGGGTATTGCTGGAATTATTGTCAAACGAATACCTCAGATGAGGAGTATCACTTCCATTGTGACATTTTGTCAGCTATGACATTTTGGCCATGTGGTGCTTTTCTACAGGCATAATTATGCATACAGGTGCCTCAATGCTGAGGACCCCGGTGGCTAGAGAAAGCCCAGGGAATGCCCATGTTTCACCTTGCTGTGGCAGATAAATTATTACTCTGGAGAGGTGTGGTTTGGCTGGATGCCTACATGCATGGGACTGGTTTTCATAGAAGATCCAAGTCGTGAACCAGCATATGCTCCTAGAGCTAACAGTAAGTGGATATACTGATCACGATTTCTCTGCTCAAACACTCCTTCAGGGAGTGAGCATGCTCAAATCCATAGCTGTTCATAAATTAGAGTGCACTGTTGAGTGGCTACAGAACCACAGTTCAACATGTAGTTCAACTGAATTTCTCCATTACCAACAGCACACCATACTTTTGTGGTTTAAAACATTATGCAGACTTCAAAGCTTCATTGCCAGTGAAAATGCAACAATGGTGAATTTACTTTTCTATACCCCTACCCTCTGAGTCTGAACAGATTGATGATTTAGCATTATTTGGAATTTTGATCAGTTTCCTTCAAATTAAAAAAACTGATCTTGATGAGTGATGGTTCCATCACTTTGAGCCAGAGACGGATGTTTCTATCTCTTCCCAATGTCATGGTTGTTTTTCTTTGAAGATGGTGATTGTTTCAGTTTTCTGGCATGCAAAGGCCATTGTGTTCATGGATTACCTTCCAAAGGGCCAAACCACAAAAGGAGAGTACTACACCAGGTTTGTGAAGCAGCTACAGTGAGGCAAATAAGTATTTGATACACTGTTGATTTTGCACGTTTTCACACCTACAAAAAATGGAGAAGTCTGTAATTTTTATCGTAGGTACACTTCAACTGTGACAGACACATTGTATGATTTTTAAATAATTAAGTTGCGGTTTATTGCATGAAATAAGCATCTGATCACCTACCAACCAGCAAGAATTCTGGCTCTCACAGACCTGTTAGTTTTTCTTTAAGAAGCCCTCCTTTTCTTCACTCTTTACCTGTATTAATTGCACCTGTTTGAACTGGTTATCTGTATAAAAGACACCTGTCCACACACTCAGTCAATCACACTCCAACCTTTACCTCAGCCGGATTTGGATCCTCGGGTTTATGAATGGAACCAGACTCCCCCGATCAGGTGTAGTGGATCAAGGTTGCGTGAAACTATTTTCTTTCGGCCATCTTTATTTTAGTCGGCGCGTAAAATGAAATTGTCGTCTGTTCACATCAAAACAAAAAAAATGTCAGACTTGTCAACCTCAGAGATACTGCCTGAAAATTATGATTTCTAATCTTGTTTTACAAAAACAAACATGCAATATTACCGGATCTATTTCTTTGGGGATGTGTACGGATTCGGACGACAGACGGATATGGACAGATCACCTTCGCCTCCGGCTTTTCGAAAACTAAGAATCTTAAGGAGGAGCTCCATAAGAAGCATTTCAAGGTCCTGGAGTGGCCTGGCTAGTCTCCAGACCTGAACTCAATAGAAAATCTTTGGAGGGAGGGAGCTGAAACTCCAAACCTGAAAGATTTGGAGAAGATCTGTATGGAGGAGTGGACCAAAATCCCTGCTGCAGTGTGTGCAAACCTGGTGAAAAACTACAGGAAACGTTTGACCTCTGTAATTGCAAACAAAGGCTACTGTACCAAATATTAACATTGATTTTCACTGGTGTTGAAATAATTATTTGCAGCAGTAACATACAAATAAATTACTAAAAAAAAAATCATACATTATGTTTTCTGGATTTTTTTTTTTTTTTTTTGAGTATGTCTCTCACAGTGGACATGCACCTAAGATGAAAATTTCAGACCCCTCCATGATTTCTAAGTGGGAGAACTTGCAAAATCACAGGGTGTTCAAATACTTATTTTCCTCACTGTATATCATATAGCAAACAAACACAGTGATATTTGAGAAGTGAAATGAAGTTTGTAGGATTTATAGAAAGTGTGCAATAATTCTTTAAACAAAATTAGGCAGGTGCATAAGTTTGGGCACCCCAACAGAAAAAAAATACATCAATATTTAGTCGATCCTTCTTTTGCAGAAATAACAGTCTCTAAACGCTTCCTATAGCTTCCAATGAGTCTGGATTGTGGTTGAAGGTATTTTGGACCATTCTTCTTTACACAACATCTCCAGTTCAGTCAGATTTGTTGGTTTCTGAGCATGGACAGCCCGCTTAAAATCACACTACAGATTTTCAATAATATTCAGGTCTGGGGACTGAGATGGCCATTCCAGAACATTGTAGTTGTTCCTCTGCATGAATGCCTTAGTAGATTTTGAGCAGTGTTTAGGTTGTTGTCTTGTTGAAAGATCCTGCCCCGGTGCAACTTCAACTTTGTCACTGATTCATGAACATTATCAAGAATCTGCTGATATTGATTAGAATCCATATGGTCCTCAACTTTAACAAGATTCCCAGTACCTGCACTGGCCACACAGCCACACAGCATGATGGAACCACCTCCAAATTTTACTGTAGGTAGCAAGTGTTTTTCTTGGAATGCTGTGTTCTTTTTCAACCATGCATACTGCCCCTTGTTATGTCCAAATAACTCAATTTTAGTTGCATCAGTCCACAGCACCTTATTCCAAAATTAAGCCGGCTTGTCCAAATGTGCTTTAGCATACCTCAAGTGACTCTGTTTGTGGTGTACGCAGAAAAGGCTTCCTCTCTGTTACAGCATCTCCTTGTGCAAAGTGTGCTGTATACTTGAACGATGCACAGAGACACTATCTGCAAGAAGATCATGTTGTAGGTCTTTGGAGCAGGTCTGTGGGTTGACTATGACTGTTCTCACATCTTTCGCTTCGGCTTAGCAGGCTAGTACTGTGCCTGCGGTCTTCCATTTCATCACTATGTTCCTCACAGTGGAAACTGACAGCTGAAATCTCTGAGATAGCTTTTTGTATGCTTCCCCTAAACCATGATGTTGAACATTGTTTGTTTTCAGGTCAGTTGAGAGTTGTTCAGAGGCTCCCATGTTGCCACTCATTAGAAGAGATGCAAAGAGGGGAAACCTTTGCAAATGGCCACCTTAAATGCCCTTTCTCATTATTGGATTCACCTGTGTAAGGAGGTCAATGGTCAATGAGCTTACCAAACCAATTTTGAGTTCCAATAATTAGTGCTAAATGTATTCAAATCAATAAAATTACAAGGGTGCCCAAATTTATGCACCTGCCCAATTTTGTTTAAATAATTATTGCACACTTTCTGTAAATACTAGAAACTTCATTTCACTTCTGAAATATCGCTGTGTTTGTCTGCTATATGATATATTAAACTGAAATTGCTGATCCAAACAACCAATGATTTATAAAGGAAAATCATGAAATTATCAGGAGTCGCCCAAACATTTGCATACAACTGCAACGCTTTTCCATTTGAATCAAAGCTCAAAGCGCTTTACAATGATTTCTTCACTCAGGATGGCATTCCCATAGAAAAACAATTTCAGCTCATAAACGTTAACACCCTTGATGGCACACAGTAAAATCACCTGTGTAAAACTAACACTGACAGTGTTAAATTAACACTCTCAGTGTACATATGGTCCTTCTCTGGCCAGAGTGGGACCATATGTACACTGGCAGTGTTAATTTAACATTTGTGATTTTACTGTGCATGTATTATCTCAAATTACTCATCTTATTATTCCACTACAACTTATCACCTCAGGCAACTACCATGAAAAGATTCAGTTTTTGTTTTCTTCCAGGAGCTCCACTACCATCAGGTTGGTTGTATAACTTGTTAACTTGTCGCACCCAGAGAGGGAATCAGTGGAACAGTATATCAAAGCAAGGGCGCAATTTAGAACTAGACATTTTGGGGGACAAAGTGCGAGGGGGGTCTATGGGGTCTATGCTATGCTATATTCACTCCATGCTTGCCAGATGATCCACCGTCTACTCTATATTATTAATAAACCATTTTGTGTCTTAACCAGCTGTCTCAATGGGTCCCAGTCGTGACATAAAAGTCATGCAATTAAGTCGTACATAGTCAAAAACACCTTTATAGACATGTATATTTACTTGTACATTTATGTTATGATGTGTAAAGTGTGCAAGGTATGTATCAGCCAGGCCCACATCATTGAAATTATTCAACTTGACTGAGGTTGCAGTACAGTTAACTGGTCTGTCTGCAGTATCCCATTCAGTTTGTTACAAGCATGTTTGAAAGAAATGCTGCTGAATAAAAGGCATGCATGCTCAGCAAAACTAAGCTTTCCTCTGGAAAAGCATAATTGAAAGCAATTATGTTTCCTTTCAGAATTTGATATTGACATATGCAACCACATGAAGGTAACGGGAACATAATGCACTGTCAGCATGGCATTGCTGAAAAGTTGTGAGTTTTTTTTTCTTTAACTCACTTCAGTTGTACTATAAAAGCAACTGCTTCTAATTTGGATAAGTGGGATGCAGCTTGTTTCGCATAAAAAAATCACAAATCACTAAAATTCATTATTTAATTTTTCATACTTAATTTTGTTGTCAATGACAGTACAGCATTACTTTTGCAGATGGTGGAAATAAAAAAACACTTTTCTGGTGACAGATGCGAAGCAGGTTTTAACCATGACCTTTAGATCGAACCCCCCCCCCATCCCAGAGAGTGGATAATAAATGCAAGCAGGCATACCCTTCATCTCGAGGTGAACACTTGAATGGTTTGCCGCATAATCATGAGCATCTTTGTGGCGGTCCACTAACAGTAACCTTCTATCCAAAATCAGGGATAATACCAGGCCATGCCAAAGTACTTTGTTGACAAAACTGAATGAGCCACAGTGGGCTTCCTGTTGGGGTGATAAATCATTTTACTCTTCTCTACCCTCTTGTCAAAGTCAGCACATGGAGCATGCTCTGTTGCTGCGCCTCATCCACTACAATATGGAACTGGCTTGTGTCCCGGATGGTAACCACCCATGCAGACAGCTGTATTCATCACCACTGCTCAAAAGAAGCCATCTGTTGACCGCTTTCAGGTGATGTGGGCATCCCCTTGACCTCTTCCTGCTGGTGGGATACTCATCACTGTGTACTGCCACATGGCCATAATGTGCAAGCAGCACGCTTCACCTGAATCTTCTGAAGGATCTTTGGCACAAAGCCATTCATACCCAAGGATCTTCCAAAAAGACCTAGTACCAAAGTCATCCAGTTGTTGCCTAAGGTTCCAGCCAGGTCTCACATCCACACAGGGTCCACAAGGGCCCTAAAGACTTGGCCCTTCGTTCTCTTGTAAAGATATCAGCATCATCAAACACTTTTGTCTAAAAACATGATGATTCCGTAAGCTCTTCCCAGGCATCTGTTGATGTCATAAAGAGGACCCAGATACATGAGTGCCAACACATAATGCAAGTAAACAACACTTTCACTGCATTCAGATACGCCTCTGATGGCCGAGTCCAGGAAGTAACTGAAAGCCTGGCTCTGCATCTTGATCCAGGACAGTCACAAACCCAGACACTCTGACTCCTAATTCAGCTTTTCAAGTGCTGGAATCAACACATCCATTGATTCTACAAAGATCACAGCCTGTTTCCAAAAAGCCACTGGTTTTCACCACCCTACCCAAAACCCAAGCCATATAAGCTCTGAACATCGTAGGAGCCAGAACACTTACCTGATGTACACCAGAAACTGACATTCTGCACCCACTCTGCAGAGCACTCAAAGTGCCTTTGTGTAGACTGCCTATGATGTTCAGCAGCTTGTTGGAGATTGCTCATATTTTTATAATGCCTAGAGAGCACACCATCAAATGAATCCACTGCTTTAGAGTCGCGCTTGGGTTCAGCAATTAACTCATTGTAACTCATTGTAATAGGATCCTATGTTTTGCAAATCTGTGGTTGTTTGACGTATCTTTATACCATCCTTCATTTACTCTGGTAAATTACTGTGGTGTAGTGTGACCTTCTTGATGCACAACCTGATCTCACGCCAGTTCGTGATGACATCATGAAAAGTGATTTAATCTATTAGTGTCTCTTCGTGATGGTATCACAAATTTGGAGTGATGCAGGGTGTGGGGTTATGGTTAGGGATAGAGGTCGGGTTAAAAATAATGAACTAAACTTGAGTGTCACAAAAATATGATCCATTTTGTGATGATACAACACTTGGACTGATCACTAATAGTTCACTGACTTGTGCAGGAGCACCTTGAGGGACAAAAACTGAAATGAGAAGGTGAGTTAGCTGCACCACTATACACTTCCTTTATTTCCATCAATTTGATAATGTCTCTGGGTGACAAAGTGATTGAAAAGTGGTAAATGTTTAAAAGCGCAATTTCCCTGAGCTCTTCTGCACATCTGGCTGAGAGAACTACACAAATCCTTGTGCCTTAATTTTTTATGGAGCACTGATATGCATTATTAAGCGATTCATGTAGCAGTCTGGAGAATATGCTGTCACTTTGTGCCAGGAATAATGTGAACAGTAATGGTGCCCAAGTGCTGTGTTTTCTACATTTTTGCCTCGTGTTTTTTTTTTTTTTTTTTTGCAGAGGATAGACAAATACAATCCCAAATATCATTTACAAGTCTGACACCTTTTTGGAAAATTCCACATACACTGTAACAGCTTGTTCAAAGTGTTGATTCTAGAATGTCTTGACACCTTGTCAAACTAAATTGTCCTCACACCTGATTTTTTGTCATGAAAGAAGTGGACCACTCAGTGGGCATCTATGACAGTATGGGTGCTCTCAACCACCGTCTGTGTTTCTTAGCTGTGGTAGGACAATAAATGTGGTTTGGAGCTGAAGAATGTGTTAAAGTTGTATTTCTCATAATCATAGTGCAGCAGATAATAGAATATTTGCAGAGGAATCCTTCAAATCTCGCTATAAGCACCAAAAACAGGGGTCAATTGAAGAATTGCACAGGGGTCAAAATTAAAAAAAATGTTCCAATCATACTGAAAGATATACCACATTAAATGTCTGATCATAAAGATTCCAAAAAGGTATAGTTTGGACTATCTATGACTGAATGTTATGGAGTTATGGGGTAAAAACAGCAAGAATGGTGATAAAGGTCAGTTTCAGTTTGTACAGGGTCCAGAAGTTAAACTTGCTCCAATTATTAAAAAATATGATGCAAATTATTGGTTGAGTTAATAGGGTTTTAAAAAGGAATAGTCCGCACCATGTGTCATGCTTAGTTACGATTTAAAGGGTAAAATACGAGGGTAGGCTGAAAAGTTCTAAGGCTCCCCATGAAGGAGTAATGCATTAACTGCCTTATAGTGAGCCTTAGAACTTTTCAGCCTACCCTCGTATGTCGCATGTCAAAGAATCCAATGGACGTTGACATTGTTTGAGCTTTACCTTACAGACCAAACATTCAACACAGTCAAAACTATTCCATTTATTAATCCTATTAGTTCAACCAATAATTTATTTTTTTTTTACCAAAATTGGAGCAAATTTAACTTTTGACTCCTGTACAAACTGAAATTTGTCACCATTCTTACATTTTTACCCCATAACTCCATAAGATTTAGTCATAGATAGTCCAAACTATACCTTTTTGGAATCTTTGTGATCAGACACATAATGTGGTATAGCTTTCAATATGATTGGAAGATTTTTTAATTTTGACCCCTGTGCAATTCTTCAATTGACCCCTACCTGGCCTCCTATTGAAAATTCAAATGGTTAACGTTATTTTTCTAAAATATGTACCAAAAACTATACAGTTAAATTTTGGTGCTTGTAACCAGATTTGAACGATTCTTATATGCCCATCACACATATCCAGAATCACGTAGAATGACGTATCGGCACACATCAAAAAAGTGTTGGGTTTCAGTTCCAAAATGTTCTGACAGCCATCTACGCAAGTCCATACAGTTGGTCAAAATCGGCTGGTGGCCCGAGTGTGATGCACATGTTCAAAACCCTCCGGGCACTGCCGAGCTGGGACACCTATCCGACGGTGGTCCATGTGCAATCTGAGGACCATCTGACCACAATTTACATATTCTGATGGCGGAATAACTGGATCCGAAATGATTTGAGTGCATACGAGGGAACCTCAAGATGGATCTGGCATGGCAAAGCTTACTGGTATGACCTGCATGTGCCACATATAATAATGTCCACCCCCCACCCCCCGGTGTGCAAAGGAACTGTTGAAATGTATGTGGCACGCTTCATCATGATAATAATTATGAATTATTATCATGTACAATGAATATGAACACAGGCTATCAAACCGAAAGCACTGTACGCTACTGTGCACGCCACCACAAATCTGAACAGTTGTTATACAACAGCTGTTGTATAACAGCTGTTATAACCCCAATAGACCTTACAGTACAGATATTTGTCCATTCCTTCCCATGGGTGATGTAAATAATGTGAACTATTGTCTCCATCATATCTGTATATAACACAGGCAGCTGTGCCTCTCCGTGGTGCGCAGTAAAGCACCATTGCACGTGTCAGGCTTGGAGCTGAATGGATCTCACCTCTGTAAAATATGATCACCTTCTAACTTTGTAGGAGATATGACATGGAACTGTTGTGCCAGGCCATGACAGCATTAATAAACATGAATCTCACCTCCAACAGCTGCCCAGGAGCGCAGTGTGGACGTGGAGCTGGGACCACACCCTGTGGTTAAAATCCTCTCACCCGGCTGCTGTGGGCTGGAATCAACCAGGGCAAAAATAAATCCCATGTGATAATCAAAAAAAAAGAAAGAAAAGAAATTAAAGTTCCCTGGAAAGGCTGCGTCTGATGCATGGGACAGCATGGCTCACTGCCAGCAGTGTCCAGTAGCTGGCAACACCGCGCAAGTGCGCCCCCCCACACACGCACGCACACAAGGCTGCTCATTCACCCATTGTGAACACACACACACACACACACACACACACACACACACACACACACACACACACACACACACACACACACAGTGATCACGTCATCAGTCCAGCACCTCTGCTGTAAGCGCACATGCATGTGAGGTCAGTAGTGCTGTGAAGAGGAGGATGAGCGCAGATGTGATTGCACGACTGAGTGAGTGACCACACCATGCCGGCTTTTACACACATGACATGAGTCCAGTCCATACGTTGGTTGTACTGCGATGTCCAGTATTGGCAGGTCCTGTGCAAAGGGAGGAACACAGTGCTGCCTCCCTCTCCAGTCCCGTGTTTGCCATCCAGACATTTGGACATCGGACAGGCTTCAGTGCCTTTTATGGGCATCTGACAGCAGTCTGTGTCACCTGCCTGTTGTCTACATGTGCTTTGGATGCCATTGTGCAGGTGTGGATGAGGTAATCCGGATGCATTCTGACACTGCTGACCACGTCTCTTTTCCTCCCGACTACATCAGATTATGGCAATATTTGCTGTGTCGGGCTGGTTCCTGCACATTCTTACTATGTGTGACGAGGGCTTTACAGTTATCTGCTGTACTATCACACAAACCTTGTGGAGTCGACGTAGTAGTTTTTCTCCACACTCATTTAAGTTTAAATTTTATAGTCGTAGCCACGTGAATAAAGAAGATTCTTCTCACCCAGTCATGCTTCTTTCAAACACTTTGGTCTCTGCTACCTGTGCCACTCTGAGTCGCTGTTCCTTTGTCACAACATCCTCTTGAAACAGAATAAGATCTTTTCCAGCTCCTTGTCCCTCTTTCGCTCCTCTTTCTTCCTGCATTTATTATTCTCCACCGCCTTCTTTCACTTTTCTCTGGCCCATCCATCTCCACATTCATTTGCTCTGCCACGCTGTTTCTCTCTTCTTCCTCTCCCACATCAGCTCATCTGTCATCCATTATTCATTCCTCACATCTCCTGCTCAGATGATGTTCTGTGTGTCACACCTTTACACCGCACACCCTCCCACACCTCTTCATCCAGTTACTGTTCCTCCACTCCCTCGCTTTTCCCCTTCCTTTCCATCCCTTCTGCACATTTTGCTTTTTCCCTGCAATTCTAAATTATCCATGGACGCCCACCGATGTCTATCATATTCTTTCAGCTTTAAAAAAGTCTTAATATGCTTTAAATATAAATTTTATATTTTATATTCTCCTACATCTAAAAAAGCCAAATTAATTTGGTCATGATTCAGTGATTCTGCTTTTTGCAGATGATGTACTTCTGTTGACTTCAGACAGTGACCGATGATGTGCACTGAACAGTTTTTAGGCCAACTGTGAAGCAACTGGGATAAGGATCAGCACCTCCAAATATGAGACCATGGTCCTCTGCCAGAAAAGGGGCGGATTGTCGTCTCTGGGTCAGGGGAGAGGCATTACCAAAGTGGAGGAGTTCTAATATCACAGGGTCTTGTTCTCAAGTGGTGGTAAGATGGAGCATGAGATCCACAGATGGATTGGTGCTGCATCTGAGGTCCTATGGGTGCTGTACCAGACCATTGTGGTGAAGAATGAGCTGATCCAGATGGTGAGGCTCTCAGTCAGGAGATTTGTGCTCTTATCTTCACCTATGGTCATGAGCTTTGGGTAATGACCGAAAGAACAAGGTCACAGGTATCTCATGGTAGAAATGAGATTCTACCATGAGATATCTGGGCTGACACTCAGGGACTGGGTGAGAACCTTGAATACCTGGGAGGGACTCTGAATCAAGCTGCTGCTTCTTCACATTGAATAGAGCCAGCTGAGGTCATTTGAGCATCTGGTGAGGATGCCTCCGGTCATCGCACTTAGGAGATTTTCCAGGCACATCCAAATGGGAGGATGCCAGACCCAGGGCACGCTGGAGGGATTATACTTGGGATACTTCTCGGGTTCCCCCAAGAAGCGGTAGAGTCTTGGCTGAGGATAGAGAAGTCTGGGATGAGCTACTTGGTCTGCTGCCATTGTAAGTGGCAGAATTTAGTCATTGAGTAAGTCAATATCAAATTTGACAGAACAGCTTCAAACAAACAAATGAGCAAAAAAACAAAAAACATTTTACTGGGGTAATTGCAAATAAGATGTTATGAAGTCAAGCTGGTTTCAGACAGCTTCTCTTTGAGGATGTTTTGCTCCAAATACACAGTAAAATCTCAATTCATTTATTAGTTCCCCTGTCTGGTCTCACGTTTCTTTCATGATGCATACTCCCTTTGATCCCTTCTACAGTTCTGTATATTTTGTAATGGTTTTGATTTTATTGCTGTTATTTTAATGTATGTTTTAAATTATGTGTTGTAAGGTTACCTTGGGTTGCCTGAAAGGCACCCTTAAATAAAATTTATTATTATATGGGTGCGATGCTACACACGCTCTGATTGGCTGATTAGCAGTCAGACATTTTCCCATATCCGGACAGGTTACTGTTGGGGAAAGTGTAGTGACACGGACCCACAACAGGGGGTGCAAATGAATGGTCAATAGATGAGCCAAAAGGTAACAATTTAATGTTGTGAATGTGCACAATGATGATACAGACAATCACAGAATCTGACAGCAGTCAATACACCAAGGTGACGTGTGGGCAGGCTCGAGGATAGAAGACGTCTGTCCTGATAAGAGCCGGAACCACACGATTTCCACTGCCACAGAACCCGGAGAATACTGGAGCCGCCAAGTCCCGAATTCCCAGGTGATCACCGTCCCCGACTGTCGGATCTGGTACTGCTGGCGAGGAGCACAAACAGTGAGATGTGGGTGTGTGCACACACCCAGTAACAAAAACAGTCAGAAGGTGGAAAGTCACCTCCACCTCTAATCACACACACATGCAGCTCCTGTCAACCACTTATCTGGTTGGGGGGTGAAGCGAAGCCGTTGCTGATCACACCAAACGCCAATCCCACAGATAAGGAAACACTTACAGGAAAACGGCTGCAAAGAAGTTCAGACTGTTAGTCAATGTTTTCAATTTAGCAGAGAATTACCTTCACAGGTAGATGATATCTCGGCAGCGAGGTGGAGATGACATCCGGCTTTTATGGAGTGATGAAATGATGGGTGACAGCTGTCATGAGTTGATGTGTGACAGATGTCACTCCCGGTTGTGTCCGTGGCGGCAGCGCCGTCTCGTGCCTGAAGCCCGCACTTCAGGCAGGGCACCCTCTGGTGGTGGGCCAGCAGTACCTCCTCTTCTGGCGGCCCACACAACAGGACCCCCCCCCCTCAACGGGCGCCTCCTGGCGCCCGACCAGGCTTGTCCGGGTGACGTCGGTAGAAGTCGGCCAGGAGGTCCGGGTCCAGGATGAAGCGCCTCTTCACCCAGGAGCGTTCTTCAGGTCCATACCCCTCCCAGTCCACCAGATACTGAAACCCCCGGCCCTTCCGACGGACGTCCAGGAGCCTGCGAACCGTCCATGCAGGCTCCCCATCGATGATCCGGGCAGGAGGCGGCGCCGGTCCGGGAGCACAGAGGGGTGAGGTGTGGTGTGGCTTGATCCGGGAAACATGAAAAACCGGGTGGACCCGCAGTGAAGCTGGGAGCTGGAGCTTCACTGCGGCCGGACTGAGGACTTTGAGGATCTTGAATGGACCAATATACCTGTCCTTGAGTTTGGGTGAGTCCACTTGGAGGGGGATGTCCTTCGTTGAAAGCCACACCTCCTGCCTGGGCTGGTAAGCAGGGGCCGGGGAACGCCGGCGGTCTGCATGGGCCTTAGCCCTCGTCCGGGCCTTCAACAAGGCAGAACGGGCGGTGCGCCACACCCGACGGCATCTTCGCAGGTGGGCCTGGACCGAGGGCACACCGACCTCTCCCTCCACCACGGGGAACAATGGGGGCTGGTACCCCAGACACACCTCAAATGGGGAGAGGCCGGTGGCAGAGGACACCTGGCTGTTATGGGCGTACTCGATCCAGGCCAGATGGTGACTCCAGGCCGACGGGTGCGCGGATGTAACACAGCGGAGGGCCTGTTCAAGTTCTTGGTTGGCCCGCTCTGCCTGTCCATTCGTCTGAGGGTGATACCCGGACGAGAGGCTCACATTGGCCCCCAGTTCTCTGCAGAAACTCCTCCAAAGCTGTGAGGAGAACTGAGGACCACGGTCCGAGACAATGTCAGTTGGTATCCCATGCAGACGTACGACGTGATGGACCAGGAGGTCTGCTGTCTCCTGGGCCATAGGGAGCTTCGGGAGGGCCACGAAGTGGGCCGCCTTGGAGAAACGGTCCACTATCATGAAGATGGTCGTCATGCCCTGGGACGGCGGGAGGCCCGTGACAAAGTCCAGGCCAATGTGAGACCAGGGGCGACGAGGCACCGGAAGCGGTTGCAGAAGTCCTTGTGTCTTGGAGTGGTCAGCCTTGCCCCTGGCACAGGTGGTGCAGGCCTGGACATACTCCCGGACGTCGGCCTCCATGGACGCCCACCAGAAGCGCTGCCGGACAACTGCCACAGTCCTACGCACCCCTGGATGACAGGAGAGCTTGGACCCGTGACAGAAGTCCAAGACTGCAGCTCTGGCCTCTGGTGGGACGTATAACCGGTTCTTTGGTCCAGTTCCGGGGTCTGGGCTCTGTGCCAGGGCCTCCCGGACGGTCTTCTCCACGTCCCAGGTGAGGGTGGCCACGATAGTGGACTCCGGAATGATGGGCTCCGGTGGATCCGACAGCTCAGTCTTGACCTCATCTTCATGCACCCGGGACAAGGCATCCGATCTCTGGTTCTTGGTCCCGGGGCGGTAGGTGATTCGGAAGTCAAAACGCCCGAAGAACAGTGACCAGCGGGCTTGCCTGGGGTTCAGCCGCTTGGCGGTCCTGATATACTCCAGGTTCCGATGGTCAGTGAAAACCGTGAACGGCACAGACGCTCCCTCCAACAGGTGTCTCCACTCCTCAAGAGCCTCTTTCACTGCAAGGAGTTCTCCATTGCCGATGTCATAGTTCCGTTCAGCTGGGGTCAACCTGCGAGAAAAGTAGGCACACGGGTGAAGAACCTTATCGGTCTCTCCGCTCTGAGATAGCACGGCTCCTATCCCTGAGTCAGAGGCGTCCACTTCAGCCACGAACTGGCGGCTAGGGTCGGGCTGCACTAGAACTGGTGCAGATGAGAACCGGCATTTCAACTCCTTGAACGCGGCTTCGCACCGATCCGACCAGGTGAAGGGGACTTTTGGAGAGGTCAGGGCTGTCAGGGGGCTAACTACCTGACTGTAGCCCTTAATGAACCTCCTATAGAAATTAGCGAAGCCGAGGAACTGTTGCAGCTTCCTACGGCTTGTTGGTTGGGGCCAATCTCTCACCGCCGCAACCTTGGCCGGATCAGGGGCGACGGAGTTGGAAGAGATGATGAACCCCAGGAAGGACAAAGAGGTGCGGTGAAACTCACACTTCTCACCCTTCACAAACAGCCGGTTCTCCAACAACCGCTGCAGGACCTGACGTACATGCTGGACATGAGTCTCAGGGTCCGGGGAAAAGATGAGTATGTCATCCAGATATATGAAGACGAATCGGTGCAGGAAGTCCTGCAAGACGTCATTAACCAAAGCTTGGAACGTCACGGGGGCGTTAGTGAGGCCGAATGGCATGACCAGGTACTCAAAATGACCTAATGGGGTGTTGAATGCCATCTTCCATTTGTCTCCCTTCCGGATCCGAACCAGGTGGTACGCATTCCTGAGGTCCAGTTTGGTGAAAATTTGGGCTCCATGCAGGGGCGTGAACACTGAATCCAACAGGGGTAAAGGGTATCGATTACGAACCGTTATGTCGTTCAGCCCCCTGTAATCAATGCATGGACAGAGTCCGCCATCTTTCTTGCCCACAAAAAAGAAACCTGCACCCATCGGGGAGATGGAATTCCGGATCAACCTGGCAGCTAATGAGTCCCGGATGTAGGTCTCCATTGATTCGCGCTCGGGACGTGAGAGATTGTACAGCCTGCTGGACGGGAACTCAACGCCCGGGACCAAATCAATGGCACAATCGTACAGAAGGTGCGGGGGAAGGGTGAGGACCAGATCCTTGCTGAAGACATCAGCAAGATCGTGGTACTCAACCGGCACCGCCGTCAGATTGAGAGGGACTTTAACCTCCTCATTAGCATTTACACCGGGAGCAACCGAGGATCCTAAACAATTCTGGTGGCAGGTTTCGCTCCACTGAGCCACAGCCCCAGATGGCCAATCAATCCGGGGATTGTGTTTAATCATCCATGGGAAGCCCAAAATCACGCGGGAGGTAGAAGGAGTTACAAAAAACTCAATCTTCTCCCAGTGATTCCCAGACACTACCAGGGTTACAGGTAGTGTCTTGTGTGTGATAAAAAGGAGAAGAGTGCCATCTAGTGCTCGCACCTTCACTGGCGAAGAAAGCTCCACCAGAGGGAGCCCTACCTCCCTTGCCCATCTGCTATCCAGCATTATTCCCTTCTGACCCCGTGTCCACCAGTGCTGGGGCTTGAAGGGTTAAATCCCCGCTCAGGATTGTAACTGGGAGTCGTGTTGAAAGATGTGTATGACCCACGTGAATGTTTTGACCCCCCCTCAGCCCAGTCTGTAAGGGCGGGCGTTTGTGTTTTGACCGTTTGGGGCAGACTCTGCTGATGCTCACTCGAGCCGCAGACAAAGCACTCCCCGCAGATCAGCCTCCTCTGTCTGAATGTGGCCCTGCTCGTGTCCCTAGCATCGTCAGCAGGGGGAGCTGTAGCCACACGGAGCGCTGTGGCTGTGGAGCGTGGGGAAGACGGCTCTCTTTCGGACCCGGGAGGAAGAGGGATGGCTTGTGCCTGACCACGCCCTTCGCCTCGCTCCCGTCGGCGTTCTTCTAACCGATTGTCCAATTGTATAACCAAATCGATAAGCTCAGCCAAATCCCGCGGTTCCTCCTTAGCCACCAGGTGCTCCTTCAGGACCGACGACAGTCCGTTTATGAAGGCGGCGCGGAGCGCAGTCATATTCCAGCCGGATCTCGCAGCCATGATGCGGAAGTCGACTGCATATTCGGCTGCGCTCCGGCGCCCCTGTCTCATTGACAGCAGCACGGTAGATGCGGTTTCGCCTCTGTTGGGGTGATCAAAAACAGTTCTGAGCTCCCTCACAAACCCAGTATAAGAGGCAAGGAGCCGTGAACTTTGTTCCCAAAGCGCTGTAGCACAAGCGCGTGCCTTACCTCGAAGCAAATTAATCACGTAAGCCACCTTACTGGCATCAGACGCATACATCACGGGACGCTGTGCAAAGACGAGCGAACACTGCATAAGAAAGTCCGCGCACGTCTCCTCACAACCTCCGTACGGATCTGGGGGGCTTATGTATGCTTCAGGTGATGGTGGGGGGGGGGGGGGGGGGGGTCGTTGAATGACCAGTGGAATGTCTGTATTCGGCACCGGGTTGGCAGGAGGAGGAGCTGCAGCAGCGCCCTGAGCGCGCGCTTCCACCTGCGCGGTGAGAGCCTCCATCCTGCGATTAAGGATGATGTTTTGCTCGGTCATCAGGTCCATCCAAGCGGTAAAGGCGGTGAGGATGTGCTGCAACTCACCAATCACGCCTCCAGCCGACGCCTGTGCACCCTGCTCTTCCATTGGCTGTCCAACAGATGGTTGACGCCCCTCGGGATCCATGACGTTGGCCGAGATATCCTGTTGGGGAAAGTGTAGTGACACGGACCCACAACAGGGGGCGCAAATGACGGTCAATAGATGAGCCAAAAGGTAACAATTTAATGTTGTGAATGTGCACAAGGATGATACAGACAATCACAGAATCTGACAGCAGTCAATACACCAAGGTGACGTGTGGGCAGGCTTGAGGATAGAAGACGTCTGTCCTGATAAGAGCCGGAACCACACGATTTCCACCGCCACAGAACCCGGAGAATACTGGAGCCGCCAAGTCCCGAATTCCCAGGTGATCACCGTCCCCGACTGTCGGATCTGGTACTGCTGGGGAGGAGCACAAGCAGTGAGATGTGGGTGTGTGCACACACCCAGTAACAAAAACAGTCAGAATGTGGAAAGTCACCTCCACCTCTAATCACACACACGTGCAGCTCCTGTCAACCACTTATCTGGTTGGGGGTGAAGCGAAGCCGTCGCTGATCACACCAAACGCCAATCCCACAGATAAGGAAACACTTACAGGAAAACGGCTGCAAAGAAGTTCAGACTGTTAGTCAATGTTTTCAGTTTAGCAGAGAATTACCTTCACAGGTAGATGATATCTCGGCAGCGAGGTGGAGATGACATTCGGCTTTTATGGAGTGATGAAATGATGGGTGACAGCTGTCATGAGTTGATGTGTGACAGCTGTCACTCCCGGTTGTGTCCATGGCGGCAGCGCCCTCTCGTGCCTGAAGCCCGCACTTCAGGCAGGGCGCCCTCTGGTGGTGGGCCAGCAGTACCTCCTCTTCTGGCGGCCCACACAACAGGTTACCATGATAGTCAGTCCGCAACGTGTATTTTTGTTATAAACCAGGAAGCTGAAAACACAATTAGAAAAACCGAGTTGGACCTGAATGTATTCCATAAATATCTAAACGGCATCGGAAAAAGCACACAGATTGAAAGCTTACCAGCTAACGACCGGACCATCTGTTAGCAAGTTCTTCATGGAGGTGAAGAAAGCGAACAAGTCCAACACCGTCAGCAACATATTCGAGTGATACTGTAAGTTTGCGTGCTTATATATATATATATATATAACAGCCATATAATAAACAAATTATTAACCTCGTTTGCTCAGTCTGTACGGCGATATCAGACCTCTGTATTGTTGCTCGATCTGTACTAACACCTCGGTCTGATATTTCCCTGTACAGACTGAGCAAACGAGGTTAATAATCATTTATTATGATTATGATTTTAAGTTTTCCATATTATTATAGGCTTTATTATTAGTTTTCAGAGAGAGAGAGAGAGAGAGAGACCCATTTTGCTTGAAAATAAATGAGTTACACATAAAGTTGTTGAGATAAAAAGCCAATACATGTACTTTATAATTGCAAATTAAAGTAAAAATTATTTTAATTTCATAATTATGAGCGAGATGAGTATTTTTTTTAAACTTTCTGTTTCATAATTGCAATATCAAAATAATAAAATGTGTAGACATTCTATATTGTGACTTATCACCCAAACACAAGCATAATTATGACTTGGGAAATCATAATATCACCTTTAGTTTTATTTTTTAAACTGGAAATGTCAACTTTCTGTGGCAATATTAAAACAAAACAAAACAACAACAAAAAAAGGATATAAAAAAATCCAGATGTTGTACTCACCCCAACACTCTGTGTGAGTCTTTTGAAAATTCATCCTCACAGAGGACTTTTCAAAGTAAAAATTAAGATATAATGACCAGATTTTCTTTTTTATACTCCGTATAAAAAGTAGACAAGAAAACATATTTATACGGCACCTTTTAAAATACAACTGTCATTAAGGGCTTCATAATCAGCAAATCATGAGATTAACACAAATGCTAAAATGCAATAAAAACTAGAAGCACTCAGAGAGTGCAAACCTCCGCCAAGGCCATGGGGTCACTGACGCCATAACATCTACATGCCGTGGAATCAATGAACCTACAAAAGTCTAACAATGATGTTTGCTCAGTAGTAAAAAAAAGTTTCACCTGCTGTGACTGGACAGCATGTATCCTTAGCACTTGGCATCACAGTTTATTGCAACTTGCACCTTTCCCAGAAGCTACTGTCATCTGAGCACTGATACTGATATTGCATGTGCTTATAGACAAAAGCAAATAAGAGACAAAATTCAATTTATTATTCAACTAAACTGCAAATATATGAAATTTTTAACATTTATGAAACGCTTCTCTAAACAAGGCCATAGGGTCACTGACCCTAAAGAGATTCCCTCCTTGGCACAGTGATCTATTTCTTTTTGTCTGTTTCTCTAAAATTGTATGTAATAATCATTAGATTATTAATATATAAACAAAAATAAATTTAAGAAATATTACAATTTGAAAACAAATGCACCCCGAACGTGATGACAGCTGCAACTCCTTATTGCTAACTGTTAACAATGAAAATGCCATAGACATGCTAACACATTAGCATCGGGATCCGGATCGTGATCCGGATCACCACTAAAATTTAATCACTTGTTCCTCTTGTCATTTCCAACCACTCCACAAAATTTCATCAAAATCTGTTCAAAACTTTTTGAGTTATCCTGCTGACAGACAGACAGACCCGACCGAAATCATAACCTCCTTGGCGGAGGTACAACTAAATAAAAGCAGGATTGAACAGGTCTGTGTAGCACCAGTGGCGAGAGACCCACTGGGACCAGTGCCAGTGCTGGCACAATTGGCAAGTAAGGGGGATGTATAGATGCAACAAAGGAATGAACCAGGCCACAGACTGAAAGCTTGTCAAACTGCCAGTGTCTTTATAGTGAAAAGAAGAAGAAAATATACACTATTTATAATTTGCGAGAAACCATTTGATGTCTCAACCACATAAATGTTCCCCAGTGCAACTCACCGTTACACAGATGGTCAGGAGAATTGGGTTCAATCCAACTTTAGTTGAGTCAGTTGAAATCTAGGTTTTTTTTTTTTTTTTATCAAGTCTTAAGTTCTTCTATGTAGGGTTTCTATTAATCTGAAGCCCTGGTCACACGGTACTAACGAAGGACAATGAAGCCCAAACAAAAAAGAAATCTGGACTTTCGTTGACTTTCGGAGGTGTCGTTTAACCTTCGTCCAGCTTCATTGCGCTTTGTCAGATTTTTTTTTTAACTGTTGAAAAATCGGAATGAATACTGGTGACAGCCTCAAATCGTCCAAATTTTATTTTGCTTTTATCCATGACTGTTTCTTATGGTTTGCTTAGTTTTCATAACATTAGCATTTTGTTGTATTTTCAACCTCACAAGTCCGATGTATTGACCGAAGATTAACGATATATGAACGAATCAATAGCTAACGTTTCAACGAGCTGAACGAAACATCCTTGTATTGCTAATGAATCATCCATGTTTGGGACGAAAAAGCAACGTTTTCAAACAGACACAATAGTGTTAAGAACGTTTTATCAACTACTTTAACTATTTACACACACTTCAACCATTTATGGCTGGCCTGTGTGTGCGTGCGAATACTCAGAATATGAAGACAAACAAAACTTGTTATGAAGACAAACAAAATCTCTCACCTGTTGTCAAGACAAACCTGCACCTGCAAGAACTGCGGACATGAGGAGAAGGCTGACTGCACTTGGTTTCATACCCGCTGTTGGTCACGTCACTGTGAATGTTTTGTTTTGATTTCATTTAAAGCATCGAGGTCGACATTCGCTTCATTTTTCTTTTATTAGTTTTGGTTTTGTTTTGTTCAATTTTTTGCTCTTTATTTGCAGGCTTTTCGGTGATGGGAAAGATGCAAGATCTTTCATCCATTGTTTCTCGACAATTTGCAACTTTTTGACTTCTTATCCTTCGTCCAGCTTTTGCTGTGTGCCGTGTGACATGTGACTTGGCCCTCAGTCAACTTACTTCCTCTAATAGTTCTCAGTTGATTTCAGTTAGGCCTATTTAAATTTTACTTCCTTTGTTCAGTTGGTTAGTAAGTATGTCATCTTTGGCTGGATAATTTCAGTAGTACACTTGGGTTTTCATTAACTATCTGACACCAATCCAACAAAAGTCACAGTTAATCAAGATCAAAACAGTTTCATGTATCCATATTAAATAAAGGGACAATTTCCTTTCCAACCAGTCCAGATTCCAGGTCCTTGAAAAGATGAGGAAAAATCTACAAGTTTCCCTCTGTGCATTGTACCACAATACTGATCCTACCACAGTTCAGAAGAACCGAAACAATGTTTTTGTGCTTGATTGTCGATATGGAAGACCTCACAGAAACACAGTTCTTCAGTGGTGAAGCTCCGATGGGTGGCTCGCCAGTGGGATCCAGTCTAATCTCGGATGTGCAGACACCATGAACTTCATCCCACAATAAACCTGACCTGTCATA
Organism: Thalassophryne amazonica; assembly: GCF_902500255.1. NCBI lineage: Eukaryota > Metazoa > Chordata > Actinopteri > Batrachoidiformes > Batrachoididae > Thalassophryne > Thalassophryne amazonica. The sequence continues at coordinate 42,286,013 of NC_047118.1, read as the reverse complement.
CAACAGTGCAGTGTGCAGATAGTTAGTTTTCATGTAAAGCACTGACATACAGATCAGTTCCCACTTAAAGTGAGAATGCACACTGTAACAGTGGCAATGCTCAGAGAGAGCGTACTGTAACAGTGGACACGCCCAGAGAGCGTACACCATAATGGCAACAACGCTCATGCTCTGCCACAAAGCCTAAGCACCTCATGTAACCCATCTGCCTTTCGCTTAGTAAATCATTTCACTCAACAATATGAATGCAGTAACAATTATAAATTTGCCTACAACAGGTTAACTTAGTTGTTCAGTAACACATTGGAAGGATAAATTTTCTCCCAAACGATGGAAAAACGGCTTGCTTGGTCTATCGTTTGTTTTACTTTGTTATGGTTAGTTATTTGCTTTTATTATTCATTGCTGTTTAAAAATTTCCGTCCGATTGTTCCTGTCAGGGACCTGGACCCAAAAAAGCTGGACATAAATGTGAGACTCACTCAGGTGCTTAGTGTGTAAAAAGAGTTTTACTGAAGAACCAGGCAAAGGTTGGTACACGGGTAGGCAAGCCAAAATCAGCAACGGTAACCAAAACATGAGACAATGTTGAGGTCAAAAACAGGCAACCCGTTCAGTACACGGCAAGGCAAAAAGTCAAGATCAAAAACAAAAGTATAGCACTGGAATGAAGACACAAGGCACAACGAACTGACGAAGGCATGGGGAAGAACAGAGGGTTTAAATAAGAGTGATTAGGGCAAATAAGATACAGGCGTGGGAGAACAACCAGGAAGAGGGTGTGGCAAACAAAAGGACAAGACACACCCAGATCCCAACCACCAGACAAGAGAGTGCACTCAGACAAACACTAAGCAGACCAAAACCAGAACACCAAGAAAGACCACAACATGAACAGAGTGAAAAGACATAAATAACCATATGACGCAACCACCCACATGACAGTTCCCTCCGATGTGTTCCTCTGTGCTTGTTCATGTGTGCACATTCTCGAGTTGTGTGCTAATTCACCTTTTCTCCTCCCTACCACGGAGAGTAGCTCAACTAATTGGCTGTTCTCACAGCACCTCAAATCAAGGGAAACGTACACCATTTTCAAAATAAGAGCATCAGCACCACCTCTTATCCTTAAAGCTATTTTTAACCTGGGTTACACATTTTATTATTGTTTGACTTGGATCTGTGCTCAAATGTGAGGACAATGTGCACTCCAAAGGACAGGGCTGACTTATGTCATGACACAGATATCACAATGAATGATGTGAAGAAATAAAAGTTATGATGTCCTTGATTTTTCTTGTTCCACATGCTATTTGTTTCCAACTTTAGCTCCTTTATTTTGATTCCAGGAGACCAGCTGGCCAGGTCACCGTTTTGGAATCACTCAGGTCAGCAGCTGCTATGTGCTTCTTGTATGTATCAAGCCAAAACCGAGATAACTGCTGTGTCCTTGCATGCGCATATAGATGAATAAATCCCTGTAGAGACACGTGAGACACCCAAGACCTTCTGCTGCATCCGTCACGGTTTGCGAGTCCCTCATGCAATGCCCTTGGGTTGGTCCATCTGGACATTATAGCTGCGGTTATACAAAGCTCTGTGTGTGTGTGTGTGTGTGTGTGTGTGTGTGTGTGTGTGTGTGTGTGTGTGTGTGTGTGTGTAGATCAACATTATTTGTGTGAGCTGTCACTGTTTTATACTTTAAGTGGATTTTTGTTCCACAGTCACTTAATTCAGTTTTCCACAAGCTGGATTCAATACAGTCTGTGGCAGAGGTGGTTTCTCTAAGACTGCAAGGGAAGCTCAGCTTCCCCTAAAATGTCAAAAAATTAAATGGTCAAATATGTATAGTTTATCATTTCATTGATTACAAATGCCTTAGAACACGTTCATCTTGAAGATGAGTTCGTTCCGAATCAGCTACTTATCACAAATTGACTCTATTTTGTTAACTTCTCATAAATCTTTGTCTTATACAGTCTGTGGTCAGTGCGTTTTCCTGTAGAAGCTGAGCGTCCGTTCACTTCAATGGAACTGCCTGGAAAGGTTTTTTCATTGGCACGAAATGTGACAGTCATTGGATAAAGCCATGATTTTGTCCCGCCCGTGGACGCTGAGCTTTTCTGGAGGTGAATGGAGCTGTGGGTGGGCCTCGACACTGGAGTTCTGCACAATGATTGGGTGATCAGTCGAAAGGCTGAATCCAGTTTTGATTGACAGTTAGGAATGTGAGAATTAGTTTGGCCATTTTTGCATATTTATCCATTTTTAATTTTATGCCAAAGTGTTTTGAGTACGCTATAAATCAGTCCGTTTAAAGGCGCACAGAGAAGCACACTGGATCAGATGACATTATGTGAGAAGATCTCGGTGAGTTACTCTCTGCTTCGTTCTTCACTAAGTATTTAAAAGTTGTTGCACGTTAATTAAAGTCCCGATTCACAACACAACATCAAAGTATTCATAGTTATAAGTCTATCCGGGCACATGTGGTAATAATTAGTGGTTGGCGATGTATTTTATTCATGAAAATTTGTGACAGAGAAACCGAAGTGTATTGAAACACTGAATCAATATGAAGCAATGGTTTAGGGTTTTGAAGCTTTGATACAATTACATGTGGCAACATCTGCTGGCCAATCTGTAAAATAACATTTGCATGGAACAATGTCAGGAAACAGGCTGTTATGTATGTTTAATAATAAAGGTTCTATGTGTTTTTTTTTAATTATATTTTTGTTTAAAAACATTAATAATATTCTTGTAAAAGTTAAGTCCCTTCGCCTGCTCCATTTTTTTTCACTCGGGGTCACCACAGCAGATCCAAGGTGGACCTGTATGTTGATTCTGGCACAAGTTTTATGCCGGATGCCCTTCCTGACATAATTCCACCTTACATGGAGAAATGTGGCAGGGGTGGGGTTTGAACCAGGAACCATCCACACTGAAACCAAGTGCACTAACCAATTGATATTTGTGCCATCATAAAATACTGTATGTAATAGAGATATAATTGTGAAATGCTTGTGCAACTAGGCACTATTATGACCATTTTACATATTTGAGTTTTTATATAAATAAACTGAGAAATTTTATGATGTAAGTCGACAATGAGCTTCCCCTCTTTGACAGACCAGCAGCCGCCTCTGGTCTCTGGTATACACACTCATGTGCACACAGGGCTGCAACACATCATCCAAAGAGGTTGTTGTCTATGGAGTTAAATTTGTCTCATTAATACCTGCAAATGCACAGAGGGTGATGTACAAATAGTCTTTAATTTGCACACGTGTTTTGCGATCCACAACCACAAATTTCCGATATGTAAGTTGTGTGTTGGTTTTTACAAATAAATGTGTATTTATAAATATGTTTTTTTATTTGTAAAAAACAGGCATTTGCAAAACTGAAAATTCTGTTTGTAAAGTGTGATTCAACATTTGTGGATCACCGATCACATGCATTCATTGTTTTCCTCAGTTACGCAACACTGAGACATTCTGAGCACAAAACTGCTCAGATGTTCACAAATATGTGACTATTCACACTCCCATCCAGTAGATGGCAGTGTTGTTCTATGCATTTTGACGGGGGGGGGGGGGGGGGGGGGAGTGATCACTTTAATTTAATTTAACCTTTATTTAACCTCTTTTGCATGGGAGACCTGGACAATTATCAAGATTCCAATTCATATAACCTGCATGTCTTTAAATGTGGGAGGAAACCGGAGCACCCAGAGGAAACCCATGCAAAATATTATTACCCATAATGCCTTTTGGCATGTGTGTCAGTTAATGCACAAACCTTCAGAGTTAGCATGTTACTTTTAAAAATATGTGCAATATTTTCACTTTGTAAAAATTACAGAGTTGCCATTAATGTCGATAGACTGTCTGGAATTAGTTTAGTTAATAAATTAAACCATGAGTAAAACTGTGATCTTCTGGACTCAAGCCCAACACCTTAACCACTAGACCATCACCTCCCCTAATTATGTCATGTGAAGCACCTTGAGGCAATCTCACTGCGAAATGGCGCTATATAAATTAATAAATTTGATTTGATTTGACAAGATGAGGGACCAGAACCTGGACCAGCACCTCCTGCTTTGTCTGAAACTAAAGGCCATGGGGTTCATAATGTTAATATTACATGCTGATAATACATTGTTTTTATTGTAAAAAGTTTAACTTACTTGTGTGTGTGCATGTGTTTTTGTAGGCAGGTGAGTGTGCGCCTGGACTAAACCATTGTACAACTGTGCAGGGGTGGAAGGGCCCTCAGAGATCTTTCAATATTATTATTAGAGCAGAATTATGTTTCGCAACATTTATACATTCATTCTCATTATATTCTTTTACAACATGAATTGTGTTGTGAAAGTGACGTGACACGGACCCACAACAGGGGGCGTTAATGAACGGACAATGGACGAGGCAGAGGCTGGAGGAGGCCTTGGGCCTTGTGGTGGTCGGCTTTGCCCCTGGCACAGGTGGTGCAGGCCTGGACATACTCCCGGACGTCGGCTTCCATAGACGCCCACCAGAAGTGCTGCCGGACCACTGCCACGATCCTTCGCACCCCTGGGTGACAGGAGAGCTTGGAACCGTGACAGAAGTCAAGGACTGCAGCCCTGGCCTCTGGTGGGACGTACAGTTTGTTCTTCGGACCGGTCCCCGGGTCCGGGCTCCGTGTCAGGGCCTCCCGGACGGTCTTCTCCATGTCCCAAGTAAGGGCGGCCACGACAGTGGACTCGGGGATGATGGTTTCAGTTGGGTCTGACAGCTCGGACTTGACCTCCTCTTCGTGCACCCCGGAACAGGGCGTCAGATCGTTGGTTCTTTGTCCCGGGGCGGTAGGTGATCCGGAAGTCAAAACGCCCGAAGAACAGCGACCAGCGGGCTTGCCTGGGGTTCAGACGCTTCGCGGTCCGGATGTACTCCAGGTTCCGATGGTCCGTGAAAACCGTAAATGGTACCAATGCTCCCTCCAACAGGTGTCTCCACTCCTCAAGAGCCTCCTTCACTACAAGAAGTTCCCGATTGCCGACGTCATAGTTCCGTTCAGCTGGGGTCAACCTGCAGGAAAAGTAGGCACATGGATGGAGAACCTTGTCGGACTCCCCGCTCTGGGATAGCACGGCTCCTATCCCTGAGTCAGAGGCATCCACTTCAACAACAAACTGGCGCTTGGGATCGGGCTGCACCAGAACCGGTGCAGTCGAGAACCGGCGTTTCAACTCCCTAAACGCGGCTTCGCACCGATCTGACCAGGTGAAGGGGACTTTTGTGGAGGTCAGGGCTGTCAGGGGGCTAACTACCTGACTGTAGCCCTTGATGAACCTCCGGTAGAAATTTGCAAAACCGAGGAACTGTTGTAGTTTCCTACGGTTCGTTGGTTGGGGCCAATCTCTCACCGCCGCAACCTTGGCCGGATCAGGGGTGACGGAGTTGGAGGAGATGATGAACCCCAAGAAGGACAAAGAAGTGCGGTGGAACTCACACTTCTCGCCCTTCACAAACAGCCGGTTCTCCAACAACCGCTGTAGGACCTGACGTACATGCTTGACATGGGTCTCAGGATCCGGAGAAAAGATGAGTATATCGTCTAGATATACGAAGACAAACCGATGCAGGAAGTCCCGCAAGACGTCATTAACCAATGCTTGGAACATCACGGGCGCATTGGTGAGGCTGAACGGCATGACCAGGTACTCAAAGTGACCTAACAAGGTGTTAAATGCCGTCTTCCACTCGTCTCCCTCCCGGATCTGAACCAGGTGATAAGCATTCCTAAGATCCAATTTCGTGAAAATTTGGGCTCCATGCAGGGGCGTGAACACTGAATCCAACAGAGGTAACGGGTATTGGTTGCGAACCGTGATCTCGTTCAGCCCTCTGTAATCAATGCATGGACGGAGTCCGCCGTCCTTCTTGCCCACAAAAAAGAAACCAGCACCCATCGGGGAGGTGGAGTTCCGGATCAACCCGGCAGCTAACGAGTCCCGGATGTAGGTCTCCATTGATTCGCATTCCGGACGTGAGAGGTTGTACAGCCTGCTGGACGGGTACTCAGCGCCCGGTATCAAATCAATGGCACAATCGTACGGACGGTGCAGGGGCAGCGTGAGTGCCAGATCCTTGCTGAAGACGTCAGCAAGGTCGTGGTACTCAGCCGGCACCGCCGCCAGATTGGGGGGGACTAAAACCTCCTCCTTAGCTGTCACACCGGGTGGAACCGAGGATCCTAAACACTTCCGGTGGCAGGTTTCGCTCCACTGAACCAAAACCCCAGACGGCCAATCAATCCGGGGATTGTGTTTTAACACCCATGGAAAACCCAAAATCACTCGGGAGGTAGAAGGTGTTACATAAAACACAATCTCCTCCCTGTGATTCCCAGACACCACCAATGTCACTGGCTGAGTCTGGTGTGTGATTAGTGGAAGAAGGGTGCCATCTAGTGCCCGCACCGACAATGGTGACGGTAAGGCCACTAGAGGGAGCCCGACCTCCTTTGCCCATCTGCTATCCAGCAGATTCCATAGCAACGTCAGCAGGGGGAGCTGTTGTCACGTGGAGAGCCCTGGCAGTGGAGCGTGGGGAAGTCGGCTCCCTTTCAGACCCGGGAGGAAGAGGGACGGCGCGTACTTGACCACGCCTCTCGTCTCGCTGCCGTCGGTGTTCCGTTAATCGGTTGTCTAACCGTATAACCAGGTCGATAAGCCCATCTAAATCCCGCGGCTTGTCCTTCGCCACCAGGTGCTCCTTAAGGACCAGAGACAGTCCATTTACAAAGGCGGCGCGGAGCGCAACAGCATTCCAGCCGGCTCGTGCTTTCGCGATGCAGAAGTCGACTGCATACTTCGCTGCGCTCCGACGCCCCTGCCGTATCGACAGCAGCACACTTGAAGCGGTCTCGCCTCTATGAGGGTGGTCGAACACCTGTCGGAACTCCCTCACAAACTCAGTATAAACTGTTAGGAGCCGTGAATTCTGCTCCCAAAGCGCCGTAGCCCAGGCGCGTGCCTCTCCTCGAAGCAAATTGATCACATAAGCCACCCGGCTGGCGTCTGACGCGTACATGATGGGACGCTGTGAAAAGACGAGCGAGCACTGCATCAAGAAGTCCGCGCACGTCTCCACACAGCCTCCGTATGGCTCTGGAGGGCTTATGTATGCTTCAGGGGACGGTGGGGGGGTTCGTTGAACGACCAGCGGAATGTCTGTTTCTGGCACACAGTCAGCAGGAGGAGGTGCTGCAGCAGCGCCCTGAGCACGCACTTCCACCTGGGCGGTGAGAGCCTCTATCCTACGATTGAGAACACTGCTCTGCTTGGTAACTAAGTCCAACTGAGCGGTAAAGGCGGTTAAAATGTGCTGCAGCTCACCCAACACGCCTCCTGCTGGCGCATGTGCACCTCGCTCTTCCATTGGCTGTTCAAGCGATGGTTGACGCCCCTCGGGATCCATGACGCTGGCCGAGAAATCCTGTTGTGAAAGTGACGTGACACGGACCCACAACAGGGGGCGTTAATGAACGGACAATGGATAAGCCAAAAGTAACAATTTAATGTTGTGAATCGCACAACAACGTACAGACAATAACAATATGGTGGACTGTCAATCATACACCAGGTGACGTGTGGGCAGGCTCGACGATAGAAGACGCCTGGCGAGAGAAGAGCTGGATCCCCACACAGCTTCCACCACCAACGGAGCTGAAGAACACCGGAGCCGCCAAGCCCTGCGCCCCAGGTGGCCGCTGTCTTCAGCAGTCAGACCCGGTACTGCTGGCAGAAAACAGAGACAGTCCTGATGAGTGTGAGTTTGCACACTCAGTACTCCCACAGTCAGTGTTTAGTAAAGGAGGGAGAATCTCCACCTCCAATCACACACTCGTGCAGCTCCTGTTTAACCACTTATCTTGGTTTGGGGTGTGAGGCGAAGCCGTCGCTGATCACACCAAACGCCAATCCCACAGATAAGGCAGAACACCACAGGATAACAGCTGCAAAAGAAGTTCAGGTTATCATTCAATGATTTGAGTCAGCAGAGAAAGTTACCTGAATGGTAGCTGATTTCTCGGCGGGGAGGTGGAGTTGCAGTCCGGCCTTTATGGTGGTGGTGAGTAGTGGATGAGTGACAGCTGGTACGGATGATGAGTGACAGCTGTCACTCCTGGTTGCTCCGACGCCCTCTCGTGCTTGAAGCCCGCACTTCAAGCAGGGTGCCATCTTGTGGTGGTGGGCTAGCAGTACCTCCTCTTCAGCGGCCCACACAACAAATTGTATGGACATTAATAAAATGCAACACAAAAATGTATTTAATGCCAGTTTTTTGTGGGCCCCCTCCCATGCTCTGGGCCCTGGGTACATACCCTTTACCCCCCCAGTCCGACGCCCCTGTTGACCAGTACATGTTGAAATCTCAAGTTTATGTTTTCAGCAATTAAATCTTGCACTGGAAAAAAAAAAATGTTAGGCTGTGTGCTACTAGGAGCTACCAAGCTAAAGGATGTCTAGGATAGAAGCCTTATACACATTATCTCCATGCTATAAGCCAAGGTGAGCGTCTATGATGAGGCTGTGTAATCACCTACGTTGAAGTGATTCATCTGGTTTCACTGATACAACAGAAACATGTGCATGTGCACTGTTTACTGTCCAGTTAGTGAACATAGACAGTAGTAAATTAAGAAATGATTCACTATATCAGTAACCATTGTAATCTCTAATAGGTAGCAGCTGGTCATTCACCCATAGCCAATAGGAAATGTGTGTTAATTTAAAAATGTCATTTGTAACTTTCATTTGTCCTGCTTGCAGTCATTGACCTGGATGCTACCTCCTCCATCCCACTACACCAGCATTTGTATTAGATGGAAAAGCATTATAAGAAAGACACACACAGCAGACTAGACCCTATGAGGTCCATTTAACCCATGTTAGATAATATCTGCTAATTCCTTATTTTATTTTAGCTATTAAGTGTTTGTGTTATCTCTTTGGAAGTTTCTGAGACCTAGTTTAAAGTTTAAACATAACATACGTGCAAGTTTCAGATGCAGGGAAGGCTCCCCCTATCTGTGAGAGCCAGTAACATATAGACTAAACCACACCCACTGTAACACCCACATTGTATAAAAATGTTGTGTGAGTTATGTGCGGGGTCTTTTAACCCTCTGGGGTCCAAGGGCGTTTTTTGGACAGTTCACTCGCCTGGCATAAATGTTTTATTATTGCTATTAACAGCCTCCCTGCATACCACAATGAAGTTTTATGTCTCTTTTTTCAGGACAACCTCTGCTTTCATAATATATATGCTTTTGCTTTGTTTTATAAGTGTATTATAGGTTTACAATCAAAAATAAGAAAGGAAAAAGTAAAGCAAAAAATAATTTTCCACACACATTTATTCAAAACACACAGCAAACTATAATAAACAATTGTTTTGACACTTTATAAAGGTAATTTGAGGTCTTGTGTGAAAGACTGTACAACAAAAAGGTTCAAACAAAAGCACAAATGCACATTTTGAACAATATATAAAAAATGGTCTATGCGTTTTGTTGTCTTCATCTCAAAGCAATTTCTGTCTGCTATTACATAAAGGTCACATCACAAACTTCTACTTTTACTGTGTTTTGGAGCAGGGGTGGTGGCAAAGTGGTTAATGTGCTTGGTTTTAGTTCAGAAGGCTCCGGTTTCAAATCCCACCCCTACCACATTTCTCTATGTAATGTGGAGTTGCATCAGGAAGGGCATCCTGCGTAAAACTTGTGCCAATTCAACATGCATATCCACCTTGGATTTGCTGTGGCGACCCCGAGTGCAAACAAGGGAGCAGCCGAAGGGACTTACTGTCCTGCTCAAAGCAGCTTTCATTCACACTCTGGCCCACTTTGATTCCTTACAGTCTCCCCCTTGCTGCATTGATATGGTAAACAGTGCTTTATGCTGAGAAAGCAACAGAGTTATCCAGTAACATTAACATGCAAACTAGTGGAGCAATCCTGATAGTTACACACTCTTTGTTTGAGCACGTGAGATTGTCATCAGAGGCTCTCCGTCTACTTCACTGATCACTGTGTGTAATGGCGCAGGGCTTTTTACGTGAGGTAAATCTGCCCTACGATTGGATTTTGTAAAACCATGTGACGGTGAACCAATTCCGATTGGACACTCACATTGCGCACGTCATCACACAGCTTCTATGAGGAGTACAAAGATGGTTGATGGCTGGCTCGAAAGCCCGTGGAGTTAACTTTTCAGCAAAAAAACAAAGGTAAGTTTCTATCTCATATCATTAAAAAGTTATTTATAATTTACTATAGCTTGGTCTTAGCCATCATATATGACGGCGTCAGCCCCAGAGGATTAACAAGATGGGCGCAGTCTGTGAAGACCCAGGCCTGGTTTTCAACGTGACTTTCCATAAATTCAAAATGAGGAATATATCGATGTGGTTCTTTGCAAGGGGCAGTAAGTTACATAAAGAACCAGGGGAAATTACACCCTCAGGAATATAATTCTCATTAGAAGGGGACACTAATTACCTGAAACCTGAAGGCTGAAGACAGAAGTAGGGCATGAAAAACAGTGAGGCTAGTCATCAAATTAGAATTTCACTTTTTACATCAGTATTGGGAACTCATCTCCTACACAGCCACGCTACGCTGACTTTCCTATAAGGCTTCACAGGCAGTATCTTGTGGATGAGTGGTTCTGGCCTTTGATCCTGTAATGAGGATTGCTCCTAATTCAGCGATCAGGGTCTAGGTCAGGATCCTCACACTGAGTGCAGGAAGTAAGGAAAGGAAAGCAGACAGGAAAAAAGTAACCAGCTTCATGATTCAGTGATCAAGATCAAAGAGTAAGAGAGAGACAGTGAGTTAATTATTTCCAGGCATTGAAGCCTCGTGCTTATCTTCGGTTTTTGTAGTGTGACGCAGATAAGAATCAACAATAGTGGTCTTCAACTTCTTCCTTATCTTGGCGAGAACACCGCTGGAAAAATGTTATTAGATTCAAGACCCATGCTCAAGGGGGTAAATACATTAATACCTCAACATGTTGGAGACAGTGTGGCTCGGATAAAGCTGACCGCTATCATATATTTTGGGCTTCCCCTAAATTATACTCTTATTGGAAAGAAATTCATAAATGTCTGATTTTGGTATTTGGTAGCAATGCAGAATTTAATTTTTAAAATCTTTTTTTTTTTTTTTGGGCAAGGGGGACTTTTTGCAGCAGAGAAGTGATTAAAAAAATGCTATAAGCCCTTTTAGCAGCATGTAAAAAAATATTACCAAGAAATGGTTAACCCCAAACCCACCGTCGGTGATTGGTTGGACTGACATAGTCCTTGAAATTTTTTAAATGGAAAAATTAACCCATATAATCAATGTTAAAAAGGAGGAATTTTATTGCATTTGGAAAAAATGGATTACATATATTGCCCCAACAAGAGCTGATTTTTTTTTTTTTTTTTTTTACTTCTCTGGCATGTCTAAATTAAGTGTCTCAAGAATCATTTGTAAATCCTCTTTTTTCCCCTTCCTCTCAGTAGGCTCCCCATTGTTATTTATAGTTCTTGATTTCATTTTGATCTTTCTTTAAAATTGTTATTTTTACTCCTCTCCATTATGTATGTATGGAGGTATATATGCCGGAAAAGTGCTGATGTCCACGTCTTTTCACAATTCCTGTGCTAGTCAGATGACATACCGGATCAACACAGCGTCCAGTTTAAAAATGAACGGCACATTTCACTGTTACAGGAGTTTTTGTCATGGAAAGAGAAGCTGCTCCACCGCGCGTCGCGGTGCAGCCGCTTGGCGCAAAGCAACGCCATAATGAAGCCTTCCAGGACATGTTGGGGCAGGTCCAGCTCATGCACAATCACAATAGGATAATCACAAGACTGAAAAGCAACCGACAGCCATCTGAAATCCACCTTTAAGCCGTCCTGTGAGACCAACACCGAGGTGGTTTTGTGCCGCGCCATGAGCGGCACGGTGGCGCGTCCCTCCGCTTCTTTTTCCATGAAAAAAAGTCCTGTAACGGTGGAATGTGCCGATAAAGTGCTGATATCCACATCTTCTGCCTTTTTGTGAAAGTCAGACGAGGTCCCGGATCAACAAAGCTTTCACGTTGGAAATGGTCTGGTTGTTCCAGCGGGGTGTCAGCCTGTCGATGGGGGCTGGGAGCACGTCACACTCTCAGCAGTTGTGGGCCGTCCTTAAAGGGGTAGTAACAACCCGTAATCTGTTTAATCCCCATAAAATCGTCCCTGAAAGCCATATTAATTTTTCGAACGGTGTCCACCTGGAGATCTCTCACAGTTTCTGGAAAAAAGTTGATGCAGCAAAGCTCCAAATCGTTCAGACATTTATTCGCAATAAAAAAATAGACGAGAGGGGTGGACCACACCTCACTCCAAGCCTGCTCACAGGCGAATGACGCAACTGACAGGCATGAAAAAACTCACGCATGCGCACGAGGGTTCAAGCTTGTCTGACGCAATCACACGTGATTCAAATCCATATGGTTTTTTAAAAAAATAATAAGGTCGGATGCTTTTCTAACAGACCTCGTATGTATACATATGCACATATTTGGAGATGGGTAGATTTTGTACCAATGGGCGAGTGAAAGAAGAGTTTGCCCTCAGTATTTGGCAATGGAAACTACTTGGTGTAGTTCTAAGGGTGGTGAATCTGTTTGTTTGGTAAAAAGTGGCCCTTAAAAAATTGAAAAAAATGGAAGACTGCTTTATTTTTAAAATATGTGTGTATGTGTAACTATATATATATATATATATATACGAGGTCTATTAGATAATAAACTGACCCTTTTATTTTTTTTTAACTATATGGATTTGAATGACGTGCGATTACACCAATCATGCTTGAACCCTCGTGCACATGCGTGAGTTTTTTCACGTGTGTTGGCGATGTCATTTCCCTGTGGGCAGGCCTTGAGTGAGATGTGGTCCCGCCCTCTCGGCTGAATTCCTTTGTTTCACACGCTGCTCGAGACGGCGCACGTTGCTTTATCAAAAATTTTTCTGGACCTGTGAGGAATATCCGAGTGGACACTATTCGAGAAATTAAGCTGGTTTTCAGTGAAAAGTTTAATGGCTGATGAGAGATTATGGGGTGTTTGTCGGTGTAAGGACTTCCCACGGAGCAGGACGTCGTGCAGCGCTTCCAGGCGCCGTCGTCGGCCTGTTTCGACCTGAAAACATCCTAATTTAAGGCTTTATTCACCCAGGACGTCGTGAGAGAACAGAGAAGATTCAGAAGAGGCCGGCATGAGGACTTTATGCGGACATTCCACTGTTTAAGGACATTTTTTAATGAAAGACGTGCGCGCAAATTCGCCGAGTCGTTTCCGTGATGACTCGGCAAATCTGTGTGCGCCGCAACAGGAAAAACACCTCCGTGTTGAAAACCATTTGTAAAATTCAGGTGGCTTTTGATGGCTTTCAACAAGTGAGTAACTGAGAAATTGTTTAACAGCTTGGGCATGTTCCAACTTGCCCGTTAAGGTTTCCAACGGAGGTGTTTTTCCTGTCGCGACCCCCCGCGGTCGGGTCCGGCCCGACATGCGACTCTGCCCGCACATTCTTTCATTACAAAATGTCCATTAACAATGGAATGTCCGAATAAACTCCTCATACCGTCTTCTTCTGAAAGTTCTGTTCTCTGACGACTTACTGTGTCAACAGAGCCTGAAATGTGGAAGTTTTCAACTTGAAACGGAAAGACGCTGCCACCTCGAAGCGCAGATCGCCGTCAGGCGCCGTGGGCCGTCCTTACGGCGACAGTACCAGACCAAAATCTCTCATCAGCCGTTAAAATTTTTACCGAAAACCAGCTGAATTTATCGAATGGTGTCCACTCAGTTATGCCTTACAGTTTTGAAAAAATTTTGATCAAACAAAGCAGCAGTCTCTGAGCCATTCCTAAACAATGAAAAAATCGACAAGAGGGTGGGCCACTCCTCACTCAAAGACTGCCCACAGGCGAATGACGTAACCGACAGGCATGAAAAAACTCTCGCATGCCCACGAGGGTTCAAGCATGTCTGATGTAATCACACGTGATTCAAATCCATATGGTTTTTGAAAAAAATAATAAGGTCGGATACTCTTCTAATAGACCTCGTATATATATATATATATACGAGGGCTGTCAATAAAGTAACGGTCCTTTTTATTTTTTTCAAAAACTATATGGATTTCATTCATATGTTTTTACGTCAGACATGCTTGAACCCTCGTGCGCATGCGTGAGTTTTTCCACGCCTGTCGGTGACGTCATTCGCCTGTGAGCACTCCTTGTGGGAGGAGTCATCCAGCCCCTCGTCGGAATTCCTTTGTCTGACAAGTTGCTGAGAGACTGGCGCGTTGTTTGATCAAAATTTTTTCTAAACCTGTGAGACACATCGAAGTGGACACGGTTCGAAAAATTAAGCTGGTTTTCAGTGAAAATTTTAACGGCTGATGAGAGATTTTGAGGTGATTCTGTCGCTTTAAGGACTTTTCACGGTGCGAGACGTCGCGCTGCGCTCTCAGGCGGCGTCATCAGCCTGTTCAAGCTGAAAACCTCCACATTTCAGGCTCTATTGATCCAGGACGTCGTGAGAGAACAGAGAAGTTTCAGAAGAAGTCGGTTTCAGCATTTTATCCGGATATTCCACTGTTAAAGGAGATTTTTTTAATGAAAGACGTGCGGACGGATCCGCGCGTCGGGACGCAGCCGACGCGGTGCGACGGCACAGGAAAAACACCTCCGTGTTGATAACCATTTGTAAAATCCAGGCGGCTTTTGATGGCTTTCAGTGGAGTGAGTATATGAGAAATTGTTTAACAGGCAGGACATGTTCCAACTTGTCCTTAAGGCTTTCAACAGAGGTGTTTTTCCTGTGGCGGAGCGTCGCGGCGGCTGCGTCCCGATGCGCGAACCCGTCCGCACGTCTTTCATTAAAAAAATCTCCTTTAACAGTGGAATATCCGGATAAAATGCTGAAACCGACTTCTTCTGAAACTTCTCTGTTCTCTCACGACGTCCTGGATCAATAGAGCTTGAAATGTGGAGGTTTTCAGCTTGAACAGGCTGATGACGCCGCCTGAGAGCGCTGCGCGACGTCTCGCACCGTGAAAAGTCCTTAAAGCGACAGTATCACCTCAAAATCTCTCATCAGCCGTTAAAATTTTCACTGAAAACCAGCTTAATTTTTCGAACCGTGTCCACTTCGATGTGTCTCACAGGTTTAGAAAAAAATTTGATCAAACAACGCGCCAGTCTCTCAGCAACTTCTCAGACAAAGGAATTCCGACGAGGGGCTGGACGACTCCTCCCACAAGGAGTGCTCACAGGCGAATGACGTCACCGACAGGCATGGAAAAACTCACGCATGCGCACGAGGGTTCAAGCATGTCTGACGTAAAAACATATGAATAAATCCATATAGTTTTTGAAAAAAATAAAAAGGACCGTTACTTTATTGACAGCCCTCGTATATATATATATATATATATATATATATATATAGAGAGAGAGAGAGAGAGAGAGAGAGAGAGAGAGAGAGAGAGAGAGAGAGAGAGAGAGACGTATGTATGCTTAATTTTTTTTATTCTTACAAATAACAATAAAATGGGGGAAAAAAAAATCAACAATAATTTCCCCTATGGGAATGGAGTCTATTACAAGTTACTCTCCAGCCAACATTGGTGCCCATTTACAACTGGGTGGGTGGACTGGAACAAGGTTGCTGAAGTGTCTTGTCCTAGAACACAGGTAGCCCAAGATGGACATGCCTGTAATTGAACCCTGTTCTTTTGGCTGGAGGTTCAGCTTCTGTTCCACAGAACCAACTGCTCTCTGATCAGGATTAGCCATCAGAATCAAAGAACAAGTGATCAGGATAAAAGGTGCGCCGTCACAGCGTCAGTCAGGATCACAGGTGGGGATCAAAAGTGGTGAATCAGGATGTTTCCTTTGGTCTTTCAGCTTTCCCCATTTGCTCAGGTTCACCACAGCAGGTCCAGTATAGAGCTGCTGTAAAATTGGGATTTGGCACAAACTTCATGCCAGATGCTCTGCCTGGCCAACTCCAGTTCTACATGGAGGTTCGTCCCGGTGTTCCCAAGCAGTCTTCCGGCCAAAACAAACAAACAAACAACAACAACAAAAAAAACAGTCTATTTTATATTTCACTTCGGAGATCTGACAATCAAGTGTGCACTGAAAACTGATCATATCTCATTCTTTGCCCAGCTGTGTCGCAACATTTTTTGTTTGAGATGGTACTCATGAAGAAAGAAAGAAAGAAAGAAAAAGCCAAAGGCACTTGGCAGCCTGAATCATTATCATATGGTCTGCAGATTCTGTCAGCAGTTGAACAGAACTATGGGGAAAATCTATGCAATTCATACATACAGTGTGTCCTCATTAAAATAAAACTTGGACATGTGCCTACGTTCTTAAGGAAAACCAAACAAGCTTCTTGACAAATGTGACTTAACTACACCATGTGCTCACCTTAAAAAAAGAAACCTTATATGTCATGGTACTTTTTGTCCCCGTCTGGAAAGGAAACTACATTGTTTTTTGTGTCAAGTACGGTACAGTCAAAATTACTGACACTAGTTTATTTTAAATGTAGAATTTAAGATTTGTTTATGACTGCATATTAACCAATTTGAGAAAACCACAATATTAAAAAAGTCCAGTTATTGAACAACAACTTTTTTATGTCGTGAAATAAAATGTAATTAAAATACACAGTTGACAATTACTGGCCCCCTTTGAGGAATTTCTATTAAATAACCACTTTCACAGCCAATTTTGTTTAAAAAAAAGAAAAAATACAACAGTAATGTAAACCTGTCTGGAGTGAGGGAAGCCACCAAGACACCTATTAAAAGTTAGGAGGAGTTATAGGCATGGGTGGTTGTGACTGGTGAAACTGTGGATTGTGCAGATTTTGTCCTTTGCATCACAACAGATAGATGATTTCTTTTAGGTGATGGGAATAGACCATTTGTCTGCCTGAGTAGTTGCAAACCAGGACACAGGGCAGTTAGGTCGCATTGAGGATTGCGGCCCTTTAAATTGGCTTTGTTCAAGGATAACTCTTACATCAATTAAGATATGTGTCATGAACAAGATTGCCATCTATAAACAGTCCAAACATTAAAAAAGCCTGTGGTATAGTTTACATATGGATGATGTTTGGTTACTTTCTAGGAAGTTAAACAGAAAGATATTGCAGAGTTCTGAGACGCATCTCTGATTTTACTGATGGGCTGGAACAAGTAGCTCTGAGCCAATAAACGGCAGCAGCACACCAAACAAAGCTCTGAAGGCGCACAAAGAATCCAAGCCGATCGAGTCAGGAGAATGACAGGGAGGAGAGAAACAGTTACAGAAACATAGTCATGAAGAGAGGAAACGATGGAAAGCCTACGAAGTAAAAAAACACACACATACAGTATTTGATGTTCCAAAATCGGCCCGGTTATTCATTTTTCTTTACAGTAGTGTTTTTACCGTTTGCTGTTGAAATGTGCCATTTCACTCATCAACATCATGAAAAATTGATGTTGAAGACAGATGAAGGGTGCAAAAAAAAAAAGAGGATTTCAGGAAACGCAAGGACCTGAGCTCGATCAGTGTTTGACTTTATCTTCTGCTGCTGTCGAGTGTTTTAAATGAAGCCAAACCACATCCTCTCAACTCGACCCCGACACAGCAAACAAACAAGAACGCAGAAGAGATACTGCCAGAAAAATGTAGACATCATTAAGACTTAAAGTCACTTGAATCAAGTAAGATATAACTATACTTTTCCTAGAACGTTTGCCCAATGACTTTGTGACTTTTGGTCACAAAGTGACTGTCTTTCGTTCCTGGTGAGTGGAG
This sequence comes from Thalassophryne amazonica, assembly GCF_902500255.1. Lineage (NCBI taxonomy): Eukaryota > Metazoa > Chordata > Actinopteri > Batrachoidiformes > Batrachoididae > Thalassophryne > Thalassophryne amazonica. Next base: position 42,268,079 of record NC_047118.1, on the reverse strand, counting down.
AGCTGTGTGGCTTGGCACAACACGTTCGTAACAGTGGTTGACTGTTGACTGACTAGAACATTTCCAGGTTGGTGGAGGATGTTGTGCCAATCTTGGTAGATCTCTTCCTTTCTCTATCCCTTCTCCTCACCAGCTGACCCAATGTCACTGACCGAACAGTCCCCTCTAAAAATCTGTCCCCCTTGTCTTCACTGCGCATGCATCATTTCAGAGCGTCGGCAGCAATTCACCTCGTTTCTGCTTAAAACTGCACTCCACTCATCATCTATCTCAGTGACAGATATCTGAAGCTTTTGTACAACAATTATTTCCATATATATTCAGCATTATTTCATAACAAAAAAATGGGGGACTGATCAGAGCACCCCAGCAGCATTTCTGAGACTGACTCTGAGTTTAACTCTCTACACCCAAAGTGACCAAAGAGAATAATGTTATTAGTTTTTCTCAAATGCTAAAACACATTTCACAAACGTTTCCTCCATGTCCCCCAATGTCTAAACACAACACCCTTTTCTAAAGCTACACAAACACAACCACACCTTTGCACTTTAAAACTCAAACTTTCACACCAAAAGAGCAGCTCGAAGCTTTCAAAAATGTAAACACTATACACATCATTGCACACTACAGCAAAACAATTGAAAACACAATGCTCAATTTGTGCGAAGGTTCTTTGTTTCATAACTGCCAATGCATATTTCTAGAAACTTTACAGTAACGGATCTTCTTAAATCTCTGTAGAGGATTAGGCATTTAGATTTGTGAGTTTCATATGAAGAGTATAAATCTATAGAAAATACTGCATGTAACACAACTCAATGCAAAAACAGAATCTATTGCACACAACAGTACCCTTGAAAACATGTTCAGGGTGTAAAGTTGTTTTATTTACTTTATTCACACCACACACACACACCACAATCACTGTGCAGCATCATGTCGCTGAGCTGCATCGGACCACATCACCTCATCCACATCGCAGGCTATATTCTCTCTTGCCAGGCACCGCGGGAAAAACACCCTGGAATGGCGAATCCATCCTTGGAAGGCCTCCACTGGGATGTCAACACAGGCCAGCTCCATTGCCCTTAGGAGGTTCTCTCTAGTGTATGGTTGTCTGTCATAAACCTTCCATCTCCACGATGTGAAGAACTCCTCTACAGGGTTCAGGAAAGGGGAGTAGGGTGGCAGACAGACATTTAAAAACTGGTTACTGTTGGTGGTGAACCACTCTCTGATTTGATTTGTTCTGTGGAAGCTGACATTGTCTCAAATGATCACATAAATGGGATGTGCGGGCACAGGATGGTGTTGGTGGCGGTCCAGGAGGATGTCTCTTAGCTCCTCTAGGAAGGTGAGGAGACGTTGGGTGTTGTAAGACCCAAGGACAGCATGCCGGTGGACAAGCCCCTCCGAACTCATGGCCGCACAGAGAGTAATATTACCCCCCCGTTGGCCAGGAACCTCAGTGATGGCTCTTTGGCCAATGATGTTACGGCCTCTTTGCCTTTGTTTCTGCAGGTTGAAGCCAGCCTCATCCAGGAAGAGGTACTCATGAGGTCTGGCCATTGCGTCCAACTGTAATATCCTCTGTGAAAATGTGAAAGTGCACAGGTGTTCAGAACAACAGTCAATCAGGTAGCACAGTATTGTCCAGAAGTACTGTAGGCCACTGAGCAACACAGTATGTCCACTAACTGTACTGTGAACATGGATGTATACCTACTTGCACATACTCGTAATGTAGGTCTTTGTGTCGCGCAGAGTTGCGCTCAAAGGGAACCCTATAGACCTGTTTCATCCGCATCTTTTGGCGCCGGAGAACTCGGCCTATTGTGGCCAAGCTGACATCATCAATGCTCTCGAAATTGACATTATCGGCAATGACTTTGTTTGTGATCTCCCGGAGTCTGATGAGGTTGTTCTCATGAACCATATCCACAATGAGGGTTTCTTGTGCCGCTGTAAATATAGCAACCCACCCACCTCTATGTGGCATTCTTTTAACTCTAAAGAAAGGAACATGTGTTGTCAATTGACATGTTTTACAATAACAACTGATTTGGAACCAATAGACTACTTTCACAGGCTTGTAAAACTGTATTGTGACAAAGCAATAGAGTACAATACCTGTTGTGTTGTCTGAATGCCCTGATAATGGTGGCCACGGTGAACCTACTCAGGTTTGGACGGACTCTTAGTCCTGCTTCAGCCATTGTCATGCCATGGACAATGACATGGTCAGTGACTGTTGCTCGCATCTCGTCCGTAATGGTGGTGCGAGGTTGTCTTGCTCTTCCTCCTGGACCTTCTTCTCTCCCTTGTTGGCCTGCTCCTCTTCCTCCTCTGATTTGAAATCCTCTTCCTCGTTGGCCTGCTCCTCTTCTGATTTGAACTCCTCCTCTTTGTTGGCCTGCTCCTCTTATTCCTCTGATTTGAACTCCTCTTCCTCGTTGGCCAGCTCCTCTCCCTCCTGTGACTCGAATTCCTCTTCCCCTGACTCTGCCTTCATCCATTGTGTTTGTTTGGAATCTTCAGCAAACTGTGCACTCTGAACTTGCTTTTATACATGTGGTCACAGCATTGGCAACATGTGTCTTCAATTTTGAGTTGTCGTGTGTAATGAATGACGCCAGGTGTGTTCATTGTGTTCAAATATTGCTGACTGTGGCAAGCATTTTGCATCACATGAGCTCTCATTTGAGAATATGAGCAGAGCTCTTTTGCAACTTGTGTTTTAGCAAGGAAAAATGTGTTTAGATTTATGAGAATGGGGGATTGTGTTTTGTGAATTGTGTCTTCGTATGAAATGTGTTTATGATATTGGCAAATGATGGCTAGATTTAGTACATGTGTTTAGACAACTGGTCATTTGGTTTAGAGGATTGGCTTTTGTGTTTTAGCATTTGAGAAAAACTGTATTAATCAATCAATCAATCAATCAATTTTTTTTTGTATAGTGCCAAATCACAACAAACAGTTGCCCCAAGGCGCCTTATATTGTAAGGCAAGGCCATACAATAATTATGTAAAACCCCAACGGTCAAAACGACCCCCTGTGAGCAAGCACTTGGCTACAGTGGGAAGGAAAAACTCCCTTTTAACAGGAAGAAACCTCCAGCAGAACCAGGCTCAGGGAGGGGTAGTCTTCTGCTGGGACTGGTTAGGGCTGAGGGAGAGAACCAGGAAAAAGACATGCTGTGGAGGGGAGCAGAGATCGATCACTAATGATTAAATGCAGAGTGGTGCATACAGAGCAAAAAGAGAAAGAAACAGTGCATCATGGGAACCCCCCAGCAGTCTACGTCTATAGCAGCATAACTAAGGGATGGTTCAGGGTCACCTGATCCAGCCCTAACTATAAGCTTTAGCAAAAAGGAAAGTTTTAAGCCTAATCTTAAAAGTAGAGAGGGTGTATTAACCATCAGATGACAAACTAAAACCTCTTAAATCATTCTAGTCAGTTTTAAGCAGAAACGAAGCAATTTTAAGCATAAATGAGACAGTAATCGGTGAACCGCTACTGACACTCTGAAATGATGTAGGCGTAGCAGCAACAAAAACCGAGCTAAAATGACGCTTTGCTCGGAGCGCACATTGCTGCTTTTTGTCAGGCTGCCGCGGTCAAAGTTCAACCCAATCCAACTTTCGCTGCTGTGCGCTGTGACGTAGCTTTGCGCTGTTCAATAGAAATGAGGCATCAGGCCAAAACACAGAAGACTACTTAGCAGAAACCACTGATCAGTGGCAGAAACGTGTCACAGAACTGCTCATTTATACACCACAGTTTTCTGAAGAAAATCCTTGCAAATGTTTTTTTATACCTCAAAATTAATTACTGATTACTGTAAAAAGGTTTAGAACACGTAATTAAAATAGTAAAAAAAATAAAAGATTCTGTTGTGGCTGGGGGTGCCTGGCTGCCTTTGTTTCTGTCTTCTGTTCTGTCTTTTGTTTTTCCTTCCAGGTGGTACGCGTTTAGGACTGAGTGGCTGTGTGGCTGAGTTTTCAGGACCTCACCCTGATCACCTGAGGCTGATCATGTGCAGCTCGTCAGGACTCACAGCTGTGGTGCATCTACACGGATTGGAGCATGGTGGCATTTAAGTCTGGAGTACACAGTGTGTATTTGCCAGAGACTCGACCTTGTGACCAGACGGGTGAGATCGTCGTCTTGAGAGCCATCTCATCATTATGGATGCAGAGAACGTCCAGGTTTGATGCCATGGTCTGTGAAAGAGGAGGGGGTGAGGTCTCACGCTCGTCAGCACACTTCCTGAGGTACGTTAGGTTTTGTGACTAACATTTGTACAGTCAGTAAATGTGGTGTCCCTCACACCTTATTATATTGAGCTGTTATGTTAGTCGTTTAATCAGCTTCCACTGCAGTTGAGTTATGTGAACTGGGTGTTCCATGCCTGCAGGGAGGGAAGCTGATTAGTGATTAAGCCAGAAGTGTTTGCTGTTTGTGTACACCTTTGAGTGGTCTCTCTGTGTGTGGAGTGTGGACTCACATGATGGTTTCTTCTTTCACAGACTCGGTTTGTCGCGGCCACCTGGGGGGTGTCGGCGGGGTCCTTGGGTCTGAACTGTTTCTGGCTCCGGACCGTTTGTGCAGCTGGGAGCGCACCGTTTTATCACCTCGCAGACCGCGCACTCATTTGTTATACTTTTGCACATCACTGTTATGTTTATTAAATTTTGTTATCCTTTGTACCGTGCTCTGCTTATTTCATACTGGGTCCTTCAAACGCTGGTCAGTTCTCCGGGCTGCGTCCGACACATAACAGTAGTCTCTGGCCTAACATCACGGACCCAGCGGTAGCAGAGACGGTACCGTGCTGGGAAGGCGGCAGCAGACGTTCAGAAGTTATCCGGATCAGTTGCGGGTGCTCTCTGCCCGGATGGTGCGTGTTTGAGAACCCATTACTGAATACTGATTTGTGCTCTCTTGCAGCCGTGTTCCTGTGTTGTGCCTTATCCGTGGGTCGTGGTGGAGTGTGACTGGCGACGGCTTTGCGTCACACTCCGACCGGATAAGAGGTAAAACGGGAGCTGCATGAGTGGGGCTGTAATGGGTGAACGCGCACGGCGGAGCTCTGTGGCATGGGTCGCTGAGCTTCCTGTGTTACAGTTGTAGCCCCGTTTCCCCAGGTGAAGATAACTACTGCGTCTGTTGTGTCAGCTCTGGCGTAATTTAGTTGAAACACATTTTTGGTTGTGTGTTACACACAGCTGCGCACAGAAAAGCAGCTTGAGTTTGTTTTCTCTGTTACCAAAGGGGTTTTATTTTCAGCACTCTGGCTCCCTCTGTTGGTGACTGAGTCACATTACCGTTAAGCTCTTAAGTTGGAACAGGTGTGTTCCATTTGTTTGAGCTTAATGGTATACGTCACTTATTAGTTTTGTGTTGGTTCATTTTTTGTGGGTGTTTTTTGAGTTGGTTTTTGTGTGGGATTTTTTTACACTATTAGTGTCTGGGGTCGTGACCCTGCAGTCTGTCTGGAGCATAAAAAAGGACCCAAGTCACTTTGTGTTAGTCTGTTAGTCTTTCTTTTTATTTCTTTTGGTTTCACCTCCCAGGGTTTGATGGGACGGTCCTCTGGGGGGTGATGGGGGGTAATTGGGTTGTTTTTTCTTTTTTTGTTTTTGTTATGCCCCCTCTTCTCCTCTGGCTCCAGCCGTGTGAGCCGTACATGTCGGCGTTGCTGGAGTGGTGCAGTTTGGTTATGCTGGGCGTTTCCCAGGTAACCTCTGCACCCGGGAGGGGTGGGGGTTTGGGGTATCTTCTTTTTATTCCCTCTCTTCTCCTCTGGCTCCAGCTGTGTGAGCCGTGCGTGTCGGCGTTGCTGGAGTGGTGCAGTTTGGTTATGCTGGGCGTTTCCCAGGTAACCTCTGCACCCGGGGGGGGGGGTTTGGGGTATTTTTTTTTATTCCCTCTCTTCTCCTCTGGCTCCAGCCGTGTGAGCCGTAGGTTGTCGGCATTGCTGGAGTGGTGCAGTTTGGTTATGCTGGGCGTTTCCCAGGTAACCTCTGCACCTGGGAGGGGGGGGGGGGGGGGGTTCGGGGTGTTGTTTTTTTTTTGTTGATTCCCTGTTCCACCTCCGGCTTCAGCGCGCCTTTGAGCCGTCTGCCATCGGCGTGGCTGAGGTTTGGGGCAGTGGAATATACCCGCAGCTGGTGGCTGGTTTGGAAGTCAGAGGGGTGGCACCGTTTTGTGCCGTCTGCCATAACCGCTGTTCCACTCCTCCCGGTTGACTTCAGGGGTATAGTCATGGTTGGTGACGCTGGACGTGCTTCCAGTTTCCACTGCGCCGAGGGGGTGGGGCTGGGGTTGTTTTGTTTTTTTGTTTTTTTTCTCCTTTTGTTTTTCCCCCCAGTTTCCGCCCTCAGGGTGTGACTGTGGTGTCCTCTGGGGGGGAAAGGGCTGTGGGTCCATCTAGCCATAGACGGCCGGGGCTGGGTCCGTTGGTCATGAGGGGGGGCGTCTCCTGGGGTTGATGGAACGGTCCTCTGGGAGGCGCTGGGAGTCCCCGTGGGTGACTTTGGATCCCAGAGGGACCTCGGCTGTGGTTATTACTCCTGGAGCTGGCGGGATGTCCTCTGGGGGGTTTGGTCCCTACATGTCGTCGGGGGGGTGGGGGGGGGGGTTAGCATTTTTATTTGCAAGCTTAAGTTTGGGTTGTTTTTCTTTTCTCCTCTTCCCGGGGTTTGATGGGACGGTCCTCTGGGGAGGGGGGGGGGGGGTGGTTTGGTTGTTTGTGTTTGTCTTTTTTGTTTTATGACTAATCAGACTGTAAACATGGTTGGACAAAGGCTGACCGCACAGGTTCAAGAACTCCTGGCCACACCTGTGCTAATTGACTGACAGAAACAAAGGCAAAGATGCAGTCAGAGGAGAAGACGTCAACCGTTCTGTTGGATGAAGATTCTGTTGGAAGATGAATGCAGATACGGTTTCCAGCCATGGTCCCTGGAGGGGGGTGTTTCTCCTGGGCCAGGTTTGTGTGGTCGCCAGGAGGCTTCCCGTGAGGGTGGGGTGCTGTTGTGGCTGGGGGTGCCTGGCTGCCTTTGTTTCTGTCTTCTGTTCTGTCTTTTGTTTTTCCTTCCAGGTGGTACGTGTTTAGGACTGAGTGGCTGTGTGGCTGAGTTTTCAGGACCTCACCCTGATCACCTGAGGCTGATCATGTGCAGCTCGTCAGGACTCACAGCCGTGGTGCATCTACACGGATTGGAGCATGGTGGCATTTAAGTCTGGAGTACACAGTGTGTATTTGCCAGAGACTCGACCTTGTGACCAGACGGGTGAGATCGTCGTCTTGAGAGCCATCTCATCATTATGGATGCAGAGAACGTCCAGGTTTGATGCCATGGTCTGTGAAAGAGGAGGGGGTGAGGTCTCACGCTCGTCAGCACACTTCCTGAGGTACGTTAGGTTTTGTGACTAACATTTGTGCAGTCAGTAAATGTGGTGTCCCTCACACCTTATTATATTGAGCTGTTATGTTAGTCGTTTAATCAGCTTCCACTGCAGTTGAGTTATGTGAACTGGGTGTTCCATGCCTGCAGGGAGGGAAGCTGATTAGTGATTAAGCCAGGAAGTGTTTGCTGTTTGTGTACACCTTTGAGTGGTCTCTCTGTGTGTGGAGTGTGGACTCACATGATGGTTTCTTCTTTCACAGACTCGGTTTGTCGCAGCCACCTGGGGGGTGTCGGCGGGGTCCTTGGGTCCAAACTGTTTCTGGCTCCGGACCGTTTGTGCAGCTGGGAGCGCACCGTTTTATCACCTCGCAGACCGCGCACTCATTTGTTATACTTTTGCACATCACTGTTATGTTTATTAAATTTTGTTATCCTTTGTACCGTGCTCTGCTTATTTCATACTGGGTCCTTCAAACGCTGGTTGGTTCTTCGGGCTGCGTCCGACACATAACAGATTCTTTAGAAACCTTTCTTCATGTGTAAATTAAAACCATAACTTACCTGTTATTTCAGATTAGATGATTTCTTGTTTAACATAAGGAACCTTGAACATTTATTTTTTAGACAAATAAAATAGCATGGAAATGTGCACATTTTAAAGTCTGGTAGATTATTCATATCTCATTTCAATCAGAAAAACAGACACTGTAAATAAATACAAATGTTTATTATAAATGCAACAGGAGATGATTTAACAATGACTGCAGTGTGTTTGTAAAGTAGGACTTCTATGACATAAACCTCATGATTAAATAATTTTTTTAATTGAGTCATTTTAACTTGTAATTACATCAGAATATGCGACTGCCTTTAATGTTGTGATCAGGACAAAGTAATCTCTAAAATATGAACATGACTACTGATTGTGAACATTTTAAAATTGTGCACAACAGGGTTGGGGCTTCTACCTGTGCAAATGTCTTTTGACTTAACTTTGATTTCGTGAACATTTTTAATGATCCATTCATTTATTGCTAAAATATAAAATGAAACAGCTTTTTACAAAATAATAAAATAGTTGCTGTTTAAAGAGCCTTTTATTTAGAAGCAGATGATGTTATGCTGGATTCTCGGGACAAGATGAAGGTCTCTTCTGCAGCTTTGACCTCTGGTAGAGTTTTTAAAGACACTTTTTCTCCATTTTGAAGAGCAGAGACGTTTTCTTCGGACTGGACTTCATGGTGTTCAACTCATCACTGGAGGTTTTTGACGTGCGTCTGAATTTAGGTTGCCTGCACAGCAAATGGGACAAATTGGATTGGGACAAATAAAATAAATAAATATAAAGAAACACTAAACACTGAAAGAAAAAAAAAAAAAACAGACCCCCCACCCCCCAGAAAAAACACTCGGAAGAAAAACACTAAAAAAAACAAAAACAAAAAACCTCTAAGTTATTTAAAGTTGAGCTTTTTGTGGTCTCAGAAGTAACAAAGAAGCTGTAGCTTTATTTGGTAAAAATAAAAACAGACTGAACCATTTTCAAATCAAAGCGTTCACTCAGCTAAACTGTGCTAAAAGGCTAAGCTAATGTTAGCCGAGCATTAAAAATTCTGCAGTGCCCAGTACCACCACGTTTTATTTTTAAATTATTCTCACATTGAGCAAGCTGCAGAACTAAGCTCCGTTGGTCAAACTGGGTGTTTGTATATATTCAAAAGTGAGGAATTTTGGATTTAGAGGGTCTGCTCCTGATGGGAGGCGTTAACTGCCGCATCTGATGCCTTCAATGTGAAAAGCCCATTACACCATTCCTGTCCATCCAGTTACCCTTCTGTCCATGCTGGGCTCTTCTCATTTTGATTTATAGGAGTATTTTAGATAATAATAATAATAATAATAAAAAAAACAAGAACTGCTCGAGTGAATGCTTGTGGGCGATGGGGTAATTATTGTGGAGAGAGAATCTAGACCCTTCAGATGGAGCAGCTAAATGTTGCTAACTGAGTGGAAAAATTGGTGACACACTGTAGTTGAACAGTGTGAAATTAACTGAAAGTGACACAGAGAGTAGCGATGAAGAGAAACAGAACACAAACACAGTCAGCCAGTGAGTGATCACGAGCACTTTGTATTGTGATGTGATAAATAGGAAGTTACTCAGATCAGCAGGGGGTTTGTGCAGCTGTAATATAAAGAGGAGGTTGGAAAGTTTCCCTTTGAAGGAGAAAAATTGTACTTTTTCACACAAACAGGATTCCGTCAATGTGCTGTCTGTGCTGAAAAAAATAATTTAGTGGAGTCTTTTGATGTTTTCCATACTGACACAGTTTTTAAGTGTTTCTGCAACATCAAGTATTCACCAAACACTTCAGCAGTAAGTAAAATGAGTGTCATATCAAATCTAATTTTAATTTTGTCTCTTCATGACTACTGATACTTTTCTTTGGTTTTCCCAACAGAGGTCATGTTTACACATCTGCCAGCTGGACTCTTTGTTACCTGGATGACTCAAAAACACATGAACCACTGTTCATAAACCTTGGTGGAGGAGTGGTGCAGGAGCCAAGAATCAGAACTGAATGGATCCGATACATTATGATTTCACATTCAGGATACCCTTCCAGGTGCTACTGTCAGCTGTTTATCTGAGCTTGGGACTGGCACCAAGTTTTGCTGATTTGGAACACTTGTGACTGGATGGACATAGATCAAGAACAATTATACAGTGCATCCAGGAAGTATTTCACAGCACTTCACTTTTTCTGCATTTTATGTTACAGCCTTATTACAAAATGGATGATTTTTTTCCCCTCAAATATTCTACACACAATACCTCATAATGACAATGTGAAAAAGTTTTTTCTTACATTTTTCTTAATTTATTAAAAAAAAAAAACATCTAAACTGAACAGTCTTGGAAAAAGGACCTTAGTAAGGGAGGTGAAGAACCTGATGGTCATTCTGTCAGAGCTTCAGCATTCCTCTGTGGAGAGAGGAGAACCTTCCAGAAGGACAGCCATCTCTGCAGCAATCCACCAATCAGGCCTGTATGGTAGAGTGGCCGGACAGATGCCACTCCTTAGTAAAAGGCACATGGCAGCCCACTTGAAGTTTGCCAAAAGGCACCTGAAGGACTCTCAGACCATGAGAAACAAAATTCTCTAGTCTGATGAGACAAAGATTGAACTTTTTGGCGTGAATGTCAGGCGACATGTTTGGAGGAATCCAGGCACCATCCCTACAGTGAAGCATGCTGTGGATGTTTTTCAGTGGCAGGAACTGGGAGACTAGTCAGGATTGAAGGAAAAATGAATGCAGCAATGTACAGAGACATCCTGGATGAAAATCTGCTCCAGAGTGCTCTTGACCTCAGACTGGGGTGACAGTTCATCTTTCAACAGGACAATGACCCTAATGCTAAAGTCACGAATGCCATGAAGTACACATTCTTGGCCTCTGATCACGAATGTGATGATTCAGGACAGAGGTGTCAGGTGTCCTCAGGAACTGCTGCAACCTGTTATCATGAGTTACAATTAATGGCACGTGTTGCTGGAGAATTATCAGGAACCTACGCATGGTCAAGAATAATGTTCAGTGTTGTTGCGTGCTGTTGCGCCCTATCATGCGTAACAGCGCATTGTTACGTTCTGTCATGTTGTGAATGAGGCGAATTGTCTCCACACACCCCCATCTCCACACACCCCCATATTCATCCTACCGTCAGTTGTTGAACAATTCAGATCGCTCCAGTTTGCTACTCAAAATCCACAGCAGAAGAACTTTGTGCCTGCATGCTTAGTTGGGCTCTGTGCCATGGAGTGGCACAGACAGTAGGAGTAGACTGAGAGAGCCAGATGTGTGGCTTCACGCAGCTCTTGTTTCAAGCATTTTTCCAAACATCAGGCACATGCAGCAGGTGGAACACTGGAACGAGGCTTTTAGCTGACTTGGCGTCACTATCCTTCTTCAGCATACTGCAGCAATGAAACTGAATGCGGTGCAGCAGGGTTTAATTGTGCACACGTCAGAGAAGAACACTGTCACGATCTATTAAGGATCACCGCTAATCAAGATGGATCAACACACTCAGCTGCGACCTCCATGACATGAGGCGAAATGAGGGTGGTGGTGACATTCGTGGAAGATTTTTTTGACTGCCAAAAATCACGAATATTATGCACCAACACGCACTATTAAGAAATTTATTCAGATGTATTAAGTCACATTAAGAATGTCAGGAATGTGCCAAGAATGTCGCAAATATGGCATTCGTAATGTGTCTTGCCTATGTGTAAACGCAGCATAAGCACACAGCCAGAACCCAGACCTGAATTCAATTGAACATCTCTGGAGAGATCTGAAAATGACTGTGCACTGACACTCCCCATCCAACCTGATGGAGCTTGAGAGGTGCTGCAAAGAGGAATGGACAAAACTGTTCAATGGTAATTATGCGGTATTATGTGTAGAATTTTGAGGAAAAAAAAATTAATTTCATCCATTTTGTAATAAGGCTGTAACATAACAAAATGTGGAAAAAGTGAAGAGCTGTGAATACTTTTCAGGTGCACCGTATATTTCATGAACAATGTACAAAATTTAAATCGTCCGTAGGTGTGCATGTGGGTCTGAATGTGTTTGTTTATATGTGGCCCTGCGACAGACTGCTGTCTTGTCCAGGGTGTACCCCACCCCATGCTCTATGATTGCTGGATGAGGCTCTGGCCCCTCTGTGGCCCTTAATTAGAGTAAGCAGGTGTAGAAAATTGAGACATGGATGAACAGTATTTCAGCGTTTTGTCAGTTTTTGCTGAAATGATGTCTGGACCGCAATTAAAATAAAGACTAACAAGTAAGTCCGATATACATAGGCCCTAAAGGCTGCTGGCACTGGTGGCTATCCCCGGGTTCCACAGTGTGAAGCAAATAAGAGTCAATGACTCCCCCTGTATGTGGTGCCAGCCCATCGCAGGATACTTCTCTTGCCAAACTGGCACCCATTTAGAGCTGGGTGGAGTGGAACAATGTAGATTAAGTATCTTTTCCAAGCACACTGACAGATGACTGGGAATCAAACTGAGGTCTACATTGGTAACCTAATCCCTATCCCACTGAGGCACCAGGTCTGCACAGTTAAAATAAATAAATAAAATTACACAGCATTTTGTGTGTATCTGGATAATGGTCCAGCTCCAGCAGGGAAGATTTTACTCAAGTCTAGTTAGCACTCCTGAATTTTACCTACATTTACGAGGGTTGGCTGAAGGCATCTTCTCTCTGCACCAGTGACACACAGCTGCTTGCACCACTGCATCATTAGTATAAAATTGTCCCTTCAGGTGTTTTTTTGGAAAAAGGAAAAAGTCAGAGAGCACAAGATCTAGACTGTAAGGAGGGTCTAGTAAGACTTGAATCACTGCAATAAATCCTGTGTTTGTCAACTCCAGTGTGGACAAGCATTTTCTTGCTGAAGAACTGGTTCTTTTCCAGGATGAACCTGATTCAAGTTTGCACCCAGCTTTTGCAAAGTGTCTATGATGGAATTGACAGTGTTGCTGTGTTCCAAAATTTCTGTGAGGACTGTGCCATCGCACTTGCACCTAAAGTGTAGGTGACACGATATGTAATGTTTTTGAGTATTTAAGACTAAAACTTAAACAACAGTTTGAAATTTATCTTTTCCTGGTGCACTGAAGAGATAAATATTTGGATTTTGAACTGCGCACAACTAAACACCAGGAACGTCCGGGTGATTCCCGACATCAGAGAAGTAGAAGCAAGTGGCATCAGTGCTGGAACCATTATCTTAATAGCCTCATTAATTTATGGATTAATTTATGGATTTTTACAGGCTACTGACAGCCCCGTTTCAACTGAGTGGTTCGGGTCAGAACTACACATTTTTTTCTGTGTCAGAACAGTTCATTCTCACCGGCAGAATCCATTTGATTGGCAGGTGGAACGCTTATATTGACGAGCGCGCACACACAGTGTCTTGCGACTTCTCCAATCCACACAGAGGCAAAACTGAGTATTTTCACATTATTTTATTGTTTTGTGGATCATGGGATAATTTTGTTACATGCAGACTGAGATATTATGAACAGATGAGTCTTTCAATTTGTGGTGCAAAGCAGCTTGTGGTGGAACAAGAGGAGTATTCATCCACAGCAGACTCAATTCGTCAGACGCAGTAACGGATTACAGCCGGCGCTGTAATCTGGCACCAAACTCCAGCGTGACAAAGGGACTTTTCTTCAACTAGGACATAAGGAATTACATTTTTTTCAGATGACATTTTGTAAAGGTGGATAAGTTTTCACCAGACTAAAGATGATCTCACTGAAACAGACAGGTAAGACTATGTTATTTACTCCTTGTGTGAATAGTTTTAAGTTTTAATATTTAATAATAATGTATTATGTTACTAATGTGCAGTACATTAACTGTATTCAAGAAGGAAACAATTATTTTTTATTTTTTAATTTATTTTAAAAATAGCTGATATTTTCAGTCCCTCGTGTCATTTTTCAGATTTTAAGTGTACCTGTTTCTAGGAAAAAACATAAATTAAAAAATCCACACTTTTTCTGATGTCACAGATAGTAATCAGTGTTAATCAGTTGATTAGACCAAAAAGCTGGCAAAAAACCAGTTTATCATCTCCACCTGCATGCTGAAATCTCCTGCATTATTTATTTATTTATTTATTTTATAATTACCATTCTGTGTTCTGAACTCTGCCAATATCATCACTGTTGTCAGACTGAAGGTTTTCCTGCAAGGTTTAGTCTCCCACATTGTGGTCCAAATAAGGCTCCAAACCATAAGGCTGTGTCCCCTGCAGTTTATTCAGAAACACCGTCAGACTGCACTTCAAAAACAACAACAAAAAAAAAAGCACCACACTAGAAAAAAAAAAATTGTACGAAAACAGCTCAACCGCCACTGTTTATGATTGATTTGGGCTTGAATCAGCAGGTGCCGTTCCGTTGGTGACTGTTGGGAAGGTGTCGTAACACGGACCCGCAACGGGGGGCACAAATGAACGGACAATGGATAGGACAAAGAGTAACAATTTAATGTTGTGAAACGCACAACTGGATACAGACAAAAATATATAATGCCAATTAAACACCAGGTGACGTGCGGGCAGGCTCGAAGATAGGAGGCCTCTGGCGATCGTAGAGCCGGGACCCACACAGCTTCCACCACCAACGGCCTGAAGAACACCGGAGCCGCCAAGTCCTGAGTCCCCAGGTGGTCACAGTCTTCTGTTGCAGACCCTGGTATTGCTGGCAGAAGATGAAAACAGTTAATGGTGAGTGTGTATCCACACACCCAGTAATCCTTCACCCACAGGTCTTCAGGGAGGGAAAACCTCCACCTCTGATACAGAATCACCCGTGCAGCTCCTGACAGTTGCTCCTTGGATGGAGTGAGAGGCGAAGACGTCGCAGACTCTCACTGCACGCCAATCCAATTATGACAGACTACAGGAATACGGCTGCACACAGAACAATAATTAGTCTCAAACAATAATCACAGCAGAGAAGGTTACCTTAAACGGTAGCTGATTTCTCGGCGAGGAGGTGGAGTAATAATCCGGCTTTTGTAGGGAAGGTGGTGATTGGTGACAGCTGGTGTAAATGAGTGACAGCTGTCACTCTCTGTTGTCTCGGCGCCCTCTCATGCTTGAAGCCCGCACTCCAAGCAGGGCGCCGACTGGTGGTGTTGGGCCAGCAGTACCTCCTCTTCAGCGGCCCACACAACAGGACCCCCCCCTCAACGGGCGCCTCCTGGCCGGGTGTCGGCGTTAGAAATTGGCCAGGAGGGCCGGGTCCAGGATGAAGCTCCTCTTCACCCAGGAGCGTTCTTCGGGTCCGTACCCCTCCCAGTCCACCAGATATTGAAAACCCCGGCCCTTCCGACGGACGTCCAGGAGCTGACGAACAGTCCATGCCGGCTCCCCGACGATGATACGGGCAGGAGGTGGTACGGGTCCAGGAGTGCAGAGTGGTGAGGCGTGGTATGGTTTCAATCTGGAGACGTGAAACACTGGGTGAATCCGCAGTGAAGCTGGGAGTTTCAGCTTCACTGCGGCCGGGCTGACGATCTTGACTATAGAAAAAGGTCAGATGAACCGGTCTTTGAGTTTCTGTGATTCAACCTGCAGTGGGATGTCCTTAGTGGATAACCACACCTCCTGCCCAGGCTGGTATGCAGGGGCCGGGGAACGCCGGCGATCTGCATGGGCCTTAGCCCTCATCCGGGCCTGCAACAGGGCAGAACGGGCGGTCCGCCACACCCGGCGGCACCTCCGCAGGTGGGCCTGGACCGAGGGGACCCCAACCTCTCCCTCCACAAGTGGGAACAATGGGGGCTGATACCCCAAACACGCCTCAAAAGGGGAGAGGCCGGTAGCAGATGAGACTTGGCTATTGTGGGCGTACTCGATCCAGGCCAGATGGTCACTCCAAGCCGCCGGATGCGCGGAGGTTACGCAGCGGAGGGCCTGCTCCAACTCCTGGTTCGCCCGCTCTGCCTGGCCGTTCGTCTGTGGGTGATACCCGGACGAGAGACTCACGGTGGCCCCCAGTTCCTTACAAAAACTCCTCCAGACCTGCGAGGAGAACTGGAGACCACGATCCAAAACGATGTCCGATGGTATCCCATGCAGACGCACGACGTGGTGGACCAGGAGGTCTGCTGTCTCCTGGGCCGTCGGGAGCATCGGGAGGGCCACGAAGTGGGCTGCCTTGGAGAACCGGTCCACTATCGTGAGGATGACGGTGTTGCCCTGGGACGGCGGGAGGCCCGTGACGAAGTCCAGGCCGATGTGACATCAGGGGCGATGAGGCACAGGCAGGGGCTGGAGGAGGCCCCTGATCTTATGGTGATCTGCCTTGCCCCTAGCACAGGTGGTACAGGCCTGGACATAGTCCCGGACGTCGGCTTCCAGTGACGCCCACCAGAAGCGCTGCTGGACCACTGCCACGGTCCTATGCACTCCGGGATGACAGGAGAGCTTGGATCCGTGGCAGAAGCCCAAGACGGCAGCCCTGGCCTCTGGTGGGACGTAAAGTCTGTTCTTAGGACCGTTCCCCGGGTCCGGGTTCCTTACCAGGGCCTCCCGGACAGTCTTCTCCACGTCCCAGGTGAGGGTGGCCACGACAGTGGACTCGGGAACGATGGTCTCAATGGGGTCTGACAACTCGGCCTTGGCTTCCTCTTCGTGCACCCGGGACAGTGCATCGGATCGTTGGTTCCTAGTCCCGGGACGGTAGGTGATCCGGAAGTCAAAGCGTCCGAAGAACAGGGACCAGCGGGCTTGCCTGGGGTTCAGCCGCTTGGCGGTCCGGATGTACTCCAGGTTCTGATGGTCCGTGAAAACCGTGAAAGGCACCGTAGCTCCCTCCAACAGGTGTCTCCACTCTTCAAGAGCCTCCTTCACCGCGAGGAGTTCCCGATTGCCCACGTCATAGTTGCGTTCAGCGGGGGTCAACCTGCGGGAAAAGTAGGCACATGGATGGAGAACCTTGTTGGACTCCCCGCTCTGGGACAGAACGGCTCCTATCCCTGAGTCAGAGGCGTCCACCTCCACTATGAACTGGCGAGTAGGATCAGGCTGCACCAGAACTGGTGCAGACGAAAACCAGCGTTTCAACTCCCTAAACGCGGCTTCGCACCGATCCGACCAGGTGAAAGGGACTTTAGTGGAGGTCAGGGCAGTCAGGGGGCTAACAACCTGACTGTAACCTTTAATGAACCTCCGGTAGAAATTTGCAAAGCCGAGGAACTGTTGCAGCTTCCTACGGCTTGTTGGTTGGGGCCAATCTCTCACCGCCGCAACCTTGGCCGGATCCGGGGCGACGGAGTTGGAGGAGATGATAAACCCCAGGAAGGACAAAGACGTGCGGTGGAACTCACACTTCTCGCCCTTCACAAACAACCGGTTTTCTAGTAACTGCTGCAGGACCTGACGTACATGCTGGACATGAGTCTCAGGGTCCGGAGAAAAGATGAGTATATCATCCAGATATACGAAGACAAACCGGTGCAGGAAGTCCCGCAAAACGTCATTAACCAATGCTTGGAACGTCGCAGGGGCATTAGTGAGGCCGAACGGCATGACCAGGTACTCAAAGTGACCTAACGGGGTGTTAAATGCCATCTTCCATTCGTCTCCCTTCCGGATCCGAACCAGGTGGTACGCATTCCTAAGATCTAGTTTGGTGAACATTTTGGCTCCATGAAGGGGCGTGAACACCGAATCCAACAGGGGCAACGGGTATCGATTGCGAACCGTAATCTCGTTCAGCCCTCTGTAGTCAATGCATGGACGGAGTCCGCCGTCTTTTTTACCCACAAAAAAGAAACCCGCACCCATCGGGGAGGTGGAGTTCCGAATCAACCCGGCGGCTAAGGAGTCCCAGATGTAGGTCTCCATCGATTCGCGTTCCGGACGTGAGAGGTTGTACAATCTACTGGACGGGTACTCAGCGCCCGAGATCAAATCGATGGCACAATTGTACGGTCGGTGCGGGGGAAGAGTGAGTGCCAGATCTTTGCTAAAAACGTCAGCAAGATCGTGGTACACCTCGGGCACCGCCGTCAGATTGGGGGGAACTTTGACCTCCTCTTTAGCTGTGATTCCGGGTGGAACCGAGGATCCAAGAAACTCCCGGTGGCAGGTTTCGCTCCACTGCGTCACCACCCCAGACGGCCAATCAATCCGGGGATTGTGCTTCACCATCCATGGAAATCCCAAAATCACTGGGGAGGTAGAAGGTGTCACAAAAAACACGATCTCCTCCCTGTGATTCCCAGACACAACCAAGGTCACGGGCTGTGTCTGATGTGTAATTAACGGGAGTAGAGTGCCATCTAGTGCTCGCACCTTCAATGGTGAAGGCAGAGCCACCAGAGGAAGCCCTACTTCCCTTGCCCATCTGCTATCCAGCACATTCCCTTCTGACCCCGTGTCTACCAGTGCTGGGGCGTGAAGGGTTAAATCCCCACTCAGGATTGTTACTGGGATTCGTGCTGATTTATGGGTTTTCCCCGTGTACATATTATGGCCCACCCTTAGCCCAGTTCCTAAGGATGGGCGTTGGAGTTTGATCGTTTGGGGCAGTCTTTTAACATGTGCTCACAAGAGCCACAGAAAAAGCACTCCCCGCGGGCCAGCCTCCTTTGTCTGATATTTGATTTTAATTTGGCCCTGCTCGTGTCCATAGCTTCGTCAGCAGGGGGAGCTGTTGCCACACGGAGCCCTCTGGCAGTGGAACGTGGGGACGACGACACCCTTTCAGACCCGGAGGAAAGAGGGACGGCTTGAGCCTGACCACGCCCCCCGGCCTGCTCCCGACGGTGTTCATTCAACCGGTTCTCTAAGCGTATAACCAAATTGGTAAGCCCGTCGAAATCTTGCGGTTCCTCCTTAGCCAGCAGATGCTCCTTCAGGACCGGAGACAGTCCGTTTACGAAGGCGGCGCGGAGCGCAACGTTATTCCAGCCGGCCCTCGCAGCCGCGATGTGGAAGTCGACTGCATAATCAGCTGCGCTCCGGCGTCCCTGTCTCATTGACAGCAGCACGCTTGAGGCGGTCTCGCCTCTGTTGGGATGATCAAACACCTGTTTGAATTCCTGTACAAACCCAGCGTATGACGTCAGGAGCCACGAATTCTGTTCCCAAAGCTCCGTAGCCCAGGCGCGTGCCTCACCTCGAAGCAAATTAATCACATAAGCCACCCGGCTGGCATCTGATGCGTACATAACTGGACGCTGTGCAAAAACGAGTGAACACTGCATTAAGAAGTCTGCGCACGTTTCGACACAGCCTCCATACGGTTCTGGAGGGCTTATGTAAGCTTCAGGGGACGGTGGGGGGGTTTGTTGAACAGCCAGTGGAACGTCTGTCTGTGGCCCAGGGCCAGCAGGAGGAGTCACTGCAGCAGCGCTCGAGTCGCGCGCTTCCACTCTGGCGGTGAGAGCCTCCACCCTCCGATTGAGGACTGCATTCTGCTCGGCTACCAGGTTTAACTGAGCGGTGAAAGCGGTAAGGATTTGCTGCAGATCACTTACCACGCCTCCTGCTGACGCCTGCGTTCCTTGTTCTCCCATTGGCTGTTCAAGCTGTGGTTGACGCCCCTCGGGATCCATGACGAATGGCCGAGAAATCCTGTTGGGAAGGTGTCGTAACACGGACCCGCAACAGGGGGCACAAATGAACGGACAATGGATAGGACAAAGAGTAACAATTTAATGTTGTGAAACGCACAACTGGATACAGACAAAAATATATAATGCCAATTAAACACCAGGTGACGTGCAGGCAGGCTCGAAGATAGGAGACCTCTGGCGATCATAGAGCCGGGACCCACACAGCTTCCACCACCAACGGCCTGAAGAACACCGGAGCCGCCAAGTCCTGAGTCCCCAGGTGGTCACAGTCTTCTGTTGCAGACCCTGGTACTGCTGGCAGAAGATGAAAACAGTTAATGGTGAGTGTGTATCTACACACCCAGTAATCCTTCACCCACAGGTCTTCAGGGAGGGAAAACCTCCACCTCTGATACAGAATCACCCGTGCAGCTCCTGACAGTTGCTCCTTGGATGGAGTGAGAGGCGAAGACGTCGCAGTCTCTCACTGCACGTCAATCCAATTATGACAGACTACAGGAACACCGCTGCACACAGAACAATAATTAGTCTCAAACAATAATCACAGCAGAGAAGGTTACCTTAAACGGTAGCTGATTTCTCAGCGAGGATGTGGAGTAATAATCCGGCTTTTGTAGGGAAGGTGGTGATTGGTGACAGCTGGTGTAAATGAGTGACAGCTGTCACTCTCTGTTGTCTCGGCGCCCTCTCATGCTTGAAGCCCGCACTCCAAGCAGGGCGCCGACTGGTGGTGGTGGGCCAGCAGTACCTCCTCTTCAGCGGCCCACACAACAGGTGACATAGCAACAATATGGCTGCTGCTGAGGGCTGTTGTTTATCCCTCAGCTGCGCACTTATCATAGACTTTTATTGTTCAGGATTTTTTTTTTTTAATTTCAACATTTCATTATTTTTAGTGATTCTTTGTGCACATTTTTGGTGTCACCTACACTTTAATACTGTGTATCTGTGGCTGTTATGGGGCGGCCAGTATGGATAAGCCATCTGGATAAGCAATAAGCAGCCAGGTCAAGCACCGAATAACTTTCTGAACCAACTGTTTCATTTTCATACATTTTGAAACAGCAACTCAAGTTCTGAACCATTTGTTTCATTGACCATGTTTTTGCAGTTTGAAACAGTCAATCACTTCCTGAACTGTTGTTTTATTTACCTTTTTCATGCAATTTGAAATAGCAAATCAATTTCTGAAGTAATTGTTTCATTGACCAGGCTCATGCATTTTCAAACAGTGAATCACTATCTGAACCAACTGTTTCATTTGGCGCTCACTCATTCACTCAACTGCTTACTCCAGTTAAGGCTCATGGGGGAGCTGGAGCCTATCCCAACAGGCATATGCCATGAGGCGGGGTACACCCTGGACAGGATGCCAGTCTGTCGCAGGGTCACATATAGACAAACAAACACATTCACACCCGCACCCACATCTATGGACAGTTTACAGTTTCCAGTCCATCGAACCTGTCAGGTTTGTTTAACAGGAATGGCTGGAGACAAATGCGGGACTCGACACAGTAGCTCAGGTTCAAAGAGACGTTTACTGAATTAATTAGTGAGGTCCAGTACACAGAGAGGCAGTCCAAAAGCAGCAAACAGATCAAAATCATCAGGTGAGTAGCGTGGTTGATATAAACAGGCAGGTGGTCAAAACACATGTGGCAGCAAAAGTTTTGTAAAGTTTTCTTCAGAGTGTATAAAGCCATATTGGATCTCAGTGCTGCATTTGACACAGTTGATCATCATATTCTACTTGATAGGCTATAAAACTGTTTCGGGATTACTGGAACTGCTCTTGCGTGGCTGACGTCTTATTTGTCTGGTCGTTCCCACTGTGTTTTGTGCAATGACACTACCTCTGACTTTAGGGGCATGAAGTTCGGGGTTCCGCAGGGATCCGTTCTGGGTCCCCTGCTTTTTTCTCCCTGGATATGGCACCCCTTGGGAACATTTTGCGGTGTTTTGGGGTTGCTTTTCATTGCTATGCTGATGACACTCAGTTGTATATGCCGATAGCTGCTAGAAATCCTGTCCACATAAAATCTTTACAGGACTGTCTCGCAGCAGTGAGAAGTTGGATGTCTAGCAACTTTCTACTTTTCAACTCTGATAAGACTGAAATGATGGTTCTTGGTCCAGCAAGACATTGACATCAATTTGATCAGCTAGCGCTTAGCCTAGGTTCATGTATTATACATCATACTGACAAAGTGAGGAACCTTGGGGTAATTTTTGATCCTATGTTGTCCTTTGACCTCCACATTAGGGACATTACGAGGACTGCTTTCTTTCATCTAAGAAATATAGCAAAGATTCGTCCCATCCTGTCTATGGCTGATGCTGAGACTCTGATTCATGCGTTTGTCTCTTCTAGATTGGACTATTGTAATGCTTTGTTTTCTGGTTTACCACAGTCCAGGGGTCTTCAACTGGTTCAAAATGCTGCTGCCAGACTTCTGACACGAAGCAGAAGGTTTGATCATATTACGCCGGTTCTGGAATCCCTTCACTGGCTTCCGGTCTCCTTGAGATCAGATTTTAAGGTGTTACTATTGGCCTATAATAAAGATGTTCACGCACTGGCGCCCCCCTATCTGGCTGGCCTGGTTGAGTCCTGTGTGCCGGCAAAGGCTCTGCGTTCACAGGGTGCGGGACTATTGTGTGTCCCGAGGGTGAAGAAAAGGTCAGCGGGTTACAGAGCTTTTTATCACCGCGCCCCAGCTCTGTGGAATGATCTGCCTGCGCTAATACGACAGTCGGACTCTGACTTTTAAAGCCAGGTTGAAGACACATCTGTTCTCCCTGTTTTATCATTAGTATTTTATATGATTGTGTGTCTTTTTTTATTCGTTTTATTTATTTTACTTCTTTTACCTTTTATGGTAATTTTTTTTTTTATTGTGTTTTAATCTTATTTCATTTTATTGTGCTTTTAAATGTTTGTGAAGCGCCTTGAGGCGATTACTCGTGATTTGGCGCTATATAAATTACTAAATTATTATTATTATGTTTATTATTATATTATTATTATTATAATTATTATATTCATTGGTTAACTTGATAACCGATAATATGTACACCAAATGGGCTTGTCAATATAACCACAATCCAGATCAGATCCGGCTCAAACTTTGCCAGGTGATAGTAAGTGCCAGTCTGCACCTCACTTTCAAATAGGAGAGTGATTAGGGCATGTTTGATTAAGATGTAATGTAAAATATGCATTAAATAGGGTGTTCAATTTTTAAATGGCCAAAAAAATCTGTAATCTTGGTCAGATCCAGATCAGACTTTGAATGATCTTTTGTGACTGTTATTAATTTTTGAAAATTCATTCAGCATTAATAAATAGGCATTTTTCCAATTTTCCAAGACTTTTCCTGACTTTGACCTTTGATGTATGACCTTGAAAATTTATTAAGTTCTTGCCTATCAGGATATGAATCAGTAAAACTGTCATAGTGAAAAACTGTGGGCTCCAGGCTGTTCAGAAACAGACAAACAAACGGGCAAAAACATTACCTCCTTCAACTTCGTTTGGCGGAGGTAATTAAATGTCAAGTGTAAATAAAACGAAGACAGCAGATGTAACTAAAATCAGATAAAACTACAAAACTATTGCTAAACAGAAAATAAATTAGTTTTAAGATTAGCCTTAAATGATAGGCAAAGACTCTGGGGCCTGCTTATATCTTCTTAACCGTGGAGACAGAGCAAGAGAAGGCACATACGGTTCTACAAGCTCTGCAAGATAAGTGGGTGCACGACCATTTAGAGCTTTGTGTGTCAGCACCAAAACCTCTTGTAGTCACATCCAGCCAATGAAGGGAACAAGTTTGATGTGATCAACTCTGGGTTTTTCGCCAAACCCAAGCAGCAGAAATCTGAACCATCTGCAGACATCTCACAATTAAGTGGTAATCTAGAAAATAAAATATTAAAATATTTACTTCTGGAAGACACAAAACAATGCACCAAAGACCTAATGACCATGACTGGCCCAAGCTCACATCAAGACTTGCAACTTTTTGACACGGATGAATAATAAATTCCTCTTATAATGAATTTTGAAAGAAAGCTGTCAGAGATAGTGTTCTTTGTCAGACTTTCATGATAAATGGGGCCAACAAAGGTGTCCAGGAGGTATATGAACAATAGCTGTGTTTTTAATTTCCTTTGTTATATTGCCCCTGACAGCTGCAGTCAAAGAGGGAAAGAGTAGAACATTTCTGGACCAAACCTGTAGATTTCCCGCCAGATTAGACGGTGAGGTTGAAAAGTGTGCATTAGATAGATAGATGGAGAAACAGAGAGCTGTTCCTCAGGAGATCTGCACTTTAATTGGGTTTATGAAGCAGTGGATGGAGCACATTGATGGAGGACATCCATCTAATAACACCCTGATCTCAGCGGAGCTTTTCCTCCTTCTTGCCATCTTTCACCTGATTTTTTCTTTCTTTTCCTCTATATTATTCTTCTATTCATCTCACTTAATGCCTTAGCCTTCTCAGCGTTCTCTCTTTTTTGAATTCACTCGACTCACTTTCAATTAGTATGGCTAAATCCACCACAGTGTTTCTACATGAACTATGTATAATTTAGTACCGGCCCCCTGCCTTTCACTCTTTTATCTCTCTGCCTTCTTCATCTCTCATTTCCTTCCGTACTTACTGAGGTTTGGTGAGGAAGGAAAGTACTCCTTACTAGTACTTGTGGGCATGACATTCGGGCCAATCTGACACTTGACTTTGATGTTCAACTAAATAATTGACCTCTAGCTAAGGCTGCCAAGACAGTTTTGGAATCAGCTTAAATGTGTGCTGCATTTGGTCCAAACTGAGTTATAAATCAAACCACTTGACCTTTGCCAAATTAATTTTGCCAGTTTCAGGGTTAACCTTCATTGACTTACCAAATTTGGTAGAAATTAGAAAAAGGACCAGGGAGAAAGGGCAACAGACTGACAGGCACACACGACCCCAGTGCCTGACTTTTGGAAAATTTGACCAAAACCCACCAATATGCGTGTGCCAAATTTGGTGCAAATCGTAGAGTAAAATGTCAGTTTAGACTTTTTACCCCAATGACATATATCTCCAAAGATTGACCTGTGCCATATTTAATGGACATCATAGTACAAAAAACTTTAATGTTGACCTTTGACACCAATGACCTTGTCTGCCTCAGAGCCCAGATTCATATGAACATCAAGTTTAGTGAACACGAGTGAAAAATAAACATTTTGACCTTTGACTCCAATGAGCCTAATCTTTGCCAAAGCAAAGCCTTTAAGGACAATTCTGGTGTTGACCATCATCTACACATCAGGTTAGGTGGAAACTACCCAAAGGACATAAAGGAATAAAGAGACAGACAGACAAACCTTGTTCAAAGCACAGTTAGGCACTTTTTAAAAGTGGATTCAGGTATGTAACTAAAAACATTTAGGCCTATTTCCTGGTGTGTTGTGCTGCCAATTGTGTACCGACAGGCTGCTGACAGAGACTTGACCAGATTAATGGTGCCATTGTGTACCAGACCTACAGATTTGCATATGTGCTTCTAAGAGGGAGCGTTTTTATTGACTGAAGGTTAGAGAGCCACTGAGAAATAGATGTCTTTGGCATGCACACAAAAGCAAAAGTGGATGGTAATAAATGTCGATTACAACCCCTGGCAAAAATTATGGAATCACCGGCCTCGGAGGATGTTCATTCAGTTGTTTAATTTTGTAGAAAAAAAGCAGATCACAGACATGACACAAAACTAAAGTCATTTCAAATGGCAACTTTCTGGCTTTAAGAAACACTATAAGAAATCAGGAAAAATAATTGTGGCAGTCAGTAACGGTTACTTTTTTAGACCAAGCACAGGGAAAAAAATATGGACTCACTCAATTCTGAGGAATAAATTATGGAATCACCCTGTAAATTTTCATCTCCAAAACTAACACCTGCATCAAATCAGATCTGCTCGTTAGTCTGCATCTAAAAAGGAGTGAACACACCTTGGAGAGCTGTTGCACCAAGTGGACTG
This sequence comes from Thalassophryne amazonica, assembly GCF_902500255.1. Lineage (NCBI taxonomy): Eukaryota > Metazoa > Chordata > Actinopteri > Batrachoidiformes > Batrachoididae > Thalassophryne > Thalassophryne amazonica. Next base: position 42,242,426 of record NC_047118.1, on the reverse strand, counting down.
ACATGAATCATGGCTCCAACACGAGATATGTCAATTGAAACAAAGGAGAGGATTATCAAACTCTTAAAAGAGGGTAAATCATCACGCAATGTTGCAAAAGATGTTGGTTGTTCACAGTCAGCTGTGTCTAAACTCTGGACCAAATACAAACAACATGGGAAGGTTGTTAAAGGCAAACATACTGGTAGACCAAGGAAGACATCAAAGCGTCAAGACAGAAAACTTAAAGCAATATGTCTCAAAAATCGAAAAATGTACAACAAAACAAATGAGGAACGAATGGGAGGAAACTGGAGTCAATGTCTGTGACCGAACTGTAAGAAACCGCCTAAAGGAAATGGGATTTACATACAGAAAAGCTAAATCAAAGCCATCATTAACACCTAAACAGAAAAAAAAACAAGGTTACAATGGGCTAAGGAAAAGCAATCATGGACTGTGGATGACTGGATGAAAGTCATATTCAGTGATGAATCTCGAATCTGCATTGGGCAAGGTGATGATGCTGGAACCTTTGTTCCAGTGAGATTTATAAAGATGACTGCCTGAAGAGAACATGTAAATTTCCACAGTCACTGATGATATGGGGCTGCATGTCAGGTAAAGGCACTGGGGAGATGGCTGTCATTACATCATCAATAAATGCACAAGTTTACATTGATATTTTGGACACTTTTCTTATCCCATCAATTGAAAGGATGTTTGGGGATGATGAAATCATTTTTCAAGATGATAATGCATCTTGCCATAGAACAAAAACTGTGAAAACATTCCTTGCAAAAAGACACATAGGGTCAATGTCATGGCCTGCAAATAGTCCGGATCTTAATCCAATTGAAAATCTTTGGTGGAAGTTGAAGAAAATGGTCCATGACAAGGCTCCAACCTGCAAAGCTGATCTGGCAACAGCAATCAGAGAAAGTTGGAGCCAGAGTGATGAAGAGTACTGTTTGTCACTCATTAAGTCCATGCCTCAGAGACTGCAAGCTGTTATAAAAGCCAGAGGTGGTGCAACAAAGTACTAGTGATGTGTTGGAGCGTTCTTTTGTTTTTCATGATTCCATAATTTATTCCTCAGAATTGAATGATTCCATATTTTTTTTCCCTCTGCTTGGTCTAAAAAAGTAACTGTTACTGACTGCCACAATTATTTTTCCTGATTTCTTATAGTGTTTCTTAAAGCCAGAAAGTTGCCATTTGAAATGACTTTAGTTTTGTGTCATGTCTGTGATCTGCTTTTTTTCTACAAAATTAAACAACTGAATGAACATCCTCCGAGGCCGGTGATTCCATAATTTTTGCCAGGGGTTGTATATGAGAAAAAAGAGCAGCGATTTACCTCCTGCAAATGTGCAACCATTTGCAGAAATGCCTGCAACAGTTATTTATTTATTTATTTTTACACATCCACCTACAACTGAAATCTGCATTATGCATGTCTTTGTTCATCCGTGTCAGCCATATCTTGCCTTCAGGCTCAGCACTTCCTCGGCTCTCCGCGGCCCCGTTCACTGCTGAGCACTCACCGGTCGAATGCAGCATTAGTCGGATTAACCTTCACATTCTCGCTGCTCTCTCTGGTTGTCTGTCTTTGTCCTGCAGAGTTAAAGTTGCCCTTTGCTTCAGTCCATTTGGCTAACCACAGCCACTGTTCCATTCTGTTAGTGCGGAGCCAAATCCACACCTCGTGCCCTCTTCCTCCCCATGCGGCTCGAAATGTCATCTCCCTTTTTTTTCTCCCAGATTCCTTTTGTCCTTTTCTTCTTCAGGTTTATCTTGCACTTTCTCATTCATGCGGTCAGTCGCTTTTTGACAATGTTTATTCTGAGGGAGGATATTTCCTCAGTCTTTACCTTCCTCCTCATCCTTTGTGTGCCTGTGCATGTGTGTGTATAATTCATTTGGCTGTCTATGCTGTCATTATTGAGTGCAGTGAGTGGCTTTGTGCAGTAGCTCCTGTCTTATCTGCTTCTGGCAGGTGTGGGTTAAAATCCATTTATCAGTAGGATGCACAAAGGTAAGTGTGGCAAAACACCATAGATGCCTCCACACTGCCCTATGTAGCACAAAATCAGCCTTGATTCCTTCTTTTAGTTTATCTTTGTCTGACTATTATTGTATATATCAGCAGTAGATAATATTACTTCTGCTTACTTGCTTCTATAAATCTGGATATTTCCTAATACTTGCACTGAACCTTTTTTCCAACGGAAGCACCTGTCTAAGACCTATAGAATAAAATTGCATTTAAATTACATAAAATTGTTGATACAAATAACAAACATAGAGATGTTTAAATATGCCTATTTTCTAGCACACTGTCTGGCTATCTCAAGTAAGATGGCTCCCCCTTGTGGTTCATTTGAAAGCTTCAATAGTTGGTTTTCCTTTCATTAAAATGACGCAGTAGAAAAATGTGTCTGTGGAAAAGTAATAAAATACATTGTATATGTCTGTAATGACTTGAGCACAACTGAGCTGAGAACAACATGAAAGCACAAAGTTCTTTATTTGATGTCCAGAGAAAGACAGTGGTCAAAAAGCACAGGATCATCAGCCTAATCCCTGAGGGCCAACAAACTGCAAAAAGTCCGTAAAACAGGCAGGAGGACAAAACACAGGAAGCTAGCATACCAGGCACCAGAGTCCAATGGTGCAGACTAAAAACAAAACATAACCATGGTCAGGGAGGGAAATTGACACCAAGCTCACAATTTTGCTACGAAGTGTGACTAGAGACCATTATATCAAAATGAGGTCTAAGTGGACCCCATAAGAAAAATTATGATGTAGCCAGTGGCGGTCCTAGAGTGATTTACTCCCCGGCGAAACCCCCTGCGTGCCCCCCCCCCCCCCGTGCACACTAACATGGCCACCACCTCCGCCCCACCACCCATGAAAACACTAACTTCATCCAGAACACCCACAATCCCACAAATTAACTCACAACAGCTATTTTCAAGAACAAATTGTTGTGTGGGCCGCCAGAAGAGGAGGTACTGCTGGCCCACCACCAGAGGGCGCCCTGTGTGGAGTGCGGGCTCCAGGCACCAGAGGGTGCAGCCGCCTCACAGGAGCAGCCAGGGTGACAGCTGTCACACATCACCGGCAACAGCTGTTACAATCATCTGATCGGCAGGGGTATATCAGCAGGATGACGTCTCCACCTCTTTGCCGAGATATCGTTCTACCTGGAAGGTAATAATCTCAGCTGACTGCTTGACAGTAACCTTTGTGATTTTTGTGAGTGATTGCAGACTTTTTTTCTCCAACGAGAGGTGGAGGTAGCTTCCCTGCCGTGCAGGTTGCTGGGTGCAGACGCGCCCACGTTTAATTGTGTTCTTGTTCCTCGCTAGCAGTACCAGGTCCGACACGCGGAGGCAGTGGCCACCTGGGCGTTCGGAACTTGGCGGCTCCAGTATTCCCGGGGTCCTGTGGCGGAGGAAACCGTATGGTTCCGGTTCTACTTTGGAGAGGCGTCTCCTATCTTCGAGCCTGCCCACACGACACCATTGTGAATTGAATTTTGTCCATTGTTGTAATTTGTTGTATTTGTTGTGCACGTTCGCAACAGTAAAGTGTTGTTATTTGACCTATTCCATTGTCCGTTCATTTGCGCCCCCTGTTGTGGGTCCGTGTACTTACACTTTCCCAACAGGATATCTCGGCCAACGTCATGGATCCCGAGGGGCGTCAACCGGCTGTTGAACGGCCAATGGAAGAACAGGGCGCACAGGCGTCCGCAGGAGGAATGGTCGGTGAGTTGCAGCGGATCCTCACCGCTTTCACGGCTCGGTTGGATTTAATAACTGAGCAGAACGTCCTCCTTAACTGCAGGGTGGAGGCTCTCGCCGCGCAGGTGGAAGCGCGCTCTCAGGGCGCTGCTGCGGCTCTCCCTCCTGTCGACCCTGTGCGTAACAGTGACGTTCCACAGGTCGTTCAACGACCCCTTCCACCTTCCCCTGAAGCATACATAAGCCCTCCAGAGCCATACGGGGGTTGTGTGGAGACATGCGCGGACTTTCTTATGCAGTGTTCGCTCGTCTTCGCACAACGTCCCGTCATGTACGCGACTGATGCTAGTAAGATAGCTTATGTAATTAATCTGCTTCGCGGCAAGGCACGCGCTTGGGCTACAGCGCTTTGGGAGCAAAATTCACGGCTCCTTCTGACATATGATGGGTTTGTGAGGGAGTTCAGAACAGTGTTCGATCACCCAAATAGAGGAGAGACCGCTTCAGCCGTGCTGCTGTCAATGAGACAGGGGCGCCGGAGCGCAGCTGCTTATGCAGTCAACTTCCGCATCGCGGCTGCGAGGTCCGGCTGGAATAACACTGCCCTCCGCGCCGCCTTCGTAAACGGACTGTCGTTGGTCCTGAAGGAGCTCCTGGTGGCCAAGGACGAACCGCGGGATTTAGACGGGCTTATTGATCTCGTTATACGATTAGACAATCGGTTAGAGGAACGCCGTCGGGAGCGAGGCAAAGGACGTGACCGGATACGCGCCGCCCCTCTCCCTTCCGGGTTCGAAAAGGGGCCGCCCTCCCCACGCTCCACAGTTGCAGCGCTTTGTGGGGCAACAGCTCCCCCTGTTGACGTTGTTAGGGAAACGCACAGGGCCAAAATGGGGAGGCTGATCCGTGGAGAGTGTTTTCTCTGCAGCTCAACAGAGCACACACAGAGAGACTGCCCCAAACGGCCAAAACGTCAACACTCGCCCTTAGAGACTGGGCTAAGGGGGGGTCAAGACATTCAAGTGAGACACACACAAATTGCCACACGACTCCCAGTCACAATCCTGAGCGGGGATTTAACCCTTCAAGCCCGAGCACTGGTGGACACGGGGTCAGAAGGGAATCTGCTAGACAGCAGATGGGCAAAGGAGGTAGGGCTCCCTCTGGTGGCGCTTCCTACGCCATTGCAGGTGCGGGCACTAGATGGCACCCTCCTCCCTTTACTCACACACAAGACACCACCAGTAACTCTGGTGGTGTCTGGAAACCACCGGGAGGAGATTGAGTTTTTTGTAACTCCTTCTACCTCCCGCGTGATTTTGGGCATCCCATGGATGTTAAAGCACAATCCCCGGATCGATTGGCCGTCTGGGGTGGTGGTTCAGTGGAGCGAAACCTGCCATCGGGTGTGTTTAGGATCCTCGGTTCCTCCCGGTTCCCAGGCTAAGGAGGAGGTCAAAGTCCCTCCCAATTTGACGGCAGTGCCGGTTGAGTACCACGATCTTGCTGACGTCTTCAGCAAGGATCTGGCACTCACCCTTCCCCCGCACCGTACGTACGATTGTGCCATTGATTTGGTTCCAGGCGCTGAGTTCCCGTCCAGCAGGCTGTACAACCTCTCACGACCTGAGCGCGAATCAATGGAGACCTACATCCGGGACTCATTAGCTGCCGGGCTGATCCGGAACTCCACCTCCCCGATGGGGGCAGGTTTCTTTTTTGTGGGCAAGAAAGATGGCGGACTTCGTCCATGTATTGATTACAGGGGGCTGAATGAGATTACGGTTCGCAACCGATACCCGTTGCCATTATTAGATTCCGTGTTCACCCCCCTGCATGGAGCCAAAATCTTTACTAAGCTGGATCTTAGAAATGCGTATCACCTGGTTCGGATCCGGAAGGGAGACGAATGGAAGACTGCATTTAACACCCCGTTAGGTCACTTTGAGTACCTGGTCATGCCGTTCGGCCTCACAAACGCCCCCGCGACGTTCCAAGCATTGGTTAATGATGTCTTGGGGGATTTCCTGCACCGATTCATCTTCGTATATCTAGACGATATCCTCATCTTTTCTCCGGATTCTGAGACTCATGTCCGGCATGTACGTCAGGTCCTGCAGCGGTTGTTGGAGAACCGGCTGTTTGTGAAGGGCGAGAAGTGTGAGTTCCACCGCACATCTTTGTCCTTCCTGGGGTTTATCATCTCCCCCAACTCCGTCGCTCCTGATCCGGCCAAGGTTGCGGCGGTGAGAGACTGGCCCCAACCCACTAGCCGTAGGAAGCTGCAACAGTTCCTCGGCTTTGCTAATTTCTACAGGAGGTTCATTAAGGGCTACAGTCAGGTAGTTAGCCCCCTGACAGCCCTGACCTCACCAAAAGTCCCCTTCACCTGGTCGGATCGTTGCGATGCCACGTTCAAGGAGTTGAAATGGCGCTTCTCGTCTGCACCCATTCTGGTGCAGCCCGATCCTAGTCGCCAGTTAGTGGTTGAAGTGGATGCCTCGGACTCAGGGATAGGAGCTGTGCTTTCCCAGAGCGGGAAGACCGATAAGGTCCTTCACCCGTGTGCCTATTTTTCCCGCAGGTTGACCCCGGCCGAACGGAACTATGACGTCGGCAATCGAGAACTCCTTGCGGTGAAAGAGGCTCTTGAAGAGTGGAGACATCTGTTGGAGGGAACGTCCGTGCCATTCACGGTTTTCACTGACCACCGGAACCTGGAGTACATCAGGACCGCCAAGCGGCTGAATCCCAGGCAAGCCCGCTGGTCACTGTTCTTCGGCCGTTTTGACTTCCGGATCACCTACCGTCCCGGGACTAAGAACCAGAGATCGGATGCCTTGTCCCGGGTACATGAAGATGAAGTCAAAACGGAGTTGTCGGATCCACCGGAACCCATCATCCCAGAGTCCACTATCGTGGCCACCCTCACCTGGGACGTAGAGAGAACCGTCCGGGAGGCCCTGGCACGAAGCCCGGACCCTGGAACTGGGCCGAAGAACAGACTATACGTCCCACCAGAAGCTAGGGCTGCAGTCCTGGACTTCTGTCACGGCTCTAAGCTCTCCTGTCATCCAGGGGTGCGAAGAACCATGGCAGTTGTCCGGCAGTGCTTCTGGTGGGCGTCCCTAGAGGCCGACGTCCGGGATTATATCCAGGCCTGCACCACCTGTGCCAGGGGCAAGGCTGACCATCGCAGGGCTTCGGGTCTGCTCCAGCCGCTGCCCGTGCCCCATCGCCCCTGGTCCCACATCGGCCTGGATTTTGTCACGGGCCTCCCGCCATCCCAGGGCAACACCACCATCCTCACGATAGTGGACCGATTCTCCAAGGTGGCCCACTTCATTGCCCTCCCGAAGCTCCCGACGGCCCAGGAGACAGCGAACCTCCTGGTTCACCACGTCGTCCGGCTGCATGGGATCCCAACAGACATCGTCTCCGATCGTGGTCCCCAGTTCTCCTCGCACGTCTGGAGGAGCTTCTGCCGGGAACTGGGGGCCACAGTGAGTCTCTCATCCGGGTACCATCCCCAGACCAACGGGCAAGCAGAACGGGCCAATCAAGAGATGGAGCAGGCCCTGCGTTGCGTGACAGCCGCGCACCCGGCGGCCTGGAGTACCCATCTGGCCTGGATCGAGTATGCCCATAACAGCCAGGTGTCGTCAGCCACCGGCCTCTCCCCTTTCGAGGTATGTCTGGGGTACCAACCTCCTTTGTTTCCAGTGGTTGAGGGAGAGGTCGGTGTGCCCTCGGTCCAGGCCCACCTACGGAAGTGCCGTCGGGTGTGGCGTGCCGCCCGTTCTGCCTTGCTGAGGGCCCGGATGAGGTCAAAGGCCCATGCAGACCGTCGGCGGACCCCGGCCCCTGCGTATCGGCCAGGGCAGGAGGTGTGGTTATCCACCAGAGATATCCCCCTCAAAGTGGACTCCCCCAAGTTACAGGGCCGTTACATCGGCCCTTTCAAGATCCAGAAGGTCATCAGTCCAGCCGCAGTGAGGCCGGCAGCTGAAGCCTCACTGCGGATCCGTCCTGTATTTCACGTGTCCCGGATTAAACCACATCACACCTCACCCCTCTGTACTCCGGGCCCGGCACCGCCTCCTGCCCGGATCATCGATGGCGAGCCGGCTTGGACTGTACGCCGGCTTTTGGATGTCCGTAGGATGGGCCGGGGCTTCCAGTATTTGGTGGACTGGGAGGGGTACGGACCTGAGGAACGCTCCTGGGTGAAGAAAAGCTTCATCCTGGACCCGGCCTTCCTGGCCGATTTCTACCGCCGCCACCCGGACAAGCCTGGTCGGGCGCCAGGAGGCGCCTGTTGAGGGGGGGGGTCCTGTTGTGTGGGCCGCCAGAAGAGGAGGTACTGCTGGCCCACCACCAGAGGGCGCCCTGTCTGGAGTGCGGGCTCCAGGCACCAGAGGGCGCAGCCGCCTCACAGGAGCAGCCAGGATGACAGCTGTCACACATCACCGGCAACAGCTGTTACAATCATCTGATCGGCAGGGGTATATCAGCAGGACGACGTCTCCACCTCTTTGCCGAGATATCGTTCTACCTGGAAGGTAATAATCTCAGCTGACTGCTTGACAGTAACCTTTGTGATTTTTGTGAGTGATTGCAGACTTTTTTTCTCCAACGAGAGGTGGAGGTAGCTTCCCTGCCGTGCAGGTTGCTGGGTGCAGACGCGCCCACGTTTAATTGTGTTCTTGTTCCTCGCCAGCAGTACCAGGTCCGACACGCGGAGGCAGTGGCCACCTGGGCGTTCGGAACTTGGCGGCTCCAGTATTCCGGGGTCCTGTGGCGGAGGAAACCGTATGGTTCCGGTTCTACTTTGGAGAAGCGTCTCCTATCTTCGAGCCTGCCCACACGACACCATTGTGAATTGAATTTTGTCCATTGTTGTAATTTGTTGTATTTGTTGTGCACGTTCGCAACAGTAAAGTGTTGTTATTTGACCTATTCCATTGTCCGTTCATTTGCGCCCCCTGTTGTGGGTCCGTGTGCTTACACTTTCCCAACACAAATTTCCGGTTTTAATGACTACTGCCATAACAAACACAAAGAAATTGGCACAGTCTAATGTGTCATCATCCATGGACTAATCTGCAATGATCATCTCAAAAGTTAGCAGGAGGGCATCATAATTGTTTGCCACAGTGCTCACTATCCGTGATGTGAAATTCCATCAGGTAGGAGGAGCATTTATGGGCAACCTTGAGCAACCTGCAGACTCAAGAAAAGACATCCTCTTTGTGGATTTTGAGAAAAATGTGGCAAACCCAGAGGGTGATGCAAAAAATATTCTGCACTCAGATAAGCATTTAGTCCCCTGAGACAGAACCAGATTCAGTCTGTGTGCATAGCAATGCACAAACATTGCACTGGGGGCTATTGCTTTAACTTTGGCCTGCAAACCATTGAGAGCTGAAGCCATGACAGCAGCCATGGCTTCTTCGTAAGGAAGACTATCAAATGGCTTTGCCAAAATCCGGTCCACAACATTCAAATTGTCTGCCATTATGTGCAGCTTGCTACCTAGCTAGCTCGCTAGCTGGGACTGACGCGAGGCTAGTGTGAAGTGTGTCCACCTTTGAGTGTTTTGTGACATACTCAGACAGTCAGAAAGAGTGATAGAAGTCAGTCTCCAAACACAAGCAGCTACAAAACCCCCCCCCCCCCACCAGAAATAGAAGCTCGATTTGTCGCTAGTCATTTTTAACAAAGAAAATGCCACTAAGAGGATTAAGAAAGTCTCCAGTTCAACTCAGAACAGAATGAAAATTAAAAAATGCTCCCACGGATGTTTACACCAAAAGATCGCTGATTCGCTCATTTCGCTGTCAATCAAAAAGGGATTCAGCCTCAGACACATCCAATCATCATGCAGAAGCTGAGCGTCCGGGCCAGCCGAGGCCAGCCCACTGCCCCATAGACCCCCAGACACGCTGAGCGTCCGATGGGCGGGACAAAGCCCAGCATTTATCCAATGACTCGTCTCCTTTCGCTGCAGTCTTTGTGACGCTATTGAACTCTGTGGACCGTTTAAAGCACTGTGAAGCTGCGGGAATGAGTGAGGGGAAAGCCGCGTCGTTACCAGTGATAAGAAGCTGATTCTGAACAAAAGTTGAGCGCGTTGTAACCACGAACCCCCCTGTCAGGACAACCCCCCCCACCCCGTTTTTTTTTTTTGACCGTTTTTTCCCCCCCACACGGTCGTGCCACCACCACCACCCCCGCGCGATGCCGCCCCAGGCGGCTGCCCGGTCGGCCCGCCTCCAGGACCGCCCCTGGATGTAGCCCACAATATTTAATCAAACTGGATCAAAATAAGTGAAATTGAAGACGTATATAGATCATAATTACATAACATTTCAGCTGAATTCGTGTAATGTTTCATGAAATGTATTAATAAATATACTCCTGCTATTCACGTGGACTCCAGGAGTACTGATTAGTGATACATTCTTTTTTCTTTTGTGGCATTATCAGATAACAGGGGAAATGACCAGTTTTTATTTCAGTCACTGCAGTAGGTGATGTCATTTTAATTGACTAAGGGCTCATCACTGAATTCTTCTGCTAAATTGAAAAACTGGAGTGAAAGCATGCAGACTGTTGGCCCTCTGTGACATGCAATCCGCCGCCACTTGTTTAATAGCTTCTGGAAACATTAAAACTTATTAACGAGCTTAATTAGCTGTGGTCTGGAGCCATTAAAAGACCCATCAGATGCAGTTCTCAGTTTTGTGTTTTGGAAGTGTGCTGTGATGTTGGATGTTAGATTTGGTTTGTGCTTTTAACATATACTTTGTGCATATACCCCCCACCCCCATGTATTTTTGTCCTTTTAGTTTTTTTTTTTTTTTATGTATTTATTGACTGCTGGTGCCACAGTTTACACATCTTATGTGCAAATATGACAAATGTAATTTTTTTTTATACATTTGTAATGTTCTGTGTAAACATCTTGCGTTTGCTAATTTAGTTTTTCGACATTAAATGTGCTCTCTTGCTGCTTTATTCCCTTCAGCCATGTGCATAAACAACAGTATAATAAATATCTTGTTTCTGTGCACACATAGTAGGCAAAAGTAAAAGTTTCTCGCATTTTCATCATCTTTCTCTTTTTATTGATTTATTTATTTTTATCACAGCTCCCTGCTGCACCAGATCTCTGGATTTTTTAAGGAATAGACTTACAACTATATTACAGTTTTTCACAATTGCTAAAACACATTTTGTGAAACCATTTACCCTTTTCTCAAAACTCTAAACACAAAACCCATTTTTCAAACCACATGCACGAAACCCTATATTCTTGTTACAAAACTGACCAGTCATCTCAAAACCCTTTTAACTTTTCCCAAAACCATCTAATGGTCTCAGAATCATTCTCTTAGCAGTCAAAACAAAAATCCTGCTGAGCAATGATTACACAATACCTCAAACAATGGAAGACACAGTGTGCAGGGCAGGGCATATAGCTCCTGAAGTCTTTTTTATTCATTGAAATCTAACTATAAATGAAATTGGGTAAATCCACAATAAAAAAAAAAAATTACAATAATAATAAAAAAAAAAAGCTCACTGAGCTTCATCATGCCTTTGGCCTGGGTCAGGCCACAAGACTTCGTCAACATCACAAGCGATGTTCTCTCTTCTGAGGCAGCGGGGGAAGAAGGCTGTTGTGTGGCGTATCCAGCCTTGGCATGACTCCTCAGTTATTGTCGCCACAAGCTAACTCCATGGCCCGCAGGAGATCCACTCTGATATAGGGTTGCCGGTCATATACCTTCCACCTCCAACTTGAAAAAACTCCTCTATGGGGTTCAGGAAAGGCGAGTATGGTGGGAGGTACATATTGATGAATTGCTCATTGATGTTAAACCATTCTCTTATTTGAGCAGCACGATGGAAGCTTACATTGTCCCATATGATCACATATGTGTACTGGACATTCATCTCATGCTGCCGAGCCACCAAAACATCCTGGAGACCTGCTAGAAATGTAAGAAGGTGTTGAGTGTTGTATGGCCCTAGTGTTACATGTTGATGCAGGACCCCACGTTTGCTTTTGGCAGCACAAATGGTCACATTGCCACCACGCTGACCAGGGACATCAACAATGGCACGCTGACCAATTATGTTCCGGCCCCTCCTTCTCCTCTTTGCTAGGTCAAATCCTGCTTCATCCACAAATATATATTCATGGGACCTTTCACTGGCCTCCAATTCAAATATTCTCTATATAAAAAATAGATAGTTTTGTAAGTGAACAGAAAGACAGGCAGATATGATAGTGTTTACAATATGCAGTACTTGTACTGTATCTGAAGGTGTACTTACTTGGACATACTCATATCTGAGCTCTTTCACTCTGTTAGTGTTGCACTCAAAGGGTACTCTGTACATTTGTTTCATGCGCACTCTGTTGCGTTTCAGGACACGGTCAATGGTGGAGAGGCTTACGGTGTTGATTCCTTCAAAACTGACATTGTCTTCAATCACTCACTGTTGTATTTTGTGTAGTCTAATGGTGTTGTTTTGAATGACCATGTCAACTATCAGGGTCTCCTGCTGCTGGGAGAACATAGGGGCTCTTCCACCTCCCCCTGGCATCCTTGCAATTCTACACAAGTGAATATACAATATATGCTTTGTCACAGTGGTCTACAAAATCTGCTGTAACTGTGTACTGTATACAGTATTGAACATTTACACTATACCTGTTCTGTTGTCTGAATGTCCGGATTATTGAAGCCACAGAGAAACGGCTGAGGTTAGGTTGGACTCGAAGTCCTGCTTCTCTCATTGACATCCCATGAACCAGAACATGGTCAGTGATTGTGGCCCGAATTTCATCATTTACTGTAACTCGATGTCTTCCTCTTTCTCCTCTTCCTACTCCCCCACCTCTAACACACACCCCTCCCCTGTGCCTCTGGTTTCTGTCCATTGTTGCAATGAAACTCCAACCAGCCTGTTTGAACTCTGACCTGGCTTATATTGGTTGTCACATCATTAGACACAAGTGTTAACAGTTTTGACTAGTAGTGTCTAATTGGTGACATCTGTGCTTTAATTGTGTTTATCTTCTGCTTTGTTTGGTTAGTAATATAATTAAGAAGTGAATTATTATGCAGAATGTGTTTTATAGTATGAGAATGTGTTTAGAGTTTTGCAAAAAGAGTGAATGAGTTTTGCTAAATGCGTCTACCTATGTGAAAGTCTTTTACGGTTTTGCCAAAAGGGAGATTAATTCAATAACTGTGTAAAGGCATTTGAGAATTTTATTTAGGGAATAGGGTTTTGTGTTTTAGCAACTGAGAAAAACTGTAACAGACATTAAAACTAATTAAACGATACTTGAAAACATGTTTAGTGCAAAGAGTAAGGTGAAAGTTTGGTCTGAAGAAGAAATGCCATCAGACTGGGAGCTCAGTGAATTGGTCACAATCTATAAGAGAAAGGGAGATCCTCTAGACTGTGGAAACTACAGAGGCATCAAGCTGCTAGATCAAGTAATGAAGATTCTGGAGAAGATCATAGATAGAAGACTATGCATGCTAATAAACATAGATAACATGCAATTTGGCTTTAGCCCAGGAAAAGGGACCACAGATGCAGTTTTTTTATCATCAAGCAGCTACAGGAAAAACATCTAGAAGCGAACAAAGAGCTCTTCTATACCTTTGTGGACCTGGAAAAAGCCTATGACCGGGTCCCGAGGGAGCTGGTATATTGGTGCCTCAGGAAACGACAGGTCCCGGAGAAACTGGTACAAATGGTGATGACAACCTACTGTGGGGCAAGAACAGTAGTTAGGACCAAATATGGAAGGACTGAGGAGTTCAACATGGGAGTGGGTCTCCATCAAGGATTGGGACTAAGCCCATTTCTGTTTATTATCATACTGGATATGATAAGTGAAGAATTTAAAACTGGCTTGCCCTGGGAGCTGCTGTTCGCTGACGATCATTGCCGAAAATGAGGTAGAGCTCCAGAGGAGGTGGTTGAAGTGGCAGATCGGTATGGAAAGGATGGGCCTGAAGGTGAACACTGGAAAGACAGAGGTCATGGCAAGCAGCAGGAGAGATGTGAAGGTGAACATCAGAGACAGAAACAACACAACCCTGAAGCAGGTCAGGGAGTTTAAGTACCTGGGAGTAACAATACCAGAGAATGGAGGAACCGAATGTACAATCAGAGCAAGAGTGTCAGCAGCTTGGGCCAAGTGGAGAGAGTTGTCTGGAGTCATTAACGACAAAAGGATGCCAAGAAGACTGAAGGTCAAACTGTACAACACCATCATAAGACCAGTACTACTGTATGGAGCGGAGGTCTGGACCATGGGAAAAAAGGAAGAGAGAATCCTAGAGTCAACTGAGATGAGAATGCTTAGGAGAATCAAGGGAGTGACATTGAGAGATCAAGAGAGGAGTGAAGATATCAGAAGAGAGCTACAAATAAACACCATAAATGAGAAAGTTAGAGAGATACGGTTAAGGTGGTATGGCCATGTAGCCAGGATGGAAGAGGAGAACCCAGTTAAAAAGGTATGGGAAGCAAGCATACCGGGAAGGAGACCCAGAGGACAACCTTGTAAGAGATGGATAGACTGCATCAAGGAAGTGAGACCGGAGGAGGCCCAGGACAGGAAAACCTGGAAGACAAAGACCAAGGCAGCTGACCCTGCAAAAGCGGGAATACAGGCTTAGGAAAAGAAGAAGAAGAAGTAAGGTGAATGTGCATTACTTTACAGACATACTTACATTAATTTGTTTATTGACACAATCATCACAATGTAATAACTAACTGGGTCCTTATTTCAAATGTTTCCTGGAAATAATGAATCAATATTGATTTCTGCAATAAACTGGGCTTTCTCCGTGACTACAATCTACTTAACTAAATTGGCCAATTGCTCTCTTAATGGATTAAAATTATGTTTTGCACTACCAACAAACAACAGTATATTCATGTCTTTCAAGATAGAGATTGTGTGTAATTATTAATTTATGTGCCATAATTCTTTTTTGTGTAGATAGTATATACAAATGTTTGTGTGTATAAAAATAAGAATATGTCATACACATATCCCACAATTTTATTTTATTGATTTATTTATTTTTTGGGTGTGATTCTCACATGCATGTGAGAATGCATGCATTAGAGTGTGTGTGAGAATCATGAAAATGAGAATGTGTGTATGTGAGAATCAGTTGATAGCGAAACTTTTGGTGAAATTCTTTGTCTTCTTCTTTTGGCTGTTCCTGTTATGGGTCACCACAGCAGATCAATCATTTCCATCTCACCCTGTCCTCTCTTCCTCTGTCACACCAACAACCTGCATGTCCCCCCTCAACACATCCATAAACCTCCTCTTTGGCCTTTCTCTTCTCCTCCTGCCTGGTGGCTCCATCCTCAGCATCCTTCTCCCTATATACCCTGTACTCTAAGAAATGAAATGAAACACAGGACTTTTAAATGTAATTAATACTATTATTTTCAATACACTTGCAATTGTTAATTTTAGGGATTTTAGTAATAATGTTTCAATTGATTTAATTAATTTCAACTGCAATATTGTTTTGCACTTAATTGACAATGTTATGTGGAAAAAGTTACCTTAACTTTATCAATTAAATTCAATGTTTTATTTCTGGTCCCTCCTCTGCACATATCCAAACCATCTCAGTCTTGCAAATGTGTCTCAATCATTTTGGAGACACATCTCTGATTGTGTCTCCAAACTGTCTCTCTGATATGTTCATTCCTAATTCTGTAGATCTTTGTCACTCCCAGAGAGAGAATAGCAACATCTTCTGCTCTTCCACCTCCAGCTCTGCCTCCTGTCTTTTTTTTTAGTGCCACCATCTCTAAGCCATACAGCATAGCTGGTCTCACTACTGTCTTGTAGTCTTTTCCCTTCACTCTTACAGATATTCTTTGGTCACAAATCACTCTTGCCACCTTTCTCCACCCACTTCGTCCTGCCTGCACTTTCTTTTTCACCTCTCTACCACACTCTCCATTACTTTGGACAGTTGACCCTAAGTATTTAAACTCATCTACTTTCACCATCTCTACTCCGTGTAACCGCACTATTCCACTGGGCTCCCTCTCATTCACACACATGTACTCAGTCTTAGTCCTACTGACTTTCATTCCCCTTCTCTACGGAGAGAAATTCTGTTGTACGTGCATTAATTCTATGGTACCTGTATTAATAGTAAATGTCCACCATGTGGAGATATTGCTCCATTTCAAGAACCTTGGGACATGATGACTAACATGTTGCTTATATCATTATGTATGAGGATTAGAATATGTCATTACAGTTCAAATGTTAATACACAAAAATAACTTGAAAATATGTTTTTAATTTCAGTGTAATTGTAAGAAAAAAAGTGCATCAGATTGTGACTCTTCTATTTTGTTCATGCTGAGCAGAAATATTATATTTAGGTGTGATTCAGGTATTGATATTATATTTCTAGGATTTATTAAAACAGGACACATTTACAAGCATTATTTGAGCACATATAAACATTTCAGTGAGTCATTCAAAACGTTTATTTATATAGCATTTCATATGCATTAAAAGATTGTTTGGAACCCATCATCTTAAAAAGAAAGCAAGAAAAAAAAAAACCCTCTGGAGAAATTTGTCATTAGTTACAGAGAATGATGCTTGATTGCCCAGTCTGTTTGTATTTATATTTATAAAAAGCCCTTATATAAGCTGAATAGTCAACATATTTCACACGAGACAAGTGGTACAGCATACGTACACGAGGAATACATAGCAATCCAAGGCAGCCTATTGCTGCTTAATACAAAGTAGCATGAAACAACAACACTCTTGTTAATTGTCTTTTGCAGATGCAAAATCTGCACATGAATAACTGAGCCTCTTGTTCTTTCAGTTAATTAGCTGGTAAAGCACTTGGATACAATGCACATTTTTCTGAAACATTAAATACATGAGTGCAAAGTAACTGAAAAAGATCACAAGCTTCAAATATTTGACATCCTCTGCTGGTGGGGGACGGGAGCTGGGAGGGGTGAGTTTGAAATCTGGAAGCACTTCTTTGCTTTCCATTGAAGAAATTATTAGTTTTACTCTTTACATATGTATACACGTGTGTGTGTGTGTGTGTGTGTGTGTGTGTATATATATATATATATATATATATATATATATATATATATATATATATATATATATATATATATATATATATATATATATATATATATAAGCTCAGTCCTTGAAAAACACAGTACAAAAAAACAAAACACACACACCGTAATCTGTATATTGCTAGAGATCATGGACATCAAGTATGTCTACCAGGTTGCATTCAGATCACCTGCTGTAGAATACTTGCATGTTTTATTTTTAGATGAAGTGTTTTTTTTATTTTTTATTTTTAAACAAACAATACCACAGTCTGTGAGAATTAAGTGACAGAGAGAATCTCTAACAGTCACACTGTTTTAGATTCTTCTGATTCAAGTCTTTTGGTCCTGTTTTGCACCATGTTGCATGGACGATATAATTAATTTTGTGCCTTGTTTCTGCGCGCATGTATGCATGTGTGTGTGTGTGTGTATGTGCATTTATTTACATTGTCTGAGGCAAAGCCCTGGGCCTTCAGACACTTCCAAGTTGACATGATTTATTGTGTGCAACTGTTGGTGTTTTTTCAGGCCAGCCTGAAGGGAATTTTTTTTCTACAGTCCATATAGCATTGAACAACACATCCAACCCCACCACCCCGGATCCACCATGCAGGTTTGCATGATTGCATCTTGCAGTGCTTCTTGTGTGTATTTACCAAAGTGTGTGAAGCTATTCAAGAGTGAATCACAATCCTTGTTTTGGCTGATCACTGAGACTTGAAGTCAGCCAATAAGCAGACAAACAGCCATTCTGTGCGTTTGTCTTCGCCGTTAGCTTGTCCTCGAGGGTTTACTGTAGAATCCCAGTGTTGCCTCAGTATGAAATCTCCAGCACTGTTTGTTTATTTTCCTTTCTCCCTTTAGCGTTTGCATCACAATCTGTGAGAGGTCACGCCGACAAGACTGCACAAAAACAATAACTCGAGTGAAACATGAAACAGTGCCATCCAGATGACGGATATCCGTCCCTTTCCCGCTGCAGCAGCAGAGCACTTTTGAAAGCCTGCCGTCAGGGCCGAACAGAGACTGGAGCTATAATTAATGCATTTAGATGAGCCAAACACAATGAAAAGCAACCACTTCCATATCAGCTGTGTCCACGCCATCCTGTTTATCTTTTCTGTCTCATCTTCATCTTCTCCTGGGCCCTCTGCAGAGTGATTTCTGTTAACCTCCAGCACTACACCCACACACTCATTAGCACCCATCCCTAAAATCAGACGACTCCATAGATAGACAGACAGACAGAGATAAGGATGGGCTGAGCACAGTCGAGCGCTTATTGCTTTACTGATGCATATTGCTTGTTTACTTGCTGTCATTCCTCATTTGTTTTCCACCACTAATGCATTCAGAGTGATTAGGCACAGACCCCACAGAATGTTTTTGTTGGGGCTTTTAGAGGCATGAAAACTTTACACTTTTTATATGAAGTGACCCACGAAAAGTAAGAGACTCCAGGGGGAAACATCAGAGACAGGAAGCCATGGAGGAGAACATGCATGGTAGATTAGAGACTGTGCACCGCTGGGTAGCGCGTGAGCAGAGACATGCTTGATGTAATTTTACGCTGTGCGTGCATCCCACCTTAGGAGCAGCTTCTGGGGTGGAGTTTGGGTTTCAAACCCTCACATAATACCCTACACATAATGAAGCAGAAACAAGCCTTATACTTTCAACCATACAAAGTAATTGCTTTAGGAAATGATTCACAGCGTGGAAGCACTGAAACAAACAAAACCTATAGAAAACACTGGCTTTTCAATGTGATTCACTGTGTTGAAGCACCTGAAACAGCAAATGAAAAAAACTACTTTAAAACATGGCACACTTTGGACCCGATTTACTAAAATCCCAGATAATGAGCACTAAATTGTGCAGGCAATCCAAACTTTTGCACATTGAGATGGAGACAGTTTACAGTTTTTGATTTACTAAGATGAATTACACAACTGGGCAGCACGGTGGATTAGTGGTTAGCACTGTTGCCTCACAGTGAGAAGGTCGTGGGTTCAATTCCCGTGGCCTTTCTGTGTGGAGTTTGCATGTTCTCCCCGTGTTTGTGTGGGTTTCCTCCGGGTGCTCCGGCTTCCTCCCACATCCAAAGACATGCAGGTTAGGTGGATTGGAGTCTTTAAATTGTCGGTAGGTGCGTGCTTGTTTGTCTGTTTGTGGCCCTGCGACAGACTAGCATCCTGTCCTGGGTGTACCCTGCCTCGCGCTAAATGACTGCTGGGATGTGCTCCAGCCCCCCGCAACCCTTAATTGGACTAAGCGGTAGAAGATGAATGAATGAATTACACAATTGATATTGGGCCATAAACTGATGTAAATAGACTTGGAGGTATGCATCTTGTGCTTCATCATATATGAATATATATATGATGAAGCACAAGATGTATACTCAACAAAAATATAAACGCAACACTTTTGGTTTTGCTCCCATTTTGTATGAGATGAACTCAAAGATCTAAAACTTTTTCCACATACACAATATCACCATTTCCCTCAAATATTGTTCACAAACCAGTCTAAATCTGTGATAGTGAGAACTTCTCCTTTGCTGAGATAATCCATCCCACCTCACAGGTGTGCCATATCAAGATGCTGATTAGACACCATGATTAGTGCACAGATGTGCCTTAGACTGTCCACAATAAAAGGCCACTCTGAAAGGTGCAGTTTTGTTTTATTGGGGGGGGGGGGGATACCAGTCAGTATCTGGTGTGACCACCATTTGCCTCATGCAGTGCAGCACATCTCCTTCGCATAAAGTTGATCAGGTTGTCAATTGTGGCCTGTGGAATGTTGGTCCACTCCTCTTCAATGGCTGTGCGAAGTTGCTGGATATTGGCAGGAACTGGTACACGCTGTCGTATACGCCGGCCCAGAGCATCCCAAACATGCTCAATGGGTGACATGTCCAGTGAGTATGCCGGCCATGCAAGAACTGGGACATTTCAGCTTCCAAGAATTGTGTACAGATCCTTGCAACATGGGGCCGTGCATTATCCTGCTGCAACATGAGGTGATGTTCTTGGATGTATGGCACAACAATGGGCCTCAGGATCTTGTCACGGTATCTCTGTGCATTCAAAATGCCATCAATAAAATGCACCTGTGTTCTTCGTCCATAACAGACGCCTGCCCATACCATAACCCCATCGCCACCATGGGCCACTCGATCCACAACATTGACATCAGAAAACCACTCACCCACACGACGCCACACACTCTGTCTGCCATCTGCCCTGGACAGTGTGAACCGGGATTCATCCGTGAAGAGAACACCTCTCCAACGTGCCAAACGCCAGCGAATGTGAGCATTTGCCCACTCAAGTCGGTTACGACGACGAACTGGAGTCAGGTCGAGACCCCGATGAGGACGACGAGCATGCAGATGAGCTTCCCTGAGACGGTTTCTGACAGTTTGTGCAGAAATTCTTTGGTTATGCAAACCGATTTTTTCAGCAGCTGTCCGAGTGGCTGGTCTCAGACAATCTTGGAGGTGAACATGCTGGATGTGGAGGTCCTGGGCTGGTGTGGTTACACGTGGTCTGCGGTTGTGAGGCTGGTTGGATGTACTGCCAAATTCTCTGAAACGCCTTTGGAGACGGCTTATGGTAGAGAAATGAACATTCAATACACAAGCAACAGCTGGTTGACATTCCTGCTGTCAGCATGCCAATTGCACACTCCCTCAAGTCTTGCGACATCTGTGGCATTGTGCTGTGTGATAAAACTGCACCTTTCAGACTGGCCTTTTATTGTGGGCAGTCTAAGGCACACCTGTGCACTAATCATGGTGTCTAATCAGCATCTTGATATAGCACACCTGTGAGGTGGGATGGATTATCTCAGCAAAGGAGAAGTGCTCACTATCACAGATTTAGACTGGTTTGTGAACAATATTTGAGGGAAATGGTGATATTGTGTATGTGGAAAAAGTTTTATCTCATACAAAATGGGAGCAAAACCAAAAGTGTTGCGTTTATATTTTTGTTGAGTGTATATCAATCAATCAATCAATCAATTTTTTTTATATAGCGCCAAATCACAACAAACAGTTGCCCCAAGGCGCTTTATATTGTAAGGCAAGGCCATACAATAATTATGTAAAACCCCAACGGTCAAAACGACCCCCTGTGAGCAAGCACTTGGCTACAGTGGGAAGGAAAAACTCCCTTTTAACAGGAAGAAACCTCCAGCAGAACCAGGCTCAGGGAGGGGCAGTCTTCTGCTGGGACTGGTTGGGGCTGAGGGAGAGAACCAGGAAAAAGACATGCTGTGGAGGGGAGCAGAGATCGATCACTAATGATTAAATGCAGAGTGGTGCATACAGAGCAAAAAGAGAAAGAAACAATGAATCATGGGAACCCCCCAGCAGTCTACGTCTATAGCAGCATAACTAAGGGATGGTTCAGGGTCACCTGATCCAGCCCTAACTATAAGCTTTAGCAAAAAGGAAAGTTTTAAGCCTAATCTTAAAAGTAGAGAGGGTGTCTGTCTCCCTGATCTGAATTGGGAGCTGGTTCCACAGGAGAGGAGCCTGAAAGCTGAAGGCTCTGCCTCCCATTCTACTCTTACAAACCCTAGGGACTACAAGTAAGCCTGCAGTCTGAGAGCGAAGCGCTCTATTGGGGTGATATGGTACTACGAGGTCCCTAAGATAAGATGGGACCTGATTATTCAAAACCTTATAAGTAAGAAGAAGAATTTTAAATTCTATTCTAGAATTAACAGGAAGCCAATGAAGAGAGGCCAATATGGGTGAGATATGCTCTCTCCTTCTAGTCCCCGTCAGTACTCTAGCTGCAGCATTTTGAATTAACTGAAGGCTTTTTAGGGAACTTTTAGGACAACCTGATAATAATGAATTACAATAGTCCAGCCTAGAGGAAATAAATGCATGAATTAGTTTTTCAGCATCACTCTGAGACAAGACCTTTCTGATTTTAGAGATATTGCGTAAATGCAAAAAAGCAGTCCTACATATTGTTTAATATGCGCTTTGAATGACTATCCTGATCAAAAATGACTCCAAGATTTCTCACAGTATTACTAGAGGTCAGGGTAATGCCATCCAGAGTAAGGATCTGGTTAGACACCATGTTTCTAAGATTTGTGGGGCCAAGTACAATAACTTCAGTTTTATCTGAGTTTAAAAGCAGGAAATTAGAGGTCATCCATGTCTTTATGTCTGTAAGACAATCCTGCAGTTTAGCTAATTGGTGTGTGTCCTCTGGCTTCATGGATAGATAAAGCTGGGTATCATCTGCGTAACAATGAAAATTTAAGCAATACCGTCTAATAATACTGCCTAAGGGAAGCATGTATAAAGTGAATAAAATTGGTCCTAGCACAGAACCTTGTGGAACTCCATAATTAACTTTAGTCCATGAAGAAGATTCCCCATTTACATGAACAAACTGTAATCTATTAGACAAATATGATTCAAACCACCGCAGCGCAGTGCCTTTAATACCTATGACATGCTCTAATCTCTGTAATAAAATTTTATGGTCAACAGTATCAAAAGCAGCACTGAGGTCCAACAGAACAAGCACAGAGATAAGTCCACTGTCCGAAGCCATAAGAAGATCATTTGTAACCTTCACTAATGCTGTTTCTGTACTATGATGAATTCTAAAACCTGACTGAAACTCTTCAAATAGACCATTCCTCTGCAGGTGATCAGTTAGCTGTTTTACAACTACCCTCTCAAGAATCTTTGAGAGAAAAGGAAGGTTGGAAATTGGCCTATAATTAGCTAAGATAGCTGGGTCAAGTGATGGCTTTTTAAGTAATGGTTTAATTACTGCCACCTTAAAGGCCTGTGGTACATCATATTTAAGATTGAAGCATTAAATAATGGTAGGACTTCCTTGAGCAGCCTGGTAGGAATGGGGTCTAATAAACATGTTGATGGTTTGGATGAAGTAACTAATGAAAATAACTCAGACAGAACAATCGGAGAGAAAGAGTCCAACCAAATACCGGCATCACTGAAAGCAGCCAAAGATAACGATACGTCTTTGGGATGGTTATGAGTAATTTTTTCTCTAATAGTTAAAATTTTGTTAGCAAAGAAAGTCATGAAGTCATTACTAGTTAAAGTTAAAGTTAATAGAGCTCTGACTCTTTGTCAGCCTGGCTACAGTGCTGAAAAGAAACCTGGGGTTGTTCTTATTTTCTTCAATTAGTGATGAGTAGAAAGATGTCCTAGCTTTACGGAGGGCTTTTTTATAGAGCAACAGACTCTTTTTCCAGGCTAAGTGAAGATCTTCTAAATTAGTGAGACGCCATTTCCTCTCCAACTTACGGGTTATCTGCTTTAAGCTACGAGTTTGTGAGTTATACCACGGAGTCAGACACTTCTGATTTAAAGCTCTCTTTTTCAGAGGAGCTACAGCATCCAAAGTTGTCTTCAATGAGGATGTAAAACTATTGACGAGATACTCTATCTCACTTACAGAGTTTAGGTAGCTACTCTGCACTGTGTTGGTATATGGCATTAGAGAACATAAACAAGGAATCATATCCTTAAACCTAGTACAGCGCTTTCTGAAAGACTTCTAGTGTAATGAAACTTATTCCCCACTGCTGGGTAGTCCATCAGAGTAAATGTAAATGTTATTAAGAAATGATCAGACAGAAGGGAGTTTTCAGGGAATACTGTTAAGTCTTCTATTTCCATACCATAAGTCAGAACAAGATCTAAGATATGATTAAAGTGGTGGGTGGACTCTTTTACTTTTTGAGCAAAGCCAATAGAGTCTAATAATAGATTAAATGCAGTGTTGAGGCTGTCATTCTCAGCATCTGTGTGGATGTTAAAATCGCCCACTATAATTATCTTATCTGAGCTAAGCACTAAGTCAGACAAAAGGTCTGAAAATTCACAGAGAAACTCACAGTAACGACCAGGTGGACGATAGATAATAACAAATAAAACTGGTTTTTGGGACTTCCAATTTGGATGGACAAGACTAAGAGTCAAGCTTTCGAATGAATTAAAGCTCTGTCTGGGTTTTTGATTAATTAATAAGCTGGAATGGAAGATTGCTGCTAATCCTCCGCCCCGGCCCGTGCTACGAGCATTCTGACAGTTAGTGTGACTCAGGGGTGTTGACTCATTTAAACTAACATATTCATCCTGCTGTAACCAGGTTTCTGTAAGGCAGAATAAATCAATATGTTGATCAATTATTATATCATTTACCAACAGGGACTTAGAAGAGAGAGACCTAATGTTTAATAGACCACATTTAACTGTTTTAGTCTGTGGTGCAGTTGAAGGTGCTATATTATTTTTTCTTTTTGAATTTTTATATATATATATATATATATATATATATATATATATATATATATATATATATATATATATATATATATATATGAGGTCTGTTAGACAAGTATCCGACCTTATTATTTTTTTCAAAAACCATATGCATTTGAATCACGTGTGATTACATCAGACATGCTTGAACCCTCGTGGGCATGCGAGAGTTTTTTCACGCCTGTCGGTTACGTAATTCGCCTGTGGGCAGTCTTTGAGTGAGGAGTGGCCCACCCTCTCGTCGATTTTTTCATTGTTTAGGAATGGCTCAGAGACTGCTGCTTTGTTTGATCAAAATTTGTTCAAAACTGTAAGGCACAACTGAGTGGACACCATTCGATAAATTCAGCTGGTTTTCGGTAAGAATTTTAACTGCTGATGAGAGATTTTGGTCTGTAAGTGTCGCTTTAAGGACGGCCCACGGCGCCTGACGGCGATCTGCGCTCCGAGGCGGCGTTGTCTCGCTGTTTCAAGCTGAAAACTTCCACATTTCAGGCTCTGTTCACCCAGGTTGTCATCAGAGAACAGAGAAGTTTCAGAAGAGGTCAGCATGAGGAGTTTATGCGGACATTCCACTGTTAAAGGAGATTTTGTAATGAAAGAACGTGCGGGCAGATTCGCATGTCGGGCCGGACCCGACCGCAGGGGGTCGCGACAGGAAAAACACCTCCATTGGAAACCTTAACGGACAAGTTGGAACATACCCAGCTGTTAAACAATTTCTCAGATACTCACTTGTTGAAAGCCATCAAAAGCCACCTGAATTTTACAAATGGTTTTCAACATGGATGTGTTTTTCCTGTCGCGGCGCAGACGGATTTGCAGTGTCATCACGGAACCAACTCAGCGAATTTGCCCGCACGTTCTTTCATTACAAAATCTCCTTTAACAGTGGAATGTCCACATAAACTCCTCATGCCAACTTCTTCTGAAAATTCTCTGTTCTTTGAAGATGACCTGGGTGAACAGAGCCTGAAATGTGGAAGTTTTCAGCTTGAAACAGTCAGACGGATGCCACCTCCGACCGCGCTGCGCCGATCCGCTTTGTGAGCTGTCCTTAAAGCGAAAGAAACTCCACAATCTCTCATCAGCCGTTAAACTTTTCACCAAGAACCAGCTGAATTTCTCGAATAGTGTTCACTCGGATATCCCTCACAGGTCCTGAAAAAATTTTGATAAAGCAACACGCGCTGTCTCCAGCAGCGTCTCAGACAAAGGATTTCAGCTGAGTGAGCTGGACCAGTGCTCACTCAAAGCCTGCCCACAGGCAAATGATGTCACCGACACTCGTGAAAAAAACTCATGCACGCGCACAAGGGTTCAAGCATGTCTGGTGTAATTGCACGTGATTCAAATCCATATAGTTTTTTTTTTTTTTTAATAAAACTGCCGGTTAGTTTTCTAATAGACCTCATATATATATATATATATATATATATATATATATATATATATATATATATATATATAAAATTTGCAGATTTGAAATGCTAAATTAGACCTTCATAATACAAAATGAAACAATTAGTTCATGAAATAATTTGGTGTTGCGAAATGCTCAACACATTCAGCAAAACAATTATGTCAGAAAATAATTTTGGCTGCAAAATGCTAAATAGACCAGTTGCTTCAGAGACTAATACAGCTCAGGTCTGACTGTATGTGCTGGCCCCTTGCAACCCCACATCTACCACACCAGGGAACTGTCCTGGGTCCTGACTGTCAACCACCTATGCAGACCAGTGGGCCAGCCTCATGCTCCAAAAGCACCCATTTATCTGCCACAGCCTGGGGAAACGTGGGTGTCCCCTTGACTTTTTCCAGTTCCTGAAGTCCTCAGCACTGAAGCACCGGCGCAATAGATCATGCTCAGAGAAGTGCGCCACATGGCTTATATGTCAAAGCTGATGTTCCCCCATGATGCAAGTGGCATGGACCATGTGAATTTCCTTAAGGAACTGTACATTTGACACAAAGTCATTCCAGCAATACCCAAGGTTACTCAGAAAAGACAGAGGACCAAAGGGAACAAGTCATCACTTTACATCATTAACTACAACCTCAATTCAAACAAAGTTGGGACATTGTGTAAAATGTAAATTAAAAACAGAATACAATGATTTGCAAATCCTCTTCAACCTATTCAGTTGAATACACCACAAAGACAAGATATTTAATATTCAAACTGATATTGTTTTTGTGCAAATATTTGCTCATTTTGAAATGGATGCCTGCAACACATTTCAAAAAAGTTGGGACGGGGCAAGAAAAGACTGGGAAGGATGATGAATGCTCAAAGTACACCTAATTGGAAACAGGTGAGTGTCATGATTAGGTATAAAAGGAGCATCCCTAAAAGGCTCAGCTATTCACAAGCAAAGATGGGGCGAGGATCACCACTTTGTGAACAACTGTGTGAAAAAATAGTCCAACAGTTTAAGAACAAAGACCGAAAACCAACACTGAATGCCCATTACCTTCGATCCCTCAGGCGGCACTGCATTAAAAACCAACATCATTGTGTAATGTATTCTGTTTTTATTTACATTTTACACAATGTCCCAACTTCATTGGAATTGGGGTTGTAGAATCTAATGCATTCTCACATTACAGTATGCCTGAAAGAACCAGGACCCTGAAGCACTGGACTTTTGTTGTCCTTCAATGGTACTGGCATTGCCAAACACCTCTGTCCAGTGACCTCGTGCCTCCATAAGCTCTTCCCAGGTGTCCCTCGATCTTAACGGCTGAGGATTCAAGGAGAAGTGTGCCACTGCAGAGATAAGTTAATGTCTCACTGTATATATGTTTGATGGCTGTGCTCAGGAAGCTATTGAAAGCTTGAATCTTAGTTTTGATCAAGGACAATCACAAACTAAGACACTCCAAAGCCATACTCAGCTTCTCAAGTGCTGCAGCCAGGGTACAAACTGATCCCGCAGAGATCACAGTGTCATCTGTGACCTCATCAGTAAACCTTTCCTGGGCAACAACAGCTCCTACTGTTCTCCACAACTCTAAACAGCAACCAGTCCATGCAAGAACACAGCCCTGACAAATGACAGAATTTACTGGGAAGAAGTCAGAAACTCTGTACAGCACTCACAGTACAAGTGTACAGAACAGCTATGATGTCCAACAACTTATTAGTCTCAGGATGTCTCCTAAAACAGCTTGAACCCCGATTAGCTGAATAAAAGGCTTTTCAAAAATCAACATCAGTCAGAATGAACCGGACAGGGTTTTGAAAATTGTTTCAAAATTGTTGAAACATTCAATGAAACTATCTTAAAAATAGACAATACACTGTGTGCTTTTCTTGGTTCATAAAATTAATCACACACAAAATAAAAATTGCTTTAAAAACACATCATGGCTCCAAGCAATTCTCTTATTGTGCCCCTGTTCTGTGGAATGATCTCCCTGCGTCAATAAATCAGTCAGATTCTGTGGAGACTTTCAAGTCCAGACTTAAGACGCACTTATTTTCCCTTTCATATGGCTAGCATACTGGTACACTTTTGTTTTACGGTTTTAACTCTTTTAATTCATTTTATTAGTAGTTGGAGTGGGCTGCGGACTCAACTTTACCTAAATTCTGGGTCTATTAGTGAAGTTTAGGGCTAGTGGCCGGCGATCACCTTAGTATTTCTCTGTTTTTCTTGTTGTTTAATGCTGACAAATTATACAGTATTTCTTGTCTTTCTGATTCTGTTTTTTCTCTCTGTTTGAGGTGCGGCTCCATCCAGAGATGGGAGTTGTGTTCGTGTTGGCGATCCTCCTGTCCTGTGCGCCAATAGCATTTCTTGTATATTTGTCCGTGAATTGTTCTGTGAATTGTTCTGTAATTTGTGTTTTGTGGCGTGGCCCAAGCGGGCGGTCACCCCTTTGGGTCTGGTCTGCTTGGGGTTTCTTCCTTGGAGGGTGTTTTTCCTTGCCGCTGTTGCTCTGGGGGTTGGTGGGGTTGGACCTTGCCTGTGTGAGGCGCTTTGAGGCAACTCTGTTGTGATTTGGCGCTATATAAATGAAAATAAATTGAAATTCAAATTAAAAGAATAAAAACATTAAACAAAATGAATGTCTCAGAAAAATATTGTTTCAAACAGGATCTACGCCTCTGCATCCTACTGATGATACTGTTGGTTTCGCGATCCCTGTTCCCTTATTAAATCAGGCCTGCAGATCTGAGCAGCACTATAACAGCTTGCCTAACAGATTTTCACATCTTGGAAAATGCCACTGAAGCACAACAAGCATGCATTATATTACTGTTATATTCTCCTTAAAATTTTACTATGATTTTAACTGCTTGTGCAGATTCACGCCTCTATAAAACAGATCAAATTTGACTTAATCATGTTTCTGCTACAAGAGAAAAAAAATCGAGTTCAAAAATTTTACTTAAATAAAATGCCCTCAGCAGTCAGCTGCCAACTAATCACCAGATGTTAATAATGTATTGCAAAGCATCTGGTCATTCAAGTTGCAACCTGTTTGCGGGTAGTTTGAGTTCACGTGTGGTTGATGGTGAAAATGTGGAGTTGGTGCTGCTGTGTGAGGCTTGGTCATTAATTATACACATACGCTGAAAGGATATCATGGTTTATAACAGCTTGGAGCACCAGACAAGTGCTTGGCACACGTAACTCAACCCTCAAAGGGAGGTCAGAGGAGAGGGAGAGAAAGTTATCACTAATTACTTTGTGCCAATAGTTCATCTTAATAAGTCTGACCATTTCTTGTGCCAAGAGACTTAAACCTGCAACCCACATACTGATACCGAGTAATTAAAAATGTGGAGGATGTATTGAAGGAAGATTTTAAGAAAAGAATCATAAAAAATACCGTGCAGATTATTCCAGTCTATCCATCCATGTGGGCTTCAGTAGATATTATGCTTTATCTCAGGGCCTTCTGATCACACAGCCGCAATATTGGTGTCAAATTATTTGCAACATGCAACTTTATGTAATCACTAATGGAACACTGTGAAAAACTGAAGCATTATTAGAGTAAGGGCCACAAAGGACAAAACTCATCCACTTGTCTGATCTCAGCAACCACTGAGGTTAAAGAGAACATTTTACGTCTAAATTACTCAGAGATGTTGAGTTTCTATTTGCTCCAGTTAAACATTATTCCTGAAAATGACTGGAAGCCCCTATTTTAACCACTGATGCTGATAGACCATTGTTGCATTGCAGAGTACTTATTGTGCCAGGTGCACAATAAGTACTCTGGACGTTGCTCGCATGGAACAACTTGGGGTGCAAAGCATTAAGTGAGCA
Organism: Thalassophryne amazonica; assembly: GCF_902500255.1. NCBI lineage: Eukaryota > Metazoa > Chordata > Actinopteri > Batrachoidiformes > Batrachoididae > Thalassophryne > Thalassophryne amazonica. Next base: position 42,212,874 of record NC_047118.1, on the reverse strand, counting down.
GTTCTTGGCCATACCTATGTAACACTACAGCAAACGTCCGTAACTTGCCCAAGGAATGGTGGATAAAGTCCCTTAAAGGTGTCCCAGATGTGACGTGGTACAGTAAGATCTTTCTGGTCAGTAACACATGCTTCACACTATACTGTCGTAATCTTGGAATAACACTTTGCCCCCCCCCAAGCCGATAACGTTAAGTGGGACTTCACACTTAGCCATACGCTTTACACACTGCTGTACTGTAAAAATTATCAGGGTATTCAACTTAAAATCTTAAGTTCAATTGCTGCCTTAAAAACACATGTTAACTCAACTTAAAGAAATCTTTTATTTAACTGAGGAAGGTAAGTTACACTGAAAAAACAATAGTTGAACCAACATAATTGAATTGTTTTAATTAGTAACACCTGAATGATTCATGTTGTTTGAACTTAAGTTAGTAAGTTAGAGTTGGTCTAAATTACTAACTTATGTTCATACAACTTCCATCAGATTTTTAAGTTGGTTCTTTTATCAGTGTATATGAGGTCTATTAGAAAAGTATCCTACCTTTTTATTTTTTTAAAAAACTATATGGATTTGATTCATATGTTTTTACATCAGCCAAGCTTGAACCTTCTTGCGCATGCGTGAGTTTTTCCACGCTTGTTGGTGACGTCATTCGCCTGTGAGCACGCCTTGTGGGAGGAGTGGTCCAGCCCCCTCGTCGGATTTTCATTGTCTGAGAAGTTGCTGAGAGACTGGCGCTGTGCTTCATCAAAATTTTTCCAAAACTGTGAGGGCACATCCGAGTGGATACCATTCGACAAATTAAGCTGGTTTTCGGTGAAAATTTTAACGGCTGATGAGAGATTTTGGATTGTTTCTATCACTGTAAGGACTTCCCACAGAGCAGGACGTCGCGCAGCGCTCCGAGGTGACGTCGTCATCCTGTTTCAAGCTGACAACCTCCAAATTTAAGCCTCTGTTGACCCAGGACGTCGTGAGAGAACAGAGAACTTTCAGAAGAGGTCGGAATCAGCAGTTTATCCGGACATTCCACTGTTAAAGGAGATTTTTTTAATGAAAGATGTGCAGACGGATTGGCGCGTCGGCTCGCAGCTGGCGCAGCGCGCCCGCCACAGGAAAAACACCTCCGTGTTGATAACCATTTGTAAAATCCAGGCGGCTTTTGGTGGCTTTCAGTTGAGTGAGTATCTGAAAAATAGTTTAACAGCAGGGCATGTTCCAACTTGTCCTTAAGGCTTCCAACGGAGGTGTTTTTCCTGTGGCGGGTGCGCCGCGCCGGCTGCGAGCCGATGCGCCAATCCGTCCGCACGTCTTTCATTAAAAAATCTCCTGTAACAGTGGAATGGCCGGATAAACTGCTGATTCCGACCTCTTCTGAAAGTTCTCTGTTCTCTCACGACGTCCTGGGTCAACAGAGGCTTAAATTTGGAGGTTTTCAGCTTGAAACAGGATGACAACATCGCCTCGGAGCGCTGTGCGACGTCCCGCTCCATGGGAAGTCCTTACAGCGATAGAAACATCTCATCAGCTGTTAAAATTTTCACCAAAAACCAGCTTAATTTGTTGAATGGTGTCCACTTGGATGTGCCTCACTTGATGAAGCACAGCGCCAGTCTCTCAGCAACGTCTCAGACAAAGGAATTCTGAGGAGGGGGCTGGACCACTCCTCCCACAAGGCATGCTCACAGGCGAATGACGTCACTGACAGACGCGAAAAAACTCTTGCATGCCCACGAGGGTTCAAGCTTGGTGATGTAATCACACGTGATTCAAATCCATATGGTTTTTAAAAAAATAATAAGGTCGGATACTTTTCTAATAGACCTCGTATAAGTTGTTACCAACTTATATAACTTACTTCATGAACTGAATAAAAGCTTTTCTTTAAGTTGAGTTAACTTATGTTTTTAAGTCAGCATTTGAAGTTGTTTGTAAGCTGAATCACCCTGATAATTTTTACAGTGATCATATGCATTCAGTTTGTAACATCGGTCTATTAATCACACCTGACAATGTCAGGAACCAATGAAGGACAAGAGACCAATTTAGGTTGCTATTTGCTCTGTAAATCACTGTGTCTCTAACAATTTAGGCTATAGGGATGGGTGTAGTGGGGTGGTTGAAAAATATGCATTATTTTTGTCAATTATTATAGAGTTGATAATGTCACAAAAATATAAACTTGCCAGCCCAGAACTTTAATTTAATAACATTTTAATAGCACCAAAGAAAAATGCCACCAAAAATCATTATTCTGCAGATCAATAATGATTCCAGTGCATCTGCAGAAACTTGATGGATAAAGAGCCCTAATGATTTATTTTTTCTGGGGCTACTGCACATGTAAGTCAAACATCTGTTAATTGCTTTTCTTACAGACTTAATGTGTTTTAGGGCTCCTTCACACATAGTGCGAATTTGGTCTATTTGCGCATAAAGTGCACATGAAGCAGGAATCGTATGCAAAACATGTAGAATTGTAGCTGCTTCTAACGCCTCGTACACCTGTTGCTACTATTTGTGCACACCAGCGGTTGAAAGACAGTGTGCGCTGTGCAAGCCCATTGAACCCTCTCACGGCAGGTGTCGACCAAATTCCATGCACGAACATTTAACACCACTCACATGGCACTTAGAAAATGTGTGGCCATTCACACTATTAATACGACAACAATCAGCAGACAATCACTGTCGAGCTGGCAGTGAAATTTGTCTAAGTGCCCCATGACTGTGGCTTTGGTCTGTATGCTAAACTGACAGGGGTTGTGGCCAGTGACAGAAGTGGCTGTGGAGATCTTTGGTTCTGGACATCCCAGTTGGACAACATGTACTGTGTTTGGACGGACATGGATTAACAACTGCCCACTATGATGTGCATGTGTCTGCTTGCTGTCATCATGTGGACATAAATAAAATCATATATTGCTGTGGCGACAGCTTAACACGCAGCGGGCGATCTGACTGTCAAGTCACCCATGTGAGTGCTGTTCCACATGACGTGGTGTCAGTCCTGTGGCGTGCCGTCCACAAGACACGTGTGTTGGGTAGGACACATGCGCAGGCCAGCTGGAAACACACCAGCAGATGTGGACATGATCATAACGAACTGCTTCTCATTTATGTCATTTAATGACTGTACACCTGTGACCATGGGTCATCTACAGAGGAACAGATGGATCATATTTGTATTGTCCGCTTGATAAGAGGGATTCAATATAATGCTGTTTTTATATGGTGTGTGGTTTTATATTTTAAAAACTACATCCATGTCCTTCCTGATATCAGGCAGTTTCCTGCACCTTTCACAGGCCAGCGATGGTAGCTCAGTGGTAAAGTTTCTGACTGGCAATCAGAGCTTTTGGAAAGCACGGGTTTGAATCCCGTGGTCACATGTGTGTTTTATTTTTTTATTTTCACAGCAGCAGTGTGATGTGGTTATACATCACACAGCTACTGGCACTGTGTTCCCGTGTGCACGAACTGTCACACCGGCATCTTGCACGCCTGCCCATGTTTCGTGGTGTGCTCATGCAAGCTGTTCCAATGGGAGTTGCCCTGAGTTGTACATATTCCCACTATGTGTGAAGGAGCCCTTCATAACTGTCATGGGTTTATCAAAAATGTGTTTTTGTATGTTATCTAGCAGAGTCTTGCACTGAAACGGACCTTAGGCCTTAAACATTTGTTAACCTTAAGCTAATTAACACAGTCACAGACCGCCAAATGTGCAACCTGTGTATAAAGGTTTGATTCCTGCTGTTTTTTCATCCACACTTTAATGCACAAGGATTAGATATAGGAACAGGTGATGTACAGATAAGGATGGCTGCTATTCACATGTTTTGAATAATACATTACAAGAAACTAGCAAATGCCCTGTTTTTCCTACTTAAAAGTCAAATTATGCAAATACGTTACTAGATCTAAATTAATGCTACTGGGTGGTAGAACTGTGGAGTTGTCATGTACATAAACAATAAATGTAGAGTCCAGTGGATCGAAAAATGCAGTATATAGGGATTCTAGGGTGGGGATGAGGGTGTGGGGTGTTGCACCAGGTTGTGCATCATGAGGAAAAGCTTCCCTGGTGTTCTCTAGTTCTTTGTAATTTCTCAAACCAGACAACAGCATGTGATTCAAAACAGCAATTAAAAAAACAGATTCAGTCATTTAAATTTGCATGTTTAAACATTTCTTCAGAGAGTGATCTGAAGCCTTTCAGGCTGTGATCAATTTTTTTTTCAGCAAGCAAATACATCAAACATCTCTGCTGCTGTGCGCGGAAAGGGTCAAACAAGGTACAAAAAAAAAAAAACAAAAGAAGAAATTTCTCTGCCCAACACTTGTGCCTTCTGAAATACAAGTTACCAAGATACCAATATACCAAGACTGAGATTTTTCCTTTGCTTTGTTAGAATCTGCTTCCTTTTCTTTGTAAACTAGCCAGACCACAGTCGTACAGCAGATAACAGAATATTTACAGAGCAATCCTTCAAATGGTGATACAAGCATCAAAGTTGGCACAAATACTCAAACATTACTCTTTTGAAAAAACTGAGGATTCACTTGAATTTTCAATAGGCGGCCATGTAGGGGTCAATTAAAGAATTACACAGGGGTCAAAATTTAAAAATGTTCCAATCATATTGAAAGCTATACCACATTATTTGATCATAAAGATTCCAAAGAGGTATAGTTTGGACTATTTTTGCTTTGTGGGGACCTAAGATATGTTATGGAGTTATGGGGTAAAAACAGCAAGAATGGTAACAAAGGTCAGCTTTATTTTGTATAGGGGTCAACAGTTAAAGTTGCTCCAAATATTGTAAAACGGGATGCAAATTATTGCTTGAGTTAATAGGGTTTTAACAGTTTGCACCATGTGTCATGCTTAGTTATCATGTTACAGGGTAGCATATCGTCACATATCGTTGTATCGTCACATGTCATAGAATCCAATGGACGTTGACATTGTGTGACCCCTGCACAAACTGAAATTGACCATTGTCACCATTCCTAATGTTTTTACCCCATAACTCCATAAATGGATACTCAGTTTTTTCAAAAGACTAATGATTATTTTCAAAAGACTAAGGATTATGTGTGCCACTTTTGGTGCTTCTTTCCAGAAATGAACAACTGTTACAATTATCTGCTCCACTAGTGATCTGACTTCTGTGTAGGCTCTCAGTTGTCCAGGTGGATTCCATAGTAGAGACACTTGAATCTTTGACTGGACTGGGTCAAAGATTCAAGCTTCTCTACTAGTGATCTGACTGTTGAATGTGCGTCATCTCTTGTGTCTTCAAACACTACCCTCTTTGACCCCTGGCACATCCAAATGTCTGACCATTTCTAAACCAGGAGAGTGTCCTGACTTTGTAACGTTTCTTGATACATGTTTTTTCTTTTTCTTGGCATTGGGACACTTGCTGGAGTTCGGTAAGTGGTACAGTAAATATCAACAGCAACACGAGGACATGGCGGCTGGAATTAGCAACTCAAAGAGATGTGAGAAACCCAGAGGAGATTAATTCTCCACGTTGTGGGGAGAGACAAGAGTACGAATCTGTTAATGTGTCAGTGGGGATTTCGCGTGGACTCTTGACACTGCTGACAACCTTCTGTAGTTTTTGAAACATATGCTGTGTGTACTTTTTGACATCCTTCTCATCACATTTGCTTCTGGAAAGAAATGAATACCCCCATGCCCCCCCCCCCTCTTTCCGTTCTAACCTGAAATTAATTGTCAGGCAGATATCTCACTCTCTGGAAGGCTGGAGGGCAATGGGAGCTGACAACACCATAGCATTGTTTCTGGTGATGGTAGGCCAAAAGCCTTCGGGGAAACAGCTTCTCTGAGAGACTGGGCAGAGCGTATCTGGTAGATCAGTGGAGGATTGTGTTTCTGGGATTTGAACACGTAGTTGTGTGTTGGAGTGCAGACTGTTGGCGAAGTGTGAGGGGTGACTGAGGAGTAGAAAGAGGTTTGCCAATGCGCCAAGAGGCCAGTCATTTATTTTAACATGGCCACGCTTTTCTACTGCTGTTTTGTTGCAGTAGTGTTGAAAATACACAACGAATAGTCAGATTATTATTTTTATCAACACTGAGAAGGAAAATGGAGTCAAACGATGCATAACATCCACGATATTTACTCGCCAGCGTCACAGCAGAGCATTTCTGTAAAAAACCTGTTATGCTCAACTTCTTTTGTCTCATTTGTGGCTCTTCGACACCACCGCCACATTCAGACTGTGACCTCCGTCTTGCTGTTGGTGGGCAGTCCTTTGTGCTTGTGGTGCACATGTGACGAGTGGCCGTAGCCAAGCGGCTGTGAGAACAGCTCGGGCAATGTCTCGATGCTGAATTGCCTTTTGTTGGTGAAGGCCTGATGCCGGCTGTTCTGTTGGTGCAGGAGCTGGTGCTGCTGTTGCTGGATGGGGTGGTGTGGCTGTCCCTGAAGCACCATGTGGGAGGCAGCCGGATGCTGGGCGTGGCTCTTACTAGGGTCCCACGCTTTGAACGCTGAGCTGGAGGTCAGTGGATGAGTGTTGGTCTTAGAGATCTTCGGCTTGGGAATCTGGGAGGCATTGATAGTAATAGCCAGTGGTGCGTGGATGTCAGGAGGTGGGAGAAAGGGTTTGTCCTTTGGTTGGAAGTTGATTGGCTGGAAAGTGGGAGGGGACTGGCGATGCATGTAATCGACCATTGGGTAACTCTTGTAGTAGTCTCTTGTGTCTAAGAGACAGGGACAGAAAAAAAGTTGATGCATAGTTAAACTTCAATGCAGAAGACAAACCTGAACAACTGAGACAGTTAAGTGTTTAAAACCAAACTGGCCAGTAGGAGGGTCCAACACCCTTGGAGGTTGTTTTTTTTTAATGTTTTATAATAGGGTACCGCAGTCTCGTTTGAACCCTGCATGATATTATGGGATTTGACCACTTAGGGGGACCTCAGCTCCATTGCTCAATATATACACAGCATAACTTCTGATGGATAAATGGTGTGCTGCTTTGTTTTCGGCTGCAATCACAAAAGCAGTCGCAAAAAGTTTTTTTTTTCAGTTCCCAGTGGAGAAGAAAAGGCGAGGCAGATGGGAGCCGTCATGTCGGTAAGTATTAGCCTACACAGCTAACCAGAGTAGCTCCATTCTCTTGCCTGCAAAACCGCCTTGACATGTTTGTGGTCCGGTTCATAAACAAACCGCAACATATGTCCACTTTTCCACCACATCGTCACAACATCTTTGCATTTTCACTTTGTTTGCATGTAATTTGCCCAAAAACTCATTGAAAATGCTGTGGTTGATTTTCCGGGAGTAGAGAAATTACGTGGTAGGCATCATATTTTACCCCTTTAAAGCCGACCCTCAAACATGACTACGGTACCTAATTGTTATTTCGCAACTAAATAGCAATATGCAACCTGAATACCTCCAGAAAGCTTACCTTCTCTGGAACAAAATAAGCCCCAATTAAGTTATTTTGGGATAGCAAAATCTCAAAAATAAATCCAATGCAAGTACAAGTACAACTTCGGTGCTTTATATATAACATCACTTGTGAAAGGGCTTTAAAGACCCTCCCACAAGTGGAACTTGACAGCAGACTAGCAGAATATGTGACAGAAGAGATATCAGCTTTTGCTTTGCCACCTCAAATTAAGTCAGAAGTATGGGATCATGGTCTAGTGCCACTCATCACTGCATCCATGACACCATGGAATGGCCCTGGCACAGAGAGAGTATTTTAGCTGAGGCTGCCTCTTCATCAGAGTGCCCTTTACCCCTTGGTCACAATAGCTACAAGAGAAAAAGCGAAGAGCTGCCATTCATTTTCAATCAGAGTGGGCATTTTACAAGTGGCATGAGACAAGTGGTTGCCACGCAACCAAGTAGGCGGGGCCAAAATACATAGATGAGAAGTCTTTTTTATGCAAATCCGAGTGAAAGCTACAGGACAACAGCATGTATGTTGGTTGGTTGTTTGAACAAAATAATCCAAGACTGCAGAGTATGCTCACAGCTGTATTTCTGTATAAATCTAATACTCGTATGTTTGGCATTTTTCTGTACCTTCTTACAAAAATGTAAATAAAAAAAAAAACAAACTCATTTTTGGAACCAATGAATACCTCTGAGGTGATTTTTAAATGATCTTACAGAAATGTCAGCAAGCTAACTATTGATTCAAGAGTGTCACTGTTAAACATGTTTTACTGGATTAAATCAATCAACCTTTGGTTATGTTAGATAGTCAAGCATGGAGGAAAAGGTCATAGTGAAAGTCCTTTCTAATCTATCATTAAACATTGTGCGCAATAATGCCAAGTAACTTCAAGCTGGCCATATGCCATATGCTTGTCACCGTTATTTGACCGTAGGGTAAGTGTCTCTTTGACACAAAGCCATTACACCGGCCCCCAGTGATCCTCTTAAGAGACCTACTATGTAGTACCAAATATATCCAGTTGTCACCTTGTGTCACTGGTTTTACCATTTCAAAAGGCACATTTTCCAGTGCAAAGGATATGTATCAGATAACAACTGTGTAGAAAATGGAAAAATAAACTGATGGAATAGAAACTATTTTTTTCAATGTGTGAAAAACATTAGTTTTTAAGTGTTATTTTTCTACAAAAATTATTTGTTACAAAAAGTGGGCACCATGGCAACAGTGGTTGCCCCCAAACTTCCACCCCTCATCAGTTTGTTTTGTCATTCCAGAACTTTCTGTAATTATCATTTGCATATTCAGAAACATTCATCCATTCATTCATCTTCTAACGCATAGTCCAATTAAGGGTCGCGGGGGGCTGGAGCCTACCCCAGCAGTCATAGAGTGCGAGGTGGGGTACATCCAGGACAGGACACTAGTCTGTCGCAGTGCCACAAACAGACAAACAAACACAGACACACCCACACACACACCTACAGACAATTTTAAAGAGTCCAATCCATCTAACCTGTATGTCTTTGGATGTGGGAGGAAACCGGAGCACCCGGAGGAAACCCACACAAACACACACTAATATATATTATATATTTTTAAGCATTTTTTTTTTTAACCTTCAGTTTTCTGTTTAACATATAACATATTTTCCTTACTTGCTGCCTGGGCCATATGTTTTTGACATATGCTAAAACGAGCTGTGCAGTGGGTGTAAATTTAGGAGTCTCTGAGAACACATTTCTATTTAAGTGGTGGGAAATCCTGGTGCAAAACTGGATGCTGGACGCTTCATGTCCTTCAGTCTGGCGCTTTAATGGATTAGCACCAATCTGTCAGAATGAACAGTGGACAGCAGCCACCCAAGCTCCCTGAGGTGAAGCAGTGCAGCAACAAGATGAGGTTTTGTCTTTTTTATGAGTGTTTACAGTTATTTGGTTTATTTGTTGTTTTCAACTCACTTTCATTGTGTATGTTATGGCATATAATGTGCACCTGTGACACTGTGGCGTAATACCAGAATGTTATATCTGAAAACAATCAACGGATAGTCGGCCTGTTTCTTTGTTCATGGAGAATTTATTGCCAACAGAAGCAGTGACAGCAGATTTGCCATTGCACAGCATGTCCTCCTTCAATCTTCACTTCTTTGTTTTTTTTTAAATTAATTAGCTAATCTTCAACACAACAGTTTTTAGTCTGTATTGAACAGCAGCCTAAAGCAGCACCTGAGGGCACAATACGGGAAGCAGCACTGTGTCTGCATAGGTCTCAGTCCCCAAAGGATTCCTCTGTTTCACAGCATCCATCTTAATTTGATCTGTCTTAAGTGATTTAATTGTTTTTGGCATGATTCTTGAAGAGCATACACACATGGACACACGCACGTACGTACAGGGTTGGATGAATTTCTTTGTATTTAAACACCTCAATATACAAGTTTAGTTTTTAATTTTCTCAGTGTAAGATTTTTTGGGTCTTCATATATTGTGGATCCAAAGTCTTTGCTTATATCAGGAATATTTTGACATGGACAGGAATATAATTGTTGGAGTTTAAAAAGGTCAATTAAAACAAGACTCTCCACACTTTTAAACGTACACATTTTGGATCATCACTTCTTTGTGTAGGCTCACGTGATGGTCTAGTGGTTACCATTGGGCTAAGGATCGATCGATCGATCGATCTATCTATCTATCTATCTATCTATCTATCTATCTATCTATCTATCTATCTATCTATCTATCTATCTATCTATCTATCTATCTATCTATCTATCTATCTATCTATCTATCTATCTATCTATCTATCTATCTATCTATCTATCTATCTATCTATCTATCTGCTAATGAAGTTATGACAAGTCATTAAGATCCTGGTACTGATGAGCCTTGGGGCCCTATCTTGAAGTTGCACAATGCATTACATAAAACAAATGGCGCAAATCCATTTGGGGCATGTCTGAATACACACTGCTCTCTAACAGGTGCATGTTCTGGACACAAACCTGATCGCTGGGAACAGAAGGCCTGTATTAATGGTCCACATTATTCAAGGGCATGTTATGGGTGTTTTTCTAAGTTTGTCATAACATGCTATGGTATTGAACAGACACAGTGTAAGATGTGGACAGGCTATCTGGCGAAGAAACTGATCTTCATTGAATGAGATGGCAAAAGAGATATGATGGCAGGTGTTGCTGTGACCACTGGATAAACGCCTAGGGAAACATTGTGACCTTGAGTACTTGTTACTCTGCTGAGTGAAGAGTGTCCATTGACCACCATGTACAAGGCACACATGTGAGGCGTGGCTGTTTCAGGTGGGCTTTGAGATGGACTTCACCCATGGAGATGGACTTGTTGGTGGAGCACCTGCTCATGCACATGTGTTGCATGTGAGTGTTGCATGTACATGTTTAGTGCATGTGAGTCCCACCCTGTGGAAGCTGTTGCCCTTCACCACGATTATAAAGACACAGTATTACTCACTGTAAAGCTATGCATTTAAGGTCGTGAATAGTTGTAACTTTCCACAAATTCCTCCAAGAAACTGTTGGGGTTTTTCTGCCTGCCTGAACCCCACCTGGTAGTTTTATGTAGTGAATGAACTCAGTAACTGACAGCAGATGGACTTCAAAAAACAGATGTTGTATTAACAGATGCCTACACTGAGAACAAAGTCACTAAGACAGTGCTGGGGTCTTCCAGAAGACACATATATGCACCGTTGCAACAGAGAGCCCAGACATCAGGTATAAGCTGTACTCATTCCTGCAATCGACCTGCCCCCTGGTGTGTAGTCTTTTCCTAGCTGTGTGTATTTTTGGAACTATGTGTTTGGCTACAATTCCAGTGCTTCAATGTAGTAAGCAGATGAAGTGATTGCGTTGTTTGTTCAAACAGCATGTGTCATATCAAAATTTTGTGATGAACTTGTTTGTGTCAGCGTGATAAGCAATAACAGAACGTTCCATCGGGCACCTACATTTTGTCCCAGACAGATATGAAAAACTTGGTTTTATCAGTGTGCGTCATGACAGTGTGCGTCATGACTGTAAAGACATGCTGTGGAGGGGAGCAGAGATCGATCACTAATGATTAAATGCAGAGTGGTGCATACAGAGCAAAAAGAGAAAGAAACAGTGCATCATGGGAACCCCCCAGCAGTCTACGTCTATAGCAGCATAACTAAGGGATGGTTCAGGGTCACCTGATCCAGCCCTAACTATAAGCTTTAGCAAAAAGGAAAGTTTTAAGCCTAATCTTAAAAGTAGAGAGGGTGTCTGTCTCCCTGATCTGAATTGGGAGCTGGTTCCACAGGAGAGGAGCCTGAAAGCTGAAGGCTCTGCCTCCCATTCTACTCTTACAAACTCTAGGAACTACAAGTAAGCCTGCAGTCTGAGAGCGAAGCGCTCTATTGGGGTGATATGGTACTACGAGGTCCCTAAGATAAGATGGGACCTGCATTATTCAAACCTTATAAGTAAGAAGAAGAATTTTAAAATTCTATTCTAGAATTAACAGGAAGCCAATGAAGAGAGGCCAATATGGGTGAGATATGCTCTCTCCTTCTAGTCCCCGTCAGTACTCTAGCTGCAGCATTTTGAATTAACTGAAGGCTTTTAGGGAACTTTTAGGACAACCTGATAATAATGAATTACAATAGTCCAGCCTAGAGGAAATAAATGCATGAATTAGTTTTTTCAGCATCACTCTGAGACAAGACCTTTCTGATTTTAGAGATATTGCGTAAATGCAAAAAAGCAGTCCTACATATTTGTTTAATATGCGCTTTGAATGACATATCCTGATCAAAAATGACTCCAAGATTTCTCACAGTATTACTAGAGGTCAGGGTAATGCCATCCAGAGTAAGGATCTGGTTAGACACCATGTTTCTAAGATTTGTGGGGCCAAGTACAATAACTTCAGTTTTATCTGAGTTTAAAAGCAGGAAATTAGAGGTCATCCATGTCTTTATGTCTGTAGACAATCCTGCAGTTTAGCTAATTGGTGTGTGTCCTCTGGCTTCATGGATAGATAAAGCTGGGTATCATCTGCGTAACAATGAAAATTTAAGCAATACCGTCTAATAATACTGCCTAAGGGAAGCATGTATAAAGTGACTAAAATTGGTCCTAGCACAGAACCTTGTGGAACTCCATAATTAACTTTAGTCTGTGAAGAAGATTCCCCATTTACATGAACAAATTGTAATCTATTAGACAAATATGATTCAAACCACCTTTAATGCCTTTAGTGCCTTTAATACCTATGGCATGCTCTAATCTCTGTAATAAAATTTTATGGTCAACAGTATCAAAAGCAGCACTGAGGTCTAACAGAACAAGCACAGAGATGAGTCCACTGTCCGAGGCCATAAGAAGATCATTTGTAACCTTCACTAATGCTGTTTCTGTACTATGATAAATTCTAAAACCTGACTGAAACTCTTCAAATAGACCATTCCTCTGCAGATGATCAGTTAGCTGTTTTACAGCTACCCTTTCAAGAATTTTTGAGAGAAAAGGAAGGTTTTAGAATTGGCCTATAATTAGCTAAGATAGCTGGGTCAAGTGATGGCTTTTTAAGTAATGGTTTAATTACTGCCACCTTAAAAGCCTGTGGTACATAGCCACGAACAAAGATAGATTGATCATATTTAAGATCGAAGCATTAAATAATGGGTAGGGCTTCCTTGAGCAGCCTGGTAGGAATGGGGTCTAATAAACATGTTGATGGTTTGGATGAAGTAACTAATGAAAATAACTCAGACAGAACAATCGGAGGAGAAAGAGTCTAACCCAAATACCCGGCATCACTGAAAGCAGCCAAAGATAACGATACGTCTTTGGGATGGTTATGGTAATTTTTTTCTCTAATAGTTAAAATTTTGTTAGCAAAGAAAGTCATGGAGTCATTACTAGTTAAGTAATGGAATACTCAGCTCAATAGAGCTCGGACTCTTTTGTCAGCCTGGCTACAGTGCTGAAAAGAAACCGGGGTTTGTTCTTATTTTCTTCAATTAGTGATGAGTAGAAAGATGTCCCTAGCTTTACGGAGGGCTTTTTTATAGAGCAACAGACTCTTTTTCCAGGCTAAGTGAAGATCTTCTAAATTAGTGAGACGCCATTTCCTCTCCAACTTACGGGTTATCTGCTTTAAGCTACGAGTTTGTGAGTTATACCACGAGTCAGGCACTTCTGATTTAAAGCTCTCTTTTTTAGAGGAGCTACAGCATCCAAAGTGGTCTTCAATGAGGATGTAAACTAACTGACGAGATACTCTATCTCACTTACAGAGTTTAGGTAGCACTCTGCACTGTGTTGGTATATGGCATTAGAGAAATAAGAAGGAATCAATCCTAAACCTAGTTACAGCGCTTTCTGAAAGAATTCTAGTGTAATGAAAACTATTCCCCACTGCTGGGTAGTCCATCAGAGTAAAGTAAATGTTATTAAGAAATGATCAGCCACGAGGGAGTTTTCAGGGAATACGGTAAGTTTTCAATTTCCATACCATAAGTCAGAACAAGATCTAAGGTAGGATTAAAGTGGTGGGTGGACTCATTTACTTTTGAGCAAAGCCAATAGAGTCTAATAATAGATTAAATGCAGTGTTGAGGCGTCATTCTCAGCATCTGTGTGGGATGTTAAAATCGCCCACTAAATTATCTTATCTGAGCTAAGCACTAAGTCAGACAAAAGGTCTGAAAATTCACAGAGAAACTCACCAGTAACGACCAGGTGGACGATAGATAAAACAAAATAAAATGTTTTTTGGGGACTTCCATTTGGATGGACAAGACTAAGAGTCAAGCTTTCAATGAATTAAAGCTCTGTCTGGGTTTTTGATTAATTAATAAGCTGGAATTGGAAGATTGCTGCTAATCCTCCGCCCCGGCCCGTGCTACGAGCATTCTGACAGTTAGTGTGACTCGGGGGTGTTGACTCATTTAAACGAACATATTCATCCTGCTGTAACCAGGTTTCTGTAAGGCAGAATAAATCAATATGTTGATCAGTTATTATATCATTTACCAACAGGGACTTAGAAGAGAGAGACCTAATGTTTAATAGACCACATTTAACTGTTTTAGACTGTGGTGCAGTTGAAGGTGCTATATTATTTTTTCTTTTTGAATTTTTATGCTTAAATAGATTTTTGCTGGTTATTGGTAGTCTGAGAGCAGGCACTGTTTCTATGGGGATGGGGTAATGAGGGGATGGCAGGGGGAGAGAAGCTGCAGAGAGGTGTGTAAGACTACAACTCTGCTTCAGGTCAAATCCAGTTTGTAACATTAAGTGGTCTGAGAACATTTGGGTGTGCATCATGGAACATTCCAACAAAACTACATTTGTCATTATTTTATCCTCTGCTGGGCGAAGGCCCAAAGGGGGCTTATGCTGTGGCGATTTCTGTCAAGTTGTCTGTCCATCCCAAAAATGGTATAAGCGTTCTGAAATCAGCTCCTCTCACATTTTTAGGAGGAATTTCGTGAAATTTGGTATAAGTCCTTCTTATAGGTTGGTAATACACATATCATCATATCGTTTGAGTTGGGCCCATTTTACCAGAGTTATGGCCCTTAACAAAACTAGACTAAGTTCGTTTCATGAGTGGGTGCCTACTTTCTGAAATGAACTCCTGTCACATGTTTAGGAGGAATCTCATGAAACTTGGTGCAAGTCCTTGTTATAATTTGATAATATGTATATTATAATATTACTGTACAAGATTGACACATTTTGTCAGAGTTGTGGCCCTTGATTTACAAACCTACACACTGCCAGTTTCATGAGTTGGTGTCTGCATTCTGAAATCAACTCCTCACATATTTAGAATGAACTCTGTGAAAATTGCTACAAGTCCTTGAACTGCCAAAGCAGCATTTTCCAGTGGGGGATATTGTGCTCTCAGGGCACCCTTGTTTTTATTGTACTCCCAGGTAGAACAGCAGTAATTAATCTGGTGAATGCTTTTGTCTCTGCCCAATCACTTTTTCACCCTTTAACCTTCATAATTTAGGCTTCATCTCTTATTTTAATCACTGACAGTCCACTTGTCATTCTGTAGGTCATTTGATTAAGACAGATACATTAGAGCTTCTTCTGCCAGAGTCCTGCCTGCTGCTCTCTGACCCATATTCCTCTCATCTATTTATTTTATTCTTTCTTCACTTCCCTCTGTATTTCATCATTTCTTATCCATTGAATTAGTTTTGAGAAATGTACGTGAGCTGTTAAACGCTGCATCATGTAATTATAATAAGGCATTATAAAGTATTCAAACATGCTGGTTCCAGGTTCCAGCCGTTTACCTGGATGAAGCGTTGTGAGTCCGAGCCACGACTTTGCCCACACTGCCAGGATCTCTTTGTGGCTTACTGCCCAGCTAAATAACTGATGAGCATGTGTGAAACATCTCATCATACCCCCCCACTGAATATTTCACAAAAGTGCTGCTGAAGAATTCCTGCTGCACCCAACAAATGTTTACTCTCACTTTAGTGATAAACGAGAGGGGCACCCAGTAGCCTAGAGTGCCTCCCTTCACTGAGGCGCAACAGGCACCTCAACAATATTAACATGAGCTTCTCCCACTCACACACACAATTTGAAATGTCCAAATATTGCATCATTATGGCATTACAAATCCCATCACCTCCCTGATTTCTTTGTAGAAGTCCTGCCAGGAAAATGACAATTTTGCTATACTCGCACATGGCACACTATAATAATACAATAAAATGCTTTTGGAAGGCGGTATGCCTTTTCAAAGGCCCAACGTTCATGGCCAGTCACCCAAAATGATCGATATTCGCCCAAGTTAGATATTCAACCTTGACTAACTCGGGCGAATATCGGTCATTTTGGGCGACTGGCCATGAACAGAGGGACTCAGAAAATGCATACCGCATGACAACAGGGTGTTATTTGCATTATTATCACTTTACTGAGATACACAACATGTGGTGTAACAGTATGCAGGTCGTATATTGCGCTGCGCAAGCCAGTCACGGAACTTGCGTATTCCAAACTCGGTGGATTTTGTCGTGTTAGCTGGTACCGCGCTGCTCTCCAAATTCACCAGTGCGTCCTCGTCAAGCTGGCTGCTTTGGCTGCTGTTCTTTGTCGGACTATCCATGATAAAATCATCCATATTGGGAGCAACACGCACTTCTCGCCTTTTTATCTTTTCCTCTGCGGACAGTTCTTGGGCTGCACGCGCTATGACATCATTTGTTTACGCACAGCGGGCGGGTATGCCGATACTTGTTTGCTACTGCAGGCGGGTATAGCCAGGTAGCGTCGACGTAAATCTACGCTACCGGCCTAGCAACGCCTCGGTAAAGTGATAATAATAAAACATATTAAAGCCAATCTGATGGATATGTTTGACAGATAAACAGCTTAGAAATGCATGAAGTTAAAAAACTACCTTCAATTCAAGCCGCTCCTCATTGTTTTCATGGATTTTTTCCATTTATTTATTTTGGCAAAATAACAAAGAAAATAACAGAATTTTTAATATGGCTCTGATCATTTCCACTTAGTGCAGTGTTGTAGTGGCATGGATGAAAGACTGTGTCTTAATTGCTAAAAATGCACTCTGATAATAATAATAATTAGCAAAAACTTCTTAAAAACGTCTTTAAAAGTGGACCTTGAACCAAAGTAACTTGGGGATGGGGGGGGGGGGGTCTTCTGATGCCTCACCCTTATGACTGCTGTCTTGTATAGTAACTGTAACTGAGGAAAACACAGACAGGATGATGTGAAAATGTGTGTTTATGTGAAAAGTGTTGCCTGATTGGTAGGTAAGAAGAGTCGCTGTGCACCAACCCACAGAAACAGACTTGTTGCGTATATGAAGTGAGGGAGAGCATAAATATGCTTTTAAAACATGCGCTATAGTGCTGCTGGTGAGTTAGCAGAAAGCAGTGATATACTGCTGGCTGCTGTCTCTGTTGGCATGTGGCTTATGAAGGAAATCAAGACTGATCTGTGTGACCTGTGTTGAATAACTCCATTGCTGATTGATTCAAACATGCTTTGATCAATCCCAATACTGTGATTGGATTGGAACATCCCTATTTTTAACATTTTCCAAATTATTGAAGGATTTATTATAGTCAGTATACTGTTTGAAAGACTAATTGTTTCACCTCATTGTTTCAAACATTCGCCATTTTTTAAACTCTTCTTCCAGTCTCTATCATGCTTCTAAAATCTCTGCCTTCCATTTCATTTAGCAGCAGCATGACAGTGTAATGGAGTGTGTGGAGCACTGAGGGCTTAAACACGCTGCTGTTGTAAAAGGTGCCACAGATTTCAGTCTCAGCAAAGAGAACATGTCATCAAAGGATTAATGCAAGACTTGAAATGTCTTCCTGAAGTGGCACACAGACTGAGCTCCATTACTTCCCGTGAGCTATTAAAAATTCAGATATGAACGACTACAGCGCCGTCATTTCAAATTTGAGAGGGATTGCATCCTTTTACTATTCTCAGTGAATGTCAACTGTGATATGCAGTCTGGTCTCTTTGCATATCGTTAGTGAACAAGGTGTGTAGGTCAAATCTGCGCAAAGGTCAACATTCTAAATTTAAATGTTTCGCTCCAATTTGCCACAAACATGGCACACAAATGGAGGTGTGTTCTGCCATTGCCCAGTTGAGGTCAAGTTTACCAAAGGGCAAACATTGGGGTCAAGGTCATGTGTGCCTTACTCCTCCCAGGTCCTTTTGTTGATCTCTACCAAGCTTGTTACATTAAAGAAGAATGACCTTAAAGAACTTATTATAGTAAAGGTCAAGGATTTTCATTTTGAACCCAATTTGGACCAAATGTGGCACACACCGGTGGATTCCAGAACTGACCTGGTAAGGTCAGCCAAAGCCATTTGGATGAAGGTCAAGGTCATTGGAGTAAAATGCCAGAAAATACTGGTGGCTGCCATTGGTACCCATCAGCCTCCATGGCAGTAAAATCCCTGGGTGGTAGAATTACTGTGGTGTTAGCAAAACCTTTTGGCCTGTGACCTTGAAAGGTCATCCATTTTCAAAGTTGACAGAGGTCTTGACCTGAAACATCTTTCCTGTAAGTTTGGTAACCCAAACCTATTCAATTTCAATTTGTCATTTTCAGTTTGTACAGGGGTCAATAAAGTGATGCAAATTATTGGTTAAGTTAATAGGATTAATAAATGGAATAGTTTTGACAGTGCTGAACGTCTGGGCTCCAAAGTAAAGATCAAACAAGGTCAATATGCATTGGATTGTATGACATGTGACATATGTTACCCTGTAGCATGAACTAAGTATGACATGATGCAAACTGTTACTTTTTAAAACGCGATTAACTCAACCAATAATTTGCATCATTTTTTTTTACTAAAAGTGGAGCAACTATAACTTTTGACCCCCGTACAAACTGAAACTGACCTTTGTCACCATTCTTGCTGCTTTTACCTCATAACTCCATAACATTCAGTCACAGATTGTCAAAACTATACCTTTTTGGAATCTTTATGATCAGGCAAATAATGTGGTGTAATTTTCTATATGATTGGAGCATGTTTTAATTTTGGCCCCTGTGTAATTCGTCAATTGACCCCAACCTGGCTGCCTATTGAAAACTGGCCAATCAGTTTTTTCAAAAGACTTCATGTCTATTGATTATTTGTGCCGAATTTGATGCTTGTATCACCATTTGCAGGATTCCACTCTAAATATTCTCTTATCTGCTGCACTATATACACTCAACAAAAATATAAACGCAACACTTTTGGTTTTGCTCCCATTTTGTTTGAGATGAACTCAAAGATCTAAGACTTTTTCCACATATACAATATCACCATTTCTCTCAAATATTGTTCACAAACCAGTCTAAATGTTGTGAAAGTGTAGGAACACGGACCCACAACAGGGGGCGCAAATGAACGGACAATGGAGTAAGTCAAATAACAAAGCTTTACTGCTGTGAAACTCGCACAACAAACACAACAGATTACAATTTCGGGAACAAGCCGAATTCCAATGGTGTCGTGTGGGCAGGCTCGAAGGTAGGAGACGTCTGTCCAAGTCGAACCGGAACCACTCGATTTCCACCGCCACCGAACCCCGGGAATACTGGAGCCGCCAAGTCCCGAACTCCCAGGTGACCACTGCCTCCGCTTGTCGGATCTGGTACTGCTGGCGAGGAACAAAAACAGTCAGAGGTGGGTGCGCTGCACCCAGCAACACGGATGGTGGTAACACCACCTCCCCCTCTCGTCAAGAAAACACTGAAGTGCAGGAGTGTGAGTACTTATCCAATACTGTCTCCTGCTGCTCTTCTCTCTCTCTGTATAAAGGCAAAAAGTATTCAAGGTTGATATAGTCGGCTGGATACGTTACCTCCTCGGTAGAAACGATATCTCGGCAATGAGGTGGAGATGCCGTCCTGCTGATATACCCCACTGATGATTGCTGTCAGCTGTCTCAGGTGATGGATGACAGCTGTCACCCTGGCTGCTTCCGTGAGGCGGCAGCGCCCTCTGGTGCCTGGAGCCCACACTCCAGGCAGAGCGCCCTCTGGTGGTGGTGGGCCAGCAGTACCTCCTCTTCAGCGGCCCACACAACAGGACCTCAATGGGCGCCTCCTGGTGCCCGACCGGGCTTGTCCGGGTGGCGACGGTAGAAGTCGGCCAGGAGGGCCGGGTCCAGGATGAAGCTCTTCTTCACCCAGGAGCGTTCTTCGGGACCGTACCCCTCCCAGTCCACCAGATATTGAAAGCCCCGGCCCATCCGTCGGACAGCCAAAAGCCGGCGCACAGTCCAAGCCAGCTCGCCATCGATGATCCGGGCAGGAGGTGGCGCCGGACCGGGTGTACAGAGGGGCAAGGTGTGATGGGGCTTGATCTTCGACACGTGGAACACTGGATGGATCCGCAGTGAGGCCGGAAGCTGAAGCCTCACTGCGGCGGGACTGATGACCTTGAGAATCCTGAAAGGACCTATGTATCTGTCTTGCAACTTCGGGGAGGCCACTTGTAGTGGGATGTCCTTGGTGGACAACCACACCTCCTGCCCGGGACGATACGTAGGGGCCGGGGTTCGCCGACGGTCTGCATGGGCCTTTGTCCTCATCCGGGCCTTTAGTAAAGCAGAGCGGGCGGCACGCCACACCCGACGGCATTTCCGTAGGTGGGCCTGGACCGAGGGCACACCGACCTCTCCCTCAACTACCGGAAACAACGGGGGCTGATACCCCAAACACACCTCAAAGGGGGAGAGGCCGGTGGCTGACGACACTTGGCTGTTGTGGGCGTACTCGATCCAGGCCAGATGGGTACTCCAGGCCGCCGGGTGCGCGGCTGTCACGCAGCATAGGGTCTGCTCCATCTCTTGATTGGCCCGCTCTGCTTGCCCGTTGGTTTGGGGGTGGTATCCGGACGAGAGACTGACCGTGGCCCCCAGTTCCCGGCAGAAGCTCCTCCAGACATGCGAGGAGAACTGGGGACCGCGATCGGAGACGATGTCTGATGGAATCCCATGCAGCCGGACGACGTGGTGGACCAGGAGGTCTGCCGTCTCCTGGGCTGTTGGGAGCTTCGGGAGGGCCACTAAGTGGGCCGCCTTGGAGAATCGGTCCACTATCGTGAGGATGACGGTGTTTCCCTGGGACGGCGGGAGGCCCGTGACAAAATCCAGGCCGATGTGGGACCAGGGGCGATGAGGCACGGGCAGCGGCTGTAGCAGTCCCGGATCCTTGCGATGGTCGGCCTTGCCCCTGGCGCAGGTGGTACAGGCCTGGATGTAATCCCGGACGTCGGCCTCCAGGGACGCCCACCAGAAGCGCTGCCAGACAACTGCCATGGTTCTTCGCACCCCTGGATGACAGGAGAGCTTAGAGCCGTGACAGAAGTCCAGGACTGCAGCCCTGGCTTCTGGTGGGACGTAAAGTCTGTTCTTCGGTCCAGTCCCGGGGTCCGGGCTTCGTGCCAGGGCCTCCCGGACGGTTCTCTCTACGTCCCAGGTGAGGGTGGCCACGATAGTGGACTCCGGGATGATGGGTTCCGGTGGATCCGACAACTCCGTTTTGACTTCGTCTTCGTGTACCCGGGACAAGGCATCCGATCTCTGGTTCTTGGTCCCGGGCCGGTAGGTGATGCGGAAGTCAAAACGGCCGAAGAACAGTGACCAGCGGGCTTGCCTGGGATTCAGCCGCTTGGCGGTCCTGATATACTCCAGGTTCCGGTGGTCAGTGAAAACCGTGAATGGCACGGACGTTCCCTCCAACAGATGTCTCCACTCTTCAAGGGCCTCTTTCACCGCAAGGAGCTCTCGATTGCCGACGTCATAGTTCCGTTCGGCCGGGGTCAACCTGCGGGAAAAATAGGCACACGGATGAAGGACCTTATCGGTCTTCCCACTCTGAGACAGCACAGCTCCTATCCCTGAGTCCGAGGCGTCCACTTCAACCACTAACTGGCGACTAGGATCGGGCTGCACCAGAACGGGTGCAGACGAGAAGTACCGTTTCAACTCCTTGAACGTGGCATCGCAACGATCCGACCAGGTGAAGGGGACTTTTGGTGAGGTCAGGGCTGTCAGGGGGCTAACTACCTGACTGTAGCCCTTAATGAACCTCCTGTAGAAATTAGCAAAGCCGAGGAACTGTTGCAGCTTCCTACGGCTTGTGGGTTGGGGCCAGTCTCTCACCGCCGCAACCTTGGCCGGATCAGGAGCGACGGAGTTGGGGGAGATGATGAACCCCAGGAAGGACAAAGAGGTGCGGTGAAACTCACACTTCTCGCCCTTAACAAACAGTCGGTTCTCCAATAACCGCTGCAGGACCTGACGTACATGACGAACATGGGTCTCAGGATCCGGAGAAAAGATGAGTATGTCGTCCAGATATACGAAGACGAATCGGTGCAGGAAGTCCCGCAAGACATCGTTAACCAATGCTTGGAACGTCGCGGGAGCGTTTGTAAGACCGAACGGCATGACCAGGTACTCAAAATGACCTAACGGGGTGTTAAATGCCGTCTTCCACTCGTCTCCCTTCCGGATCCGAAACCAGGTGATACGCATTCCTAAGATCAAGCTTGGTGAATATCTTAGCTCCATGCAGGGGCGTGAACACCAAATCCAACAAGGGTAAGGGGTATCGGTTACGAACCGTGATTTCATTCAGCCCCCTGTAATCGATGCATGGACGTAATCCGCCATCCTTTTTCCCCACAAAAAAGAAACCCGCACCCATCGGGGAGGTGGAATTCCGGATCAACCCGGCAGCCAAAGAGTCCCGGATGTAGGTCTCCATTGATTCGCGTTCAGGTCGTGAGAGGTTGTACAGCCTACTGGACGGGAACTCAACACCTGGAACCAAATCAATGGCACAATCATACGGGCGGTGCGGGGGAATGGTGAGCGCCAGATCCTTGCTAAACACCTCCGCAAGGTCATGGTACTGCACCGGAACCGTCCCTAGATTGGGCGGGGCTCTGACCTCCTCCCTGGCCTGGGAACCGGGAGGAACCGAGGTACCTAAACATACCCGATGGCAGGTCTCGCTCCACTGAACCACTACCCCGGACGGCCAATCGATCCGGGGATTGTGTTTTAACATCCAGGGGAACCCTAAAATCACACGGGAGGTGGCCGGAGTCACAAAAAACTCGATCTCCTCCCGGTGATTCCCCGACACCACCAGAGTTATTGGTGGTGTCTTGTGAGTGATTGGAGGGAGTAGGGAGCCATCTAGCGCCTGTACCTGCACAGGCGAGGTAAGTGCCACCAGAGGGAACCCTATCTCCCTGGCCCATTTGCTATCTAGCAAATTCCCTTCTGAGCCCGTGTCCACCAGTGCTGGGGCCTTCAGGGTTAAATCCTCATAAAGGATTGTAACTGGGAGTCGTGTGGCGATGTGGGTGTGTCCCACGTGAATATCTCGGCCCACCCCTAGCCCAGTTTCTAGGGGCGGGCGTTGGTGTTTAACCGCTCGGGGCAATCTCTTAATTGATGCTCAATTGAGCCACAAACAAAACACGCCCCGTGGGCCAGCCTCCTTTGTGTAACCGGTGCCCTAAATGTTGCCCTACCCGTGTCCATAGCTTCGTCAGCAGGGGGGGCTGTAACCGCACGGAGCGCAGGGGCCGTGGAGCGTGGGGAGGGCGGAACGCAGTCGGAACCGGAAGGGAGAGGGACGACGCGTGCCCGGCCACGCCCTTCGTCTCGTTCCCGATGGCGCTCTTCTAACCGATTGTCTAATCGTATGACAAGATCGATGAGCCCATCTAAATCCCGCGGTTCGTCCTTAGCCACCAGGTGCTCCTTGAGGACCAACGACAGTCCGTTTACAAAGGCGGCACGGAGGGCAGTGCTATTCCAGCCGGACCTCGCAGCCGCGATGCGGAAGTCGACTGCATAGGCAGCTGCGCTCCGGCGCCCCTGTCTCATTGACAGCAGCACGGCTGAAGCGGTCTCTCCTCTATTAGGGTGATCGAACACTGTTCTGAACTCCCTCACAAACCCATCATATGTCTGAAGGAGCCATGAATTTTGCTCCCAGAGCGCTGTAGCCCAAGCGCGTGCCTCACCACGAAGCAGATTTATCACATAAGCTACTTTGCTAGCGTCGGTCGCGTACATGACGGGACGCTGTGCAAAGACGAGCGAACACTGCATAAGGAAATTTGCGCACGTCTCCACACAGCCTCCGTACGGCTCTGGGGGGCTTATGTATGCTTCAGGGGAAGGTGGGAGGGGTCGTTGGACGACCAGTGGAACGGCACTGTTACGCACAGGATCGACGGGAGGGAGAGCCGCAGCGGCGCCCGGAGGGCGCGCTTCCACCTGCGCGGCGAGAGCCTCCACCCTGCGGTTCAGGAGGACGTTCTGCTCGGTCATCAAATCCAACCGAGTCGTGAAAGCGGTGAGGATCCGCTGCAACTCACCGATCACCCCTCCTGCGGACGCCTGTGCGCCCTGTTCTTCCATTGGCCATTCAACAGCCGGTTGACGCCCCTCGGGATCCATGACGCTGGCCGAGATATCCTGTTGTGAAAGTGTAGGAACACGGACCCACAACAGGGGGCGCAAATGTACGGACAATGGAGTAAGTCAAATAACAAAGCTTTACTGCTGTGAAACTCGCACAACAAACACAACAGATTACAATTTCGGTAACAAGCCGAATTCCAATGGTGTCGTGTGGGCAGGCTCGAAGGTAGGAGACGTCTGTCCAAGTCGAACCGGAACCACTCGATTTCCACCGCCACCGAACCCCGGGAATACTGGAGCCGCCAAGTCCCGAACTCCCAGGTGACCACTGCCTCCGCTTGTCGGATCTGGTACTGCTGGCGAGGAACAAAAAACAGTCAGAGGTGGGTGCGCTGCACCCAGCAACACGGACGGTGGTAACACCACCTCCCCCTCTCGTCAAGAAAACACTGAAGTGCAGGAGTGTGAGTACTTATCCAATACTGTCTCCTGCTGCTCTTCTCTCTCTCTGTATAAAGGCAAAAAGTATTCAAGGTTGATATAGTCGGCTGGATACGTTACCTCCTCGGTAGAAACAATATCTCGGCAATGAGGTGGAGATGCCGTCCTGCTGATATACCCCACTGATGATTGCTGTCAGCTGTCTCAGGTGATGGATGACAGCTGTCACCCTGGCTGCTTCCGTGAGGCGGCAGCACCCTCTGGTGCCTGGAGCCCACACTCCAGGCAGGGCGCCCTCTGGTGGTGGTGGGCCAGCAGTACCTCCTCTTCAGCGGCCCACACAACACTAAATCTCTGATAGTGAGCACTTCTCCTTTGCTGAAATAATCCATCCCACCTCACAGGTGGGCCATATCAAGATGCTGATTAGACACCATGATTAGTGCATAGGTGTGCCTTAGACTGCCCACAATAAAAGGCCACTCTGAAAGGTGCAGTTTTATCACACAGCACAATGCCACAGATGTCACAAGATTTGAGGGAGCGTGCAATTGGCATGCTGACAGCAGGAATGTCAACCAGAGCTGTTGCTCGTGTATTGAATGTTCATTTCTCTACCATAAGCCGTCTCCAAAGGCATTTCAGAGAATTTGGCAGTACATCCAACCAGCCTCACAACCGCAGACCACGTGTAACCACACCAGCCCAGGACCTCACATCCAGCATGTTCACCTCCAAGATCGTCTGAGACCAGCCACTCGGACAGCTGCTGAAACAGTCGGTTTGCATAACCAAAGAATTTCTGCACAAACTGTCAGAAACTGTCTCAGGGAAGCTCATCTGCATGCTCGTCGTCCTCATCGGGGTCTCGACCTGACTCCAGTTCGTCGTCGTAACCGACTTGAGTGGGCAAATGCTCACATTCGCTGGCATTTGGCACGTTGGAGAGGTGTTCTCTTCACGGATGATGCGAAGGAGATGTGTTGCACTGCATGAGGCACACACCAGATACTGACTGGTACCCTCCCCCCCCAATAAAACAAAACTGCACCTTTCAGAGTGGCCTTTTATTGTGGGCAGTCTAAGGCACACCTGTGCACTAATCATGGTGTCTAATCAGCATCTTGGTATGGCACACCTGTGAGGTGGGATGGATTATCTCAGCAAAGGAGAAGTGCTCACTATCACAGATTTAGACTGGTTTATGAACAATATTTGAGGGAAATGGTGATATTGTGTATGTGGAAAAAGTTTAGATCTTTGAATTAATCTCATACAAAATGGGAGCAAAACCAAAACTGTTGCGTTTATATTTTTGTTGAGTATATGAGATGTAAGATGCTGCTCCTCAGTGTTTCTCAATTGCCCTCAAAAGTATGGGAACACTTGGTATTTCACACATTTTAATTTGTTTATTCCATTTCAAATACATTTTTTTTCTAAAATTATCTTCCTTAACTCAAACTGAAAGCAAATCTCTACAACTTCATATAAATGAATTAAAATATAAAATCCAGCTTCCTGATGAAGTGGTGTAGAGCAGGATTTTCTTAAAAAGAAGACCTGAAACTTCAGCTACAATTTGACAGAAAGTACATTTGAGATGAAAACCTAGATTTGATGTTTTGGTGAAAGAAACTTTTGTATTTCTTCAGAATTGATGTAAATAAAGTCCAAGACATATTCAGTGACTTGGAAATGTTCATGTTTCCATCCCCGACTTGTCTGAAGAAAACTGGCAATAAAACTGATTATTATTTACAGGTTTTTATCAAGTTTTAGAGATTTGCTTTCAGTTTGAGTTTGAGGAAAATGCTTAAAGTGGCAGTGGGTTAAGAGGGCTGTAATTAGGGGGGTCAGCTGAAAGGCAAAAAGAAAAATGCTTAAAAAGGTTGGGGTATGGGGGCAGAGCCCCCCGGAAGCTGAAAGGCAAGATAAGAAAAATGCTTAGAAAGGTGGGGGTCTGCTAAGGTTTTAGCCATGCTCATGCTCCCAAGAACCATTTACTGAAAAATGTCTGAAGGACCTAAGGACATGTTTAGACGGTGAGGAGCTTTCAGGCATGTGAGAGGCAAATAAAGAAAAATGCTTAAAAAGGCGGGAGGTCTGAAAGGTTTTAGCCATGCTAATGCTCCCCTCAAGCATTTACTCAAAAAACGTCTGAAGGACCTAAATGACATGGTGAGATGCTAAAGAGCTTTGCTCGTTTATGTCCATGACATATACAGATTATAGGATTTTCAAAACACAAAACAAAATAAACTCTAATAATAATAAAAGACTAAATACAATAATACTAATAATTTCACTTTTCTCATATTTTAATCTTTTCCTCTTCCACATACAGATGGGGAGTGACGACATGCTGCTGTACAAACGAAATGTGCTCAGCAGAAACTGTTCACATCTCTTCCAGGCCAAAGTGGGTATTTGGAGCTATATGGAGAGACATTATATCTCAGAATAAAGACAATGCAAAGGATAGGATTCATGAACATTCACACATTTAAACAGTGTGAAAAACTAGCCAGACAATAATTAGAGCTAAGAAAGACTGTTCATATTCCTCATATTTATTGTTTTTTCCCCCACTTTCTCACAGCCACAGTATTTGCAAATTTCTCTCTTGCATATTAGCAGTCATATGCACAGCAGTTTCACAAACACTGCAAAGTCAGAAATCAGCCACAGAACTCCAAACATGAACATGACTGAACGGACTCATAAAAAGTCTGTTATCCTAATGGTTGCTGACTCTGCCTCACCACTTTCCCACCCAATGTGTGCAAAACCATCAGTGCTAGTCATCGTCTTACAACCTGTTTCACAGTTTTTCACCTCATATTTGGCCTGACTGACCTCTGCCCAGTAAACCTGTGGTGTATTTATGAGTGTATGTGTCCACAGGTTACTTACCTATGGGCTTCAGGGAGGTGTATTTATTGAAGCCGATACCCAGGTTGTTGTGAGGGTGAGACAAGGTCATGGCCGGTCCCAGGTTAGACAAAGCTGCATTATTCAGATGGTTAGGATCTGAGAGAACTGGAACAAGAAGAGAAAAAAGATGCTTGTCAAAATAATGTTTTCAACATTTGGGTTTCATGGTATTGCAGAGATTAATGGTTTTGGAAAATTACTACATTTCCCAGATGGTTAGTGTAACACCACTGCTAGACATTTCTGCCACTTGTTTTTGTGAGCTGCTAACTGCTAACACTAATGTTAACAGTGGTATGTATGATGGCATATGCTAACACTAACTGTAGTAAACATTTTCTTTAATATAGCCAGTATGTAGTGAAACATCCCAAGTCGATCAAGTTGTTAGTATGATCAAAGCACATGGCCACCCCACTGAGGCTGGTCTGCCTGAAGTTTCTTCCAACAATCAAAAAACACCTGAGCATTCCCCCAGGCATTGTTGCCAATGTGCCAATTTTCCCATAATGCCTTTTGGCACGTGTGTCTGTTAACACTCAAACCTTCAGAATTAGCACATTACTTCAAAACATATGTGCGATATTTTCACTTTGTAAAAATGATAATTACCGTTAATGTTGATAAACTGTCCAGAATTAGTTGTTTATAAGTGAAACCATGAGTTAAAAGTGCTTTGCACTTTATGTCTCCTGCCCACTATCTGTGTTGTTGCATGTGGAAAGTAAACAACACTTTTTTTGGGGGGAGGGGGGCAGCAGTGGACAGTGTGCATAAAGACAGACGCTATGGCTTGTTGTTCATTTGGGGTTTGTGATCGCCTTTGGTTTTATTCAGAAGCCTCGGTGGTGCTTAAACTTGAAACTAGCTTATCAGTAGCCGACAGTGTACTGCATCAATCAAAAAAGTTAGCGGTTAGCTGCAACTTCCACTATGTTTTTAGCGGTTTATCGGTTTAGCATTATAAAAGTTAACTTTTCAATTAGCAGATTAGTGGTTATCGAAGCTAACTTTTTGCTTAGCTGTGCCCACCACTGCCCTTCAGTCATCATGACTACTGTGAATTAAGCCCTGGTCCCATCAAATAATGAAGGATGAATAATGAGCCACGCAACAGGTTTTTTTTTTTTTGCTACGAGAGGATTTATTCAACTATCGTGGGAGAATAGTGGCTCTGAGAGGCTCTTAGAGGCAGTATCTTTGGGTTAATGAGGCTCATCTCTGAGCGTGACGCTAATTTCAAGATGTCCAAAATTTTGCAAAAACATTGTGGGGCAGTTTGTGTACGAGTTACTACGAGGACTAACGAGGATTATAGAGGCATGTTTGTGGTGACTACGAGCCTGCTAAAAGCCCATTATCCAAGCGCCTACCAGCTACAAGGACCGGGAGAGGCTATTTTTGGAGCGGCTCGGCGCTCTTACGCACACAGTTCCACCTGCTTTTTTCCTCCCTCTCTCTCCTGCTCCATGAAGTGGAGAACGTATTTGAAGCAGCTAAAAGGTAATTATTCACAATGTTTTTATTTTAATAGCTTGGGAAAACAGCTGCATGTTCATTCATTCTATATAATCAATTGTAAAAGTATGTCTATGATAGATTTAATATCGTGTTAATGGATCAGGAGCTCCACTGTGTGTGCACACTAACACAATGACTCGTGACTCGTGATCAAAACAAGCATTTAAACACCACCCACAAAAAAGTGATTTTGCAGTCAATAATGGATGAACACAAAGTTAAAAGTTGGATCATGGTGTGAAAATGACTGTTTAAAGCCACAGAAGAAATAAAGCCAGCGAGCCATGGATGGAAAGGAAGCCAGTGAGAAGGAGCGCAGCGGTGGCAGTCCAGGAATGCAGAACGGCAGCACGCAAAGAGCGATTTTGCAGACATAAACGGATGAACACAAAGTTAAAAATGGGATCACGGTGTCAAAAGAAATAAAGCCAGTGAGAGGAAGCGCAGGGGCAGCTGGCCAGGAACCCGTGGTTCGGTTGTAGCTGGTCTGGTGCATTTAATAACTGGAACACAGGTGGACAGCAGCCTGGCGCTCAGCGCACACCCGCCAGACTGTAAAGGGACCAAATGTGGGAAGGCTGGAGGTTTGGACCAAACCCATGCCTAAACGTGCACCAATGTTGCGTTATCATGGCACTACATGGATCATATGTGGCTTGACGTGGATCATATGGAGCCACACAAGCCACTCGAGGCTGGACGGGGCTCAAATGACAGGTCGGTTATGGCTCACTAGAGGCTGACACCTGGCACATGCAAGGTACAGAGAGGCCTTTGTAGCAGATACGTGACGGCTTAAAACGTGGATCATTCTTCAAATAATCAATGACACACCTGTGCATGGCTCATTATTCGTGGCTTATTATTTGGTGAGACTGAGGCTTTACAGTTCTTGTGAGAAGAGAAATTGCAGCAGTTGCATGGAAATGGTGTCATTTGGTCAGTGGTTCATCACATTCCAAAAATATCACTTAGCTTTTACATAAATCTGTAAAGGAAACAAATCTGTCTGTAATTAATTAATTGCAGTATAACCCAAAATCCATTAATTCCTTGAAAAGGTTTGTCTCTGCCGGTGGGGTACAGGTATGTCTTAGAACGGTGGGGTACAGGTATGTCTTAGAAAAAGGCAGAAAAATCCTTGTGAAACTTCTTCTTCTTCTTCTGGTAAGTTTTTTAATCAGCACACTCGGATTATTTATGATCGTACAGCAGATAATGTTAGATGTCAAGGATCTGACCTCATCACTTCCGTCAGGGAATGACAATGAAGATTGTTGTCACTGAAAATTAAAGTCAGTGCCTGCGGGTGGGAGAGGCAAAGGTGAAAGTCTTTTTATTTATTTATTTTGTATTAAGACCGAAAAGGAACAAGCTGAAGCCACTGCTATTACACTTGCCTGTCACTCAAAAAAAGAGTCACCTTTAATGACGTTAGACACTTCAGTTTATTTCTATATGGCACAAATCTGACCTCTCTGTCAATGGTATGGATGGGTTTGATCCCAAGACCGTCTTGCAGTGAGGTAAAAGTGATAACCACTGCACCATCATATACCAAGAACACATAAATCTGGATAAAAGGATGGCACTATCAATTTTATATTCATGTCTCTTATCACTCACTTATTAAGTTTACAGTTTTGTCTTAGGCCCCCTGCTTTTCTCCCTTTATATAGCACCCCTTGAGCACATATTGCGGCATTTTGGGATTA
The DNA here is from genome assembly GCF_902500255.1 of Thalassophryne amazonica. Lineage (NCBI taxonomy): Eukaryota > Metazoa > Chordata > Actinopteri > Batrachoidiformes > Batrachoididae > Thalassophryne > Thalassophryne amazonica. The sequence continues at coordinate 42,181,804 of NC_047118.1, read as the reverse complement.
CCTTTCACTGCTATGCTGATGATACTCAGTTACACATGCCGGTAACTGCTGTTAATCTCGTACACATAAAATCCGTAGAAGATTGCCTTGCATCAGTGAGAAGCTGGATGTCTAGAAACCTCCTACTTTTAAACTCTGATAAGACTGAAATGATGGTTGTCATTTCAGCAGACGGCTGTCGTCTGCTGTGATTGTTTACTGTTATTTACTGTTTTTCTGTGACTGTTTTGTGTGCTTATGGGTTTTTTTTTTTTTGCTTCAGTGGTGCTGTGTGTGTTCAACACAGCAGCAATGGAGGTTTTTTCTTTCCCAAACTTTCCTTGTGTGTGCTTTTATGTGTGTTTATGTACCGGACCGGCTTATGTGTGTTGTTGTTTGTTAAGTGTGTCATGAAGCCAGTCAAGGTTTGAGACATCGGCATCAGTTTGACCAGTTAACACTCAGCCTAGGCTCGTGTGTCATACATCACACTGACAAAGTAAGGAACTTTGGGGTAATTTTTGATCCTACATTGTCCTTTGACCTACACATTACACAAATATTACAAGGACTGCTTTCTTCCACCTGCAAAATATAGCGAAGATTCATCCCATCCTGTCTATGGCTGATGCTGAAACCATGATCCATGCGTTTATTATCTCTTCTAGATTGGACTACTGCAATATTCTATTTTCTGGTTTACTGCAGTCCAGCATTAGGGGTCTCCAATTGGTTCAAAATGCCGCAGCCAGACTTTTGACACGAAGCAGAAAGTTCGACCACATTACACCCATTTTGGCATCTCTTCACTGGCTTCCTGTCCCAGTGAGATCAGATTTTAAGGTTCTGCTACTAGTCTATAAAATTGTTCACGGACTCCACGTCCCTACTTAGCTGACCTATTTAAACCTTACGTACCAGCCCGGGCTTTACGTTCTCAGGGTGGAGGACTACTTTATGTTCCTAGGGTGAATAAGAAGTCTGTGGGTCACAGAGCTTTCTCTTATCGTGCCCCTGTTCTGTGGAATGATCTCCCTGCATCAATAAAACAGTCAAATTCTGTGGAGACTTTCAAGTCCAGACTTAAGACGCACTTATTTCCCTTTCGTATGGCTAGCATACTGGTATAGTTTTGTTTTACGCTTTTTACTCTTTTAATTAATTTTATTAGGAAACGGAGCATGCCGCGGCCTCAACTTTACCTAAATTCTGGGTCTTTTAGTGAAGCTTAGGGCTAGTGGCCGGCGATCACCTTAGTATTTCTTCTGTTTTTCTTGTTGTTTAATGCTGACAAATTATACAGTATTTCTTGTCTTTCTGATGCCTGATTCTGTTTTTTCTCTGTTTAAGGTGCAGCTCCATCCAGAGATGGGAGCTGTATTTGTGCTGGAGACCCTGCTGTCCTGTGCACCAACAGCATTTCCTGTATATTTGTTTTGTGAATTGTTGTGTAATTTATGTTTGCAGCATGGCCCAAGCAGAAGGTCACCCCTTTGAGTCTGGTCTGCTTGAGGTTTCTTCCTCAGAGGGAGTTTTTCCTTACGACTGTTGCTCTGGGGTTGGTAAGGTTAGACCTTACTTGTGTGAAGCGCCTTGAGGCAACTCTGTTGTGATTTGGCGCTATATAAATGAAAATAAATTGAAAATTGAAATTGAGTGGAGTTGTGTTAATGTCTGCACGTATCTCTTCTGATGGGGGAGTCGTACTCTTGGTTGTGTTGCTGTCTGCTTTAGTCTGACCACAATCTTCATCCTCAGCTCAGTAGATGCATCTGTCATAGGAGGGTATTTGGGTATCATCCGGATCACCTTCCTTAACACTACTCTCTCCTACTAGAGTCTGCTCCTTGCGTTCACACTGCTCAGTACCTCTGGATCTCTTGGTTCAACCAAAGCTTCCTTCTACTGATGTTAGAACACTGAGCTATCAGGTGCTTCTTGGTCAGAGTGGAGGTTGATTCTGTTCATCCATAGTTCCTACATGCATTGCATGTAACTTCTGTCATTGGCTCTGCTGTCATAGTAGCACTCCATCAGTTCCATGTTGTCAGTCCTTGTCCATACAGTATGTGTCTTATTCCAGTAGCCCATTTCCCATCCGTCTGTCCTGGTGCCACAACAACTTACTTTGTTAACCCGGGCGATGTCTGAGCTGGTATGCCTTTATTTATATGTGTCTTGCTCATGTTCTGAGGTAGGCTGTGGGGGTCTAGACTGGGGACCCTTACTGGATGCATGTACTGACTGAGGTTTGAACCCATGACCTGTTGTTCCAAAGGCAGCAATTCTACCACTACACTATCCGGCATGAAGGTCTCATTGTAAGCTTACGCACTGATTTGCTGCTGCAGGTAATTATGCACTAATCGATGTTATATTCCATTGCTGCTAATAAACACTCTTAAATCCTACACACTGTAGCTCTAAATCAATGTAATTATTAATAAAAGTTGAAAATCTATTTTCATCTTCAGTTTAAGTGTTTTTGGTTGAACTGGACCATGTTGTACTAAAAATGTAAGCACAACATGGTCACTGAGTTAAAATGTATGCAGATGCACTTATGTGTATCTGCAAACATTTTGAGGTATAATTTGCTGCTAAAAAATCAGATCACATTAACTGGAGGATGATACACCAACTTTTTCCAAAGTTACACACAAGATCTTTAACTCAGAAACCATCTGTTTCCCTCCTGGTAGTTAAACTCTGAAGCTCTGTACTTCTCAAACATGCCCTCACTCCACTGGTCTAAAACGCCGTTTCCCATGAGGACAGATTAGAATCTCTCTCTCGCTCACACACACACACACACACACACACACACACACACACACACACACACACACACACACACACACACACACACACACACACACACACACACACACACACACACACACACACACACACACACACACAAATTCCCACACAGACCTACCAGCCCCATGATGACTAAGGCGCAGTGGTGGAAATCAAACAAGCGGGAAATAGGAGCGAGTCAGAGAGGGCAGCAATGCAGAGAGGAAGCCAGAGAGCAAGAGAAGTGACACCAGTGCTGAGTGATTGGATTAGAAATAGATCTTCACTTCTCTGTGTAATTGATACGCAGCGATGACACACAGTGCAGCGTGTGCCATCGATATGGGTAATGGGCCATTTTCTCCTTGTGATGGGCCCTTCTCAGACATCAGAGAGCCTATGCAAAGTGGAATTTAATCGAAACGTGGGAATGTTTGTTTTTACTAAATTGGACAAGTTTTAAAGACTGGACATCTAGGTCTCCGGAGTGAGATTGCATCAGAATTTTGGCTCTCTGTTGGGACTTTTACACAGAGACTGCTACCTGCTGCTTTGGACTTGAACTAACAGTCTTTTTCAAGACTTTTTTACTTTTTTACTTTTTTACTGTGCTCCAACGCCTAAGGAAGACCTCTAACGGTCGAAACATCGCGACGGAGCACTTTTATCAGCTAACTTTCATCAGCGTTGGCAAGCTAACTAGCTTGCTAACGCTTTCGTTTTTATTTTTTTATTTTTATTTATTTTTTTTTTTAGCACTGTTGTCGTGCGTTATCTGTGCTGCTCCACAGCGTGTTTAGTCGATTTTTATTTTATTTTAGCACCGTTGTCGTGCGTTCGCTGTTGTCGTGCGTTGCCTGTGCTGCTTCATGGCCTGTTTGGTGCCTTGATTGGGGCACTCCTTCTGCTGAATCACCTTTAAATTATTACACATTATTCACTTGTGTGTTTTTAGGAATCCGCTAGGTTGCGTAGCTACTAGCTCTTAGTCGATTTAGCATGGCGGCTTCTCCTGTCTCTCCCGTACTTTTCTGCTCTGGGTGTGAAATGTTTAGTTATTCCTCGGCCTCCTTTAGCAGTAACGGTACTTGTAATAAGTGCAGCTTATTCGTAGCTTTGGAGGCCAGGCTGGGCGAATTGGAGACTCGGCTCCGCACCGTGGAAAATTCTACAGCTAGCCAGGCCCCTGTAGTCGGTGCGGACCAAGGTAGCTTAGCCGCCGTTAGTTACCCCCTGGCAGATCCCGAGCAGCCGGGAAAGCAGGCTGACTGGGTGACTGTGAGGAGGAAGCGTAGCCCTAAACAGAAGCCCCGTGTACACCGTCAACCCGTTCACATCTCTAACCGTTTTTCCCCACTCGACGATACACTTGCCGAGGATCAAACTCTGGTTATTGGCGACTCTGTTTTGAGAAATGTGAAGTTAGCGACACCAGCAACCATTGTCAATTGTCTTCCGGGGGCCAGAGCAGGCGACATCGAAGGACATTTGAAATTGCTGGCTAAGGCTAAGCGTAAATTTGGTAAGATTGTAATTCACGTCGGCAGTAATGACACTCGGTTACGCCAATCGGAGGTCACTAAAATTAACATTAAATCGGTGTGTAACTTTGCAAAAACAATGTCGGACTCTGTTGTTTTCTCTGGGCCCCTCCCCAATCAGACCGGGAGTGACATGTTTAGCCGCATGTTCTCCTTGAATTGCTGGCTGTCTGAGTGGTGTCCAAAAATGAGGTGGGCTTCATTGATAATTGGCAAAGCTTCTGGGGAAAACCTGGTCTTGTTAGGAGAGACGGCATCCATCCCACTTTAGATGGAGCAGCTCTCATTTCTAGAAATCTGTCCAATTTTCTTGGATCCTCCAAACTGTGACTGTCCAGCGTTGGGACCAGGAGGCAGAGCTGTGGTCTTATACACCTCTCTGCAGCTTCTCTCCCCCTGCCATCCCCTCATTACCCCATCCCCGTAGAGACGGTGCCTGCTCCCAGACCACCAATAACCAGCAAAAATCTATTTAAGCATAAAAATTCAAAAAGAAAAAATAATATAGCACCTTCAATTGCACCACAGACTAAAACAGTTAAATGTGGTCTGTTAAACATTAGGTCTCTCTCTTCTAAGTCCCTGTTGGTAAATGATATAATAATTGATCAACGTATTGATTTATTCTGCCTAACAGAAACCTGGTTACAGCAGGATGAATATGTTAGTTTAAATGAGTCAACACCCCTGAGTCACACTAACTGTCAGAATGCTCGTAGCACGGGCCGTGGCGGAGGATTAGCAGCAATCTTCCATTCCAGCTTATTAATTAATCAAAAACCTAGACAGAGCTTTAATTCATTTGAAAGCTTGTCTCTTAGTCTTGTCCATCCAAATTGGAAGTCCCAAAAACCAGTTTTATTTGTTATTATCTATCGTCCACCTGGTCGTTACTGTGAGTTTCTCTGTGAATTTTCAGACCTTTTGTCTGACTTAGTGCTTAGCTCAGATAAGATAATTATAGTGGGCGATTTTAACATCCACACAGATGCTGAGAATGACAGCCTCAACACTGCATTTAATCTATTATTAGACTCTATCGGCTTTGCTCAAAAAGTAAATGAGTCCACCCACCACTTTAATCATATCTTAGATCTTGTTCTGACTTATGGTATGGAAATAGAAGACTTAACAGTATTCCCTGAAAACTCCCTTTTGTCTGATCATTTTTTAATAACATTTACATTTACCCTGATGGACTACCCTGCAGTGGGGAATAAGTTTCATTACACTAGAAGTCTTTCAGAAAGCGCTGTAACTAGGTTTAAGGATATGATTCCTTCTTTATGTTCTCTAATGTCATATACCAACACAGAGCAGAGTAGCTACCTAAACTCTGTAAGGGAGTTAGAGTATCTCGTCAATAGTTTTACATCCTCTTTGAAGACAACTTTGGATGCTGTAGCTCCTCTGAAAAAGAGAGCTTTAAATCAGAAGTGTCTGACTCCGTGGTATAACTCACAAACTCGTAGCTTAAAGCAGATAACCCGTAAGTTGGAGAGGAAATGGCGTCTCACTAATTTAGAAGATCTTCACTTAGCCTGGAAAAAGAGTTTGTTGCTCTATAAAAAAGCCCTCCGTAAAGCTAGGACATCTTTCTACTCATCACTAATTGAAGAAAATAAGAATAACCCCAGGTTTCTTTTCAGCACTGTAGCCAGGCTGACAAAGAGTCAGAGCTCTATTGAGCTGAGTATTCCATTAACTTTAACTAGTAATGACTTCATGACTTTCTTTGCTAACAAAATTTTGACTATTAGAGAAAAAATTACTCATAAACATCCCAAAGATGTATCGTTATCTTTGGCTGTTTTCAGTGATGCCGGTATTTGGTTAGACTCTTTCTCTCCGATTGTTCTGTCTGAGTTATTTTCATTAGTTACTTCATCCAAACCATCAACATGTTTATTAGACCCCATTCCTGCCAGGCTGCTCAAGGAAGTCCTACCATTATTTAATGCTTCAATCTTAAATATGATCAATCTATCTTTGTTAGTTGGTTATGTACCACAGGCCTTTAAGGTGGCAGTAATTAAACCATTACTTAAAAAGCCATCACTTGACCCAGCTATCTTAGCTAATTATAGGCCAATCTCCAACCTTCCTTTTCTCTCAAAGATTCTTGAGAGGGTAGTTGTAAAACAGCTAACTGATCACCTGCAGAGGAATGGTCTATTTGAAGAGTTTCAGTCAGGTTTTAGAATTCATCATAGTACAGAAACAGCATTAGTGAAGGTTACAAATGATCTTCTTATGGCTTCGGACAGTGGACTTATCTCTGTGCTTGTTCTGTTGGACCTCAGTGCTGCTTTTGATACTGTTGACCATAAAATTTTATTACAGAGATTAGAGCATGTCATAGGTATTAAAGGCACTGCGCTGCGGTGGTTTGAATCATATTTGTCTAATAGATTACAGTTTGTTCATGTAAATGGGGAATCTTCTTCACAGACTAAAGTTAATTATGGAGTTCCACAAGGTTCTGTGCTAGGACCAATTTTATTCACTTTATACATGCTTCCCTTAGGCAGTATTATTAGACGGTATTGCTTAAATTTTCATTGTTACGCAGATGATACCCAGCTTTATCTATCCATGAAGCCAGAGGATACACACCAATTAGCTAAACTGCAGGATTGTCTTACAGACATAAAGACATGGATGACCTCTAATTTCCTGCTTTTAAACTCAGATAAAACTGAAGTTATTGTACTTGGCCCCACAAATCTTAGAAGCATGGTGTCTAACCAGATCGTTACTCTGGATGGCATTTCCCTGATCTCTAGTAATACTGTGAGAAATCTTGGAGTCATTTTTGATCAGGATATGTCATTCAAAGCGCATATTAAACAAATATGTAGGACTGCCTTTTTGCATTTACGCAATATCTCTAAAATCAGAAAGGTCTTGTCTCAGAGTGATGCTGAAAAACTAATTCATGCATTTATTTCCTCTAGGCTGGACTATTGTAATTCATTATTATCAGGTTGTCCTAAAAGTTCCCTAAAAAGCCTTCAGTTGGTTCAGAATGCTGCAGCTAGAGTACTGACGGGGACTAGCAGGAGAGAGCATATCTCACCCGTGTTGGCCTCTCTTCATTGGCTTCCTGTTAATTCTAGAATAGAATTTAAAATTCTTCTTCTTACTTATAAGGTTTTGAATAATCAGGTCCCATCTTATCTTAGGGACCTCGTAGTACCATATTACCCCATTAGAGCGCTTCGCTCTCAGACTGCGGGCTTACTTGTAGTTCCTAGGGTTTGTAAGAGTAGAATGGGAGGCAGAGCCTTCAGCTTTCAGGCTCCTCTCCTGTGGAACCAGCTCCCAATTCAGATCAGGGAGACAGATACCCTCTCTACTTTTAAGATTAGGCTTAAAACTTTCCTTTTCGCTAAGGCTTATAGTTAGGGCTGGATCGGGTGACCCTGGACCATCCCTTGGTTATGCTGCTTTAGACGTAGATTGTGGGGGGTTCCCATGATGCACTGTTTTTTTCTCTTTTTGCTCCGTATGCATCACTCTGCATTTAATCATTAGTGATCGATCTCTGCCCCCCTTCACGGCATGTCTTTTTCCTGTTTTTTTCCCTCAGCCCCAACCAGTCTCAGCAGAAGACTGCCCCTCCCTGAGCCTGGTTCTGCTGGAGGTTTCTTCCTGTTAAAAGGGAGTTTTTCCTTCCCACTGTGGCCAAGTGCTTGCTCATAGGGGGTTGTTTTGACCGTTGGGGTTTTTCATAGTTGTTGTATGGCCTTGCCTTGCAATATGGAGCGCCTTGGGGCAACTGTTTGTTGTGATTTGGTGCTATATAAGAAAAAAGTTGATTGATTGATTGATTGATTTGATGTGTGCATAAAACGTGACTGGTTATCACTTCATGTGGGACTGATTCCTCCCATCACTCATTCTTTCCCAAAGAGCTGCAGCACTAAAACAAAATCCTCTGCATCAGCTGCTCCTAAGACTGCAATAAAAAAGATTTTCAGCAGCTTTTGCATGAATTTTTCTGTGTCCTACATTTTTAAACCGTTTTTCCAAGGTTTTTTTTTCTTTTTTTTTTGCAGTGACCCAAAGTAAAAATGGAAATAATGAGACACTGAACAAAAGAGCTATTGCATAGAGATAGATGTGCAAAATCAGCTAAATTTTGGTGAGATCCCCAGTTTGCCAAAGAGCTGTTCCCTGCAAGACAGCAACTGTAATTTTTATCGGAATAATGATTTCCTAATGACATATTACTGAGGAATATGTCCTGCAGTTAATGAAGAGGAAATGTTTGACACAAAAGTTTACATTGTGGTCACATGGTGAATGTCTGCAGTGTAAGTCCACTTCTGCATGAGATGCATATAAAGGGCAACTGGATATTATTATTATTATTATTAGAAATTTTCATTATTATTATTATTATTATTTTTACTTTTGGTAAATGGACTGCATTTATATAGCACTTTTCCATCTGCATCAGATGCTCAAAGTGCTTTACAATTATGCCTCACATTCACCCCGATGTCAGGGTGCTGCCATACAAGGTGCTCACTACAGACTGGGAGCAATAGGGGATTAAAGACCTTGCCCAAGGGCCCTTAGTGATTTTCCATTCAGGCGGGGATTTGAACCGAGGATCTTCTGGTCTCAAGCCCAACACCTTAACCACTAGACCATCACCTCCCCAGTATGTACCCCCTTACTCCAATTGAGAGTCACTGGTGGGAGAATGGGGGTGGGGTGGGGTGCTAGAGCTTAGCCCAGATCTTATAGGACAGGCCCCAGGTGGGATGCAATTCCACCTGGGGGAGGGAGAGAGAGAGAGAGAGAGAGAGAGAGAGAGAGAGAGAGAGAGAGAGTCACTTGTATTTATCCCATGTTCAAATCAGCATTTCTTAGGTTTCATTATTAGAGTAATGATGATGTGAAGATTTGTTTCAAACATGCAAACAGTAGAGCAGGAAGCTCATTGAGATAAGGAGCAGGGCTGCCAATATGTGGAGCAGGGTTCGAATCCCACTCATGCTGGTGTGTCCCCACACCAGACACTTCATCTGCACTGTCTCAGTCATCCAAGCTCTAAATGGGAACTGACCTAGGCTGGGGAAGTAACCTGCATTGGACTGGTGTCTTCTCCAGGGCAAGTTGTAGAGTCTCATCCACTTTATGCTACAGAATCCAGGAATCAGCACCAGTACCAGTGAGCCTCATTTGAAATGGTGCAGAATGAAGGACATGTGGCACATGGTTGCTGTCATCGATTTCATCCATATATATAAGGGCAATTTGGGGGTCGGACACACATTGAGCATCACTTTCCCCATATTGTAAATCATTCAGGATACTTATTTCTGCATTAAAATGACATCATCACATGATATATATATATATATATATATATATATATATATATATATATATATATATATATATATATATATATATATATATATATATATATATATATATATATATATATATATATATATATATATATATATATATATATATATATATATCAGGGTCTCATCACTGCTTTTGCAGATGATGTGGTCCTGTTGGCTTCATCGGCGGGTGACCTCCAACACTCACTGGACTGTTTCGCAGCCGAGAGTGAAGCAGCTGGGATGAGGATCAGCACCTCTAAATCTGAGGCCATGGTTCTCAGCAGGAAACCGATGGATTGACTACTCTGGGTAGGGAATACGGCCTTGTCCCAAGAGAAGGAGTTCAAGTACCTCAGGGTCTTGTTCACGAGTGAGGGGACGATGGAGCATGAGATTGGCCAGAGAGTTGGCACAGCAGGGGCGGTATTGTATTCGCTCTACCGCACTGTTGTGATGAAAAGGGAGCTGACCCAAAAGGTGAAGCTCTCGATCTACTGGTCAATCTTTGTTCCTACTCTCACCTATGGTCATGAGTGTTGGGTCATGACCAAAATAACTAGATCATGGGTACAAGCGGCCGAAATGGGCTTCCTCAGGTGGGTGGCTGGTGTCTCCCTTAGAGATAGAGTGAGAAGTTTGGTCATCCGTGGGGAGCTTGGAGTAGAGTCGCTGCTCCTTCGCGTTGAAAGGAGCCAGCTGAGGTGGTTCGGGTATCTGGTAAGGATGCCTCCTGGGCGCCTCCCAACGGAGGTGTTCCAGGCACGTCCATCTGGGATGAGACCCCGGGGAAGACCCAGGATTACGTGGAGAGATTATATCTCCACACTGGCCTGGGAACGCTTCGGGATCCCCCAGTCAGAGGTGGTCAATGTATATGTCAATGTATATAAAAAGGAAACTTTTATTAGGTTTTAATTCAAAAATAGATATAGGTGAAAATCCCCTCATTAAAAAAAATAAATCAACAAAGGCAATATCTATTATCATTTTAGACATATTGCCCTTCAAAGTTGGCAAAGTGTCCCGCCCTCTTATTCTTCTGCCTTCTGGAAGGTAAACTATTTGGAGTATTAATGTAATTTTTTGGGATTTTTTTATATTGGGCCTATAATCTACAAAATATATGGAAATAAAGCAAATCTGAGACCAAGACCTGACCAATGACCATTATTTGATTAGTCTATAAGGTCCAGCGGGAACGAACATGTATGTTTTTAGGGTTTATGCACATTTTGACTGTTGAACAAAACAAAACAAAACAAACAAACAAAAAAAAACATTACTTGAAAAACAAAAAAAACATTACTTGACTTCATGTTGGTGTACTTCAATTTAATGGAAGTTAAATCATTCTCAAAGTTAGCTGAAAAGCTAATCTGCTAACGTAAGTTAGCTTCACTAATCTGATGCTTCCATGAGGAAACATAAACCTCGTCTGGACCAGAGGCTGACTGTCATCTCATATATATTGTTTTTCATCAGTAATTCGGGACGACTGATGACTTTGCCACTTACGTTTCTTGAAACCAGACTTTAAAAACGGGAGAGCAGAAGGAAAGGGAGTAATGACAGTGCATTCAATGCTCTTGAATGGTGTTTTGATGTCAGATATAATAATGCAACAGCCTCCGTGGAGAAGTGCTCAAAAAAAAAATTCAAATATATGTTTATTCAAGACGTACTGAAGGAAACAAGTGCAATTTTCAATGCATGTGCATGTGAGTGCCTGTGTGGTGGGATGGCAACAAAAAACATAAAGTGAGAAAGAGACAGCAAGGAAAAGAAAGCCAGTCGGAATATTTGTGCGGTCTGCCTCAGCGTGCCTGCAACGCCTGAGTGTGAGAAGCAGCGTGTATACGTTGTTTTGCATGTGCGGATGCTTTGCTGTCAGCATGCATTTGTTTTTGTTTGCACGTGTGTGTGTGTGTGTATGAGAGTGTGTGGGAGCAGGCAGGCAGCAGAGCACCGCTGGGTGATGTCCTAATTCAGCAGGGCTCAACATCAAAGAGGCTGAATGCTGCAAGCAGCTTCAGCCGGCCTTACTCTGACACCACCACTGTCCCACAGAGAGAGAGAGAGAGAGAGAGAGAGGAGCTGGGATGGAGCAGAAAGACAAACAAGGAGAGAGAAAAATTCCGACAGCAGAGATGCCAACAGTAGCATGGATTAGAACTTGATTCCTGCTATCCACTCATGCTAAAAATGTCCACTTTTGGAAGAGTAGGGTACAATCTTATGAACAGCCAGTGTCACATCACATCACGCCAGTGTAGGAGCGAGGGAGCGGGAAGGAATAATCAAACACTGAGAGGGCACAACAGGTCAGAGGGTTTTGTTTTTACACATATCACGATTCAGAGGCGAGAGCCTGTTCACCGTGTTTGCCTGAAACAAAGAAATACACGGCGTCAAAGTAGAGCAGCGACTGCTTGGGAGGTCGACTTGCACACGTGCACATGCACACGCATGCACACACACACACACACACACACACACACACACACACACACACACACACACACACACACACACACACACACACACACACACACACACACACACACACAGTGTCAACTGTGAAATCAGACTCGCGTCCTCAGGGCGCGCTCGCTGCATGTTGAGTCATGGCAGGCAGCCAATATTATCTCAAAAGTTTGAAAAGTAAATGTGCAGCAACTCAGTAACTTCTGTATTTAGATGTTTCTATAGCCTGTTGGAAACAGGAACAATCATGAACTCAGAGAACTCAGACTTCTGCCAAACTCTAGTAGGAATCAATGACAGATATTTATATATATATATATATATATATAAAGTTATTGGACCTATTCGCCCTATTGAGATATCCCATAATCCCTTGTGCGCCAGAGACTCACTGCCGACGACAATTGCAAATGAACATTATCTTACCAAAATGTAATTTTTATGTTTTTCATCACATTAATACGAGACTGCATGCATGAGACCCTGAAAACCTGCTGAAACAAATATTCCAAATAATCCGTGTCTGCTATGTTTAGTCTGCGTGGATCTTCATAAAGGTAAACTGTATTTCAGACATATTATATATACTCAACAAAAATATAAACGCAACACTTTTGGTTTTGCTCCCATTTTGTATGAGATGAACTCAAAGATCTAAAACTTTTTTCACATACACAATATCACCATTTCCCTCAAATATTGTTCACAAACCAGTCTAAATCTGTGATAGTGAGCACTTCTCCTTTGCTGAGATAATCCATCCCACCTCACAGGTGTGCCATATCAAGATGCTGATTAGACACCATGATTAGTGCACAGGTGTGCCTTAGACTGCCCACAATAAAAGGCCACTCTGAAAGGTGCAGTTTTGTTTTATTGGGGGGGGGGGGGGGGGGGGGGGATACCAGTCAGTATCTGGTGTGACCTCCATTTGCCTCATGCAGTGCAACACATCTCCTTCGCGTAGAGTTGATCAGGTTGTCAATTGTGGCCTGTGGAATGTTGGTCCACTCCTCTTCAATGGCTGTGCGAAGTTGCTGGATATTGGCAGGAACTGGTACACGCTGTCGTATACGCCGGTCCAGAGCATCCCAAACATGCTCAATGGGTGACATGTCCGGTGAGTATGCCGGCCATGCAAGAACTGGGACATTTTCAGCTTCCAGGAATTGTGTACAGATCCTTGCAACATGGGGCCGTGCATTATCCTGCTGCAACATGTGATGTTCTTGGATGTATGGCACAACAATGGGCCTCAGAATGTCGTCACGGTATCTCTGTGCATTCAAAATGCCATCAATAAAATGCACCTGTGTTCTTCGTCCATAACAGACGCCTGCCCATACCATAACCCAGTTCGCCACCATGGGCCACTCGATCCACAACATTGACATCAGAAAACCGCTCACACACACAACGCCACACACGCTGTCTGCCATCTGCCCTGGACAGTGTGAACCGGGATTCATCCGTGAAGAGAACACCTCTCCAACGTGCCAAACGCCAGCGAATGTGAGCATTTGCCCACTCAAGTCGGTTACGACGACGAACTGGAGTCAGGTCGAGGCCCCAATGAGGACAACAAGCATGCAGATGAGCTTCCCTGAGACGGTTTCTGACAGTTTGTGCAGAAATTCTTTGGTTATGCAAACCGATTGTTTCAGCAGCTGTCCGAGTGGCTGGTCTCAGACGATCTTGGAGGTGAACATACTGGATGTGGAGGTCCTGAGCTGGTGTGGTTACACGTGGTCTGCGGTTGTGAGGCTGGTTGGATGTACTGCCAAATTCTCTAAAACGCCTTTGGAGATGGCTTATGGTAGAGAAATGAACATTCAATACACGAGCAACAGCTCTGGTTGACATTCCTGCTGTCAGCATGCCAATTGCACGCTCCCTCAAATCTTGCGACATCTGTGGCATTGTGCTGTGTGATAAAACTGCACCTTTCAGAGTGGCCTTTTATTGTGGGCAGTCTAAGGCACACCTGTGCACTAATCATGGTGTCTAATCAGCATCTTGATATGGCACACCTGTGAGGTGGGATGGATTATCTCAGCAAAGGAGAAGTGCTCACTATCACAGATTTAGACTGGTTTGTGAACAATATTTGAGGGAAATGGTGATATTGTGTATGTGGAAAAAGTTTTAGATTTTTGAGTTCATCTCATACAAAATGGGAGCAAAACCAAAAGTGTTGCGTTTATATTTTTGTTGAGTGTTACCTGGAACAAAGAGGACAAGCAGTGCTGTAAAGAACAATAAGCAGGACGTTAAAGAGCAAACTTCACTTTCCCCCAGAACGACATGAACAGGAAGTGATCGCAGCTCAAAGCGATTCCCACTGAAAATAACGGAGGAACAACCTGAGCTTCTGGCATGTTTATATAAAACAAACACAATAACAATGTCTATAAACCCAGATAATATATTCACGAGAGTTTTAGGCAGAATATACAAAGAGTTTTATGTTGCGATGTTAATGCTGTTGTCCATGTGCAGCGGTTAAAGTGCAGCCTGATCAGAGCGTCTCAGTGCAGTTCTCAGTGTTAATGATATCTCGCAGAGCGGAGACCTCTCCAAAGTTTTGCGCGATTTTGCGGAATTTGAAACCTCAATAGGACAAATGGGTTCAAAATGTAATCCAATGCAATGTAATCCTTGACCTGTGGCCGATCCCTCCTCCAAGTTCCACTGAAATCCACTGATGTGTTTTTGAGACACAGTTAGACAAATGAACTTTACCACCTTTGTTGTGTTCCTCTCTCTCTCTCTCTCTCTCTCTCTCTCTCTCTCTCTCTCTCTCTCTCTCTCTCTGCTCCTGCCGGTGGTACCGCTGATTGGTAATTTTAAACTTAATCACAAAATTGAATGTCAAAGATTTATTTTTAACGACTCACAGCCAACAGGGGGCCATGACCCACACTTTGGGGCGTTTGGACTATTAGACAAATAAGAATTAAACATATGAACATTAAATTTGTGATTGTAAATGGGAAAAGAAATGAATGACAGATAAAGATAAAGTGAAAAAGATGAGTGCAGGATGACAGAAAGTGCAGCAGAGTTATTTTGCATTTCAGATCCAGTGAGCTCTTCATTAAAATGAAGCTCGGTCCTTTCCAGCACCACGGACAGCAGCACTGTGCTCATATTCTTACCCTGAGCTCTTTGCCTTCATCGGACAGCTTTGACACTCCAGTCACATGAAACACGGGGTGCTCAGAGACAGCGTGACATACTTTAGATTTGAATGGCGCCTGTTGCAGTTACACAGGTCTCATTAGTTCACACTGTGGAATCGAACCCCGTCGCTATTTGCTTCCATGGTTATCTTTGCACATTTCTTTCCTCAGTCTCATATTACTTTTGCTTTTGTTCTCACTGTGCGTTCCTGACTTTTCATCCTCCGACATCCTTCTCCTGTGTCTTTCATCCTTCTGTTCTTTATATTCTTTATCCCTCCCTCCTCACCATCCTTCTCACGTTCACGCTCTTTCTTCTATATTTCCTTTATCTACATTTCATATATGCTACCTACCACTCCTTGCCCTCCCCCCCAGCTTCCTCTGGATGTCTTATTAACCTGCCAAACATCATGAAGAAATGAGCGATGATGAATATTAATAGGAATCTTTTTTTTTTTAATGTAGCGGCTGCAGCTGCAGTTGTAATGCATGTGTAATCATCCTCGTTTGTGGGTGTAGGCAGTGTATGTATGAGGGCCTTTGGATTTTTGTGTGACTGTTATGTAAGAGTGAATCTTTTTTATTCTATTAATTTCTGTTATTATCTACAAAGAGCCGTTTTAACTCTGCCAGGTTTCCCGTCGATCCTCCTGAGGGACAAAGTCACTGCGACTCATTCGCTCCAAACTGTCTTTAATTGTTCTTTGAGGAACAACAAGGCAAACACTTGGGTACTGCATCTTAATGTCTGAGGAGTGAATAATTCAAAAACGGTACGGCTCTGCACAGTTGCGTAAAATGTTCTTGTTTGCAGACACGTGCTGGTGTTTTGTTCAGTTTGGGATTTATGGGGATCATGAATCAGCCTGTGAGCTTCCATGTATGAGGAATTTTCTCACTTTGGGTGTGTATGTCGATACGCTGCTGCACCTTGTCATGTGTGTTCTGTGGCTGTGTGTGTGTGTGTGTCTGAACATGTGCAATTTGTGTTTGTGTGTGTTATATAATCATCTCCAGCTCTCCCTAACAGCTGCAGAAATTGAGCTGAAGAAATCCTTGTTATGCAACAGGACTCAATTTGGTCTCTTACATTAAAAGTTAATTTGCCTGAAATAATCTTTCATGAAAATAAGACCCACAACCACTGACTTCAGTTGAGAAAATATGGTTCAAGTGAAGGTTGTTTGTGAATGTTGACCTTTTTAAGTGTTGTGACTTCCATATTTGTTCATTGCTCTGTATGAGGATTAGTATTCTTTAATTAGTGACAATTGATGATAAATAGAGAGCAGTAGCATGTACAAGACATAATAAATGTGATTGTGTGCACTTATGGTAGCATATGATTTTTTTTGTCTGACAGTAGATGTCACACAAGCGCTACATTACACAGTGTAAGCAAAGCTTTCTTTATCAGCTACTAATCCTCACACTTCCCTCCTTTGCTATGAGGAGAACAAATAGCAATTGTAGGATTTTAACAGTTTTAATGACTCTGTATGGGAAAAAAAACAGACATACATGAATTCCAGTGTGACCACATTCTTGGTTAGAGGCACTTTTAGCCTCTAAATGTGGACATATTTCTGGACATATAGTGCATCCGGAAAGTATTCACAGTGCTTCACTTTTCCACATTTTGATATGTCACAGCCTTGTTCCAAAATGGATGAAATGTATTTTTCCCCCTAAACATTCAACACACAATACCCCATAATGACTGTGAAAAAAGTTTTTTTTTTTTTGAGATTTTTGGGAATTTGTATCAGGTTTGATAGGCAGGACAGGATGGATGCAAATGCAGGATGCAGGTACACAGCTCAGTGGAGTAAAAGCGTTTACTAAGTTAACAGGCTGGGGTCGGTACACAGAGAGGCAGTCAAGACAGAGCAACAGTAGCAGAAGCATCAGGCAAAAGGCGTGGTTGAGGTACACAAGCAGGTAGTCAAAAAACACAATGAGGCAGTCAGAGCAAGGCAAAAAAATACAAGAAATGAGCTGGAAGGCACAAGGCACACTGGCCTGGCAAAGAGCAAAGACAACTGTAAGGCTTATAAAGCACCCAGGTGATTAATTGCAAATCAAAAACAGGTGTGGAGAAACTTCCAGAACTGGGGTGTGGCCAGACAGAGAGAGACACCCACCACCAAGAGCCAAGAGAAAGAGACAAGAAAAAGCAGGATAGAGAAAACTCAAGAAAGAAAGACAGAGGAAGAGACGGACAGAACACAAAAACAACTCAAACAAGACAGTAACCGAAAACGTAATTGCCCAACAGTCCAAAAATCTGACAGTACCCCCCCTCAAGGGCTGGCCCCTAATGGCCCAGGAGCAGAAGGGTGAGAAGCATGAAACTCAAGCACAAGACCAGGGTCCAAAATAAACCAGGAGGGAATCCAGGACTGCTCCTTGAGGCCATAACCCTTCCAGTCCACCAAATACTGAACGCTCCGACCCCACCGCCAGGAAGCCAGGAGGTGTCGCACCGAGAAGACGGCCCCCATTCACAAACTGGGCGGTCGACGGGGGATCGGCAGGCAGGCACAAAGGGCTGGAATAGACCTTTTTCAGTTGGCTGATGTGGAAAGTGGGATGAACCTTCATGGACCTCGGGAGACGAAGATGGATAGATACAGGATTAATGATCTTAGGTACAAGGAACAGGCCAATGAACCTGGGAGCCATCTTCTGAGGCACACCCCAAAGCGGCAGGTGTCATGTGGACAGCCAGATTCGTTGTCCTGGAACGTAGATAGTTGCCACGGACCATTTGCGATCCACCACTTCCTTGTAACTCTTGGAGGACCGCAACAGGGCCCTCCGGGCCCGCTCCCAGGTCCGCCGGCACCGCGTAATGAGTCCCAGAGCAGATGATACAGGTGAGTGCAGATATGTGGAGGTGATCAGAGAAGGTTGGTGACCATAAACAACGTGGAAAGGAGAAAAACCAGAGGCAGAAGTGGGCAGGCAATTATGTGCTAGTTCAATCCATGGCAACAGAGAGGTCCAGGAGGCGAGGAAATGGAAGGACAGGATACGCAGGCTTTTCCCCAGTTCATGATTAAGGTGTTCTGTCTGTCCATTAGCTTGAGGGTAGTAACCAGATGTTAGACTAGACGTGACCCCGAGAAGCCGGCAGAACTCTCTCCAGACCTGTGAAATGAACTGGGGACCCTGGTCTGAGACTATGTCCTGAGGCAGGTCATGTAACTTAAAAACATTTAGCAGTAGTGCCTCAGCAGTTTCCTTAGCTGACAGGAGCCTAGGTAAGGGTACAACATGGACCATCTTGGACAATCGGTCCACCACCATCATAATTACAGAGTTGCCCCTAGAGGGCGGCAAGCCAGTCACAAAATCCACCGAAATATGAGTCCAAGGCCGAACAGGAATGGGTAAAGGTAACAATGCACCAGCGGGTGGATGTGTAGACGATTTATGAATGGCACAGGTGGAACAAGCATTTACATACGCCTTTATATCTGACATTTTAGGCCACCAAAGTCGTTGGTTAAGAACATATAGGGCCCTCTGGGCGCTCGGGTGGCATGAAAAACAACTATCATGTCCCCAACGAATAACCTCCCCCCTAAGAGAAGCTGGAACGAATAATTTGCCGTTGAGACAATCTGGAGGTACGGGAGTATTACCTAACACTGACCTAATCTCAGATTCAATATTCCAGGTAAGAGCAGACACGAAACAGGTTTTAGGAAGAATCGGTTCTGGACTGGAAGCAGAGTCGGTGGACTCTCCTATGCGGGAAAGCGTGTCAGGCTTACCATTCTTGGACCCTGGACAGTATGATAAAACAAAATTGAACCTGCTGAAGAAGATGACCTATCAAGCCTGATGCGCATTGAGTTGTTTGGTGTTGCAGAGATACGTCAGGTTCTTATAGTCAGTCCAGACCAAAAAAAGGTAACTGTGCCCCCTCCAACCAGTGACGCCACTCCTCCAAGGCCACGTTAACTGCCAGCAGTTTGCGATCTCTAATGCATAGTTGCGTTCTGCAGCAGTGAGTTTTTTGGACAGAAAAGCATAGGGATGCAACCTGTTGTCAGTGGACCCTGTTTGAGAAAGCACTGCCCCAATACTAATATCAGATGCATCACCTTCGACCACAAACTCCCGGGCGGGGTTAGGAAGGAGCAGCAAGGGGGCCGTTGTGAAACGATTGTTTAGGGTCTGGAATGCTCCATCGCACTTGGGAGTCCACACAAATGACCAAAGTGAAGAGGTTACATTATGCAATGGAGCCACAACAGAGATGAAATTGCAGATAAATTTACGATAACATCAAATTAGAATCAGCACCTGAATCAATAAACTGTGAGTGAGGACGCTTCCCATCCAACCTGATGGAACTTCAGGGATGCTGCAAAGAGGAATCTGTAAAACTGCCCAAAGATAGGTGCGCCAAGCTTATGGCATCATATTCAAGAAGACTTGAGGTTGTAATTTGTGAAACAGGTGCATCATCAAAGTATTGAGCAAAGGGTGTAAAGACGTATGTACATGTGGTTTCTTAGCTTTTTTATTTTTCATACATTGCAAAAAAAAAAACCCCAACAAAAAAACAACAACAACAAAAAACAAAACAAAAACAACTTCTCATGTTGTTACTATGGGGTGTTGCGAGTAGAATTTTGAGGGGAAAAAATTAATTAACTCCATTTTGGAATAAGACTGTAACATAACAAAATGTGGAAAAAGTGAAGCGCTGTGAATATACTATTTTAGACATGTAGCTGCTATCTCCTGTGTATTCAGTGATTAACTGTCTCTTTATGGATTGGGGCGGGGGCAACAGTTTCACAAGATGAGAGTCACATGCACTAAATGTGCATATGCTGAAATCTCCTGCAATATACATGTACAAGCAGCCACAATGGGAATGTAAAGCTCATAGCACAGAGGGATTGCCACTTCATTCTCTGCCCAGGATCCTATTGAGCCACCAAATACTGACATAGAAAATAGTTGTTTGCTTTATTAATGTGAAAAATATTTAGGAGACCTTTAACTTTATTTCACTGGAATTATATAAATCAGGGAACTCAATTCAAAGCCACTTGAACAATCACACAATTAAAGAGAAAAACAATTCACATTAATTACTCAAAATCAGCATATTCAGCCTGAACTGCTTTGAGACTGACTGCCACACTAGTCTCATGGTGCTATAAGTTATTTCATCTGATGTAATTCATGTAATTAACATATTTTACTGCAGCTAGCACACATTAAATGTCTGTGTTTACTGTACATGTCTACAGCAGTTTTCCTGAATAATGCAGCAACATTCTTCAGAAAAATAAGCATTTTCTTCTTACAGCTTTTTCTGAATGAGGCACAAATGTAATTTTTCTACCCATCACATCATCGACAGTTACTCGCATGCTGTGGCCCACGACTGGCTGAACTCATGAGTGGCTCACAGCAAGATGCTTGTGATAGATCAAAACGTGAAATTTGTTCTAATCCCTTCTGATCATGGCCGCAATTTGGTGGGGGATAGGGGGGACATGTCCCCCCCCACCTTTTCAACCAGGGGGGACAGAATATGGTATGCCCCCCCACCTTCTGACATATATGTGTGTACTTGAAACATGCTGTGCCAGTCTTATGTGCAAACCATGACAGTCTTATGTGCAAAACCACGTCAGAATAGTATTTTTGTTTCTGCAAGTTTGTATTTTTAGCAGCATTGACTTGTTTACAACACCTGTTTCTTGTTTGTCACATTCGGAATTTTCTGGGACTGCATTTGCCCAGATTTGAAACCAAAAATAGTTGCCTCTAGGGACTAGTGTCTACACATAAGTATCAATGGACCATATGCTAATTTACTAAATTCTGAAAGTTAGAAAAGGAAATCAGAAAAGCTATCTGGGACCTCAGAAAGCCCATCTGCAATTATTGCTTGATCTCCAAAATCAGTCTATGCAAGCAAAATTATGTTCAGTATGAGTGGTGTCATTAGTGCCACTTCGAAAATTAAATTCATGATAAGTAATTTATCTAAAACTTATGATCTGTTGTTTTTTCAAACTTATGCAAAAACAAATCTTGAGAATCAAAAATACAGTATGCGATAGTTAATGTGCCTGTTCGTTAAGAGCCTGTTCGTTCATATTTATGAATACATTTTACCACATTGCAGTTGTTTTTAATGAAAACTCAACCTATCATTCTTTTTGAGTTCTACACATGTGGTGATACCTTATTTACACCAGGATGTTAATAAAATCAATGCTGGCTATTCTCAGAATAAAGTACTTATATCCACAGTTTCAAATTTCTTAAGTCAAATGGTGCCCACTTTATGGTCTACTCAAAACATTAAAATTACTGTTCTGGATGCTCAGAATGCATCTGAGCTTATCTAGAAACTGTTGGCTTCTGGGGCACTAAAGCAGCCCCCAGACCCCCGGCCTATGGGCTTCGGCCCTGTGGGCCTCGCACTTTGTCCCCCCCAATTTCTAGTTCTAAATTGCACCCTTGCTTCTGATTACTTCAATCTTTTGGAGAACGGGCTATTTTTACAATAAACTGTAAGACATGCCAAAGACTATAATCCTACAGATGACAGGCTGTATCTGGCCCTCAGGCCACCAGTTTGAGACTTCTCTCATAAACCATAAAGAACAACGTCTACACAGGAACAAAAATAATGCAAGTACAACTCTATGGCATCCAAGCAGTATTCTGGAGTATAAACATCAGGTACTTTACATGTAGAAGAATTAACGGTTTGGCCTCAGTCAAATCAATATACTGTTGATCAAGTAGAAGTAATCTGAATTCTTTCGTAACAGATAAGAAAGGTTCTTTGAACATCATCAGGCGTCAGGTGTCAGGCACTGATTGCAAAAGAGTTGAGGCAGTATGTGAAAAAGTACAATATTGACTAGGATGGTTTGTCCAGTTACTTATGGTTCCAGAAAATTGGGAAACCACACACACACACACACACACACACACACACACACACACACACACACACACACACACACACACACACACACACACACACACACACACACACACACACACACACACACACACACTTTACCTCCACAAAGCCTCAAGCAATCGCTCAACGAGCTGATTTTTAATCAACCTAAAAGCCCATCCTGGTCCTGTCTGCCTTTCTACAAAGTTATTTTCAAAGAAGTAAATTTCTTGCAGTTAAACATTTCTAAAGCAGTAAAAAGGGTGAAAACATATTCAGTGATGCATTATTCACTCCACCTGCAGATGTGATGAATTAATAATGACTAATCTGTGTTTTTTGTGTGTTGCTGGCTGTGGGTGCACACAGGCACCGTTTTTTCTTTCTGCACTTGGAGGACAAGTGATTTATTGAGCTAACCTGAGCTCTGAACATGCCCTTTTATCACAAAGGTCACATTCCTCTGAAACCAATCTCAAAGGTTTGCTATAGGACGTCAAACCAATTCTTCATCTGACAGCTCTTCTACATACGACCCCTAAAGACGTCCCCATGAACACTATGGCTACTTCACTTAGTTTCCTCGTATCATGGAAACATTTTTACAGGGTTGTTCAACATAGCGAAACATATGGGAGCAAAAAGGAAGCTACATGATGTTATTTATACTATGGAACAAATTATGAATGTCATGTGGCATACCGTCCACCAATCAAATGATAAGTGTCTATTTAGACGTCACATAAGGTATCTACTTCACTAAGTTTGTGCTCATTATCATTCAATACCTTCAGTTTTGCAGACACTTTACAGCAAAATTGGATAGCTTGCTAGGCCTAATGTTTGATAGTCTGAAAAGATTCTAATCAAGATATAAACAGCACAACGGCGTAGCTTCAATTACCCGATTTGTCATCATGATACCAGTTGTGCTCTTCTTTACAGTATCGCTGTCTCTGTTTTAGTTTTGTCCAAAGCCAGCACACCAGTGTAAGCAAAGTCTGACTCTATGCTTTGACCTTGATTTAATGGAACCTGTTTGCTCATCATCTGACCTTCATATTGTGGAGAAAGACCAGATGTGAGCATCGGCTGAGGTATACATTCTGAGTGCCTTTCTAAGTTATCTGTTTGTCTGATTCTCTGACTTTAAAGTTAAATTAGTTTGGTGTCCACAGAATGACATTTGTTTTATTTATTGATCGATTATATTCTGCCCAAATCACTGTCAACATCACACCTTCCCTGAGAGATTTAAATGTTGTTTCTCCTAAGCAAACCCATTTTCAGTTGTAGCCTGGGGCTAAAGCTGAACCCATAAAAGAGATGAGGGGGGAAAAAATTGTTACATATTGGCAGTTAAATTGAATTCTTTAGATGTTTCTGTCACTACGCGGCAGCGCATGATTTCACAATTCAAACTGTCCAACAACTGAAAAAAATGAATTAAACATTTTCTTTAGCTGTGAGTTAACGACCAATGCGATGTGACAGTTTCATTTCAAAATAAAACATCCTGCATCTCCTAAAAATAAAGAAGAAATTACATTTTCCCTTAGTAAATGACTCCTGGTGTAAAGGTTAGACATCATTACTAAATAAACAGTCTATGTGTGTAAAAAAAAAAAGGTATTTTATAAATGATGAATGACAAACTGTTTTGGCTGAAAGTATTCTTCCTTCCTGACACAAACAGCCAGCTGAAAAAAAAATCATCTTCTCTCATATTCCATATGTCAGTGTACACATATTAATTGCGCATACATGTGAAACAGCAAATTTATATCATTAGGGTCGGTGAGGATAGATGCATAATTTGATATTTACATCATCTCACTTCCCAGTCATTTCCAAGCTGCATATAAAAAAGAGCATCATGCATTGCCCTCGTTACTTACATCCAGGTGGATATAAGAGCACAATGTGTGCATATTAGTTTCTCTATGCATAGACTGTTGGATGCATGGGGATGAATGCAGCAAAGGTTATAGAGGCTGGGAGCAAGAGAAGAGTGTTTAGAATGAAAAGATAAAAAGATGCTAGGCTGTATATAATCAGTGGAGCATACTCTAATGAACAGAGTCCAAATGCAGTTGCAGAATGTCCAACCCTATTTTGTACAATGCTTGGTGCAGGGCAGAAAGATATATGTATTTATTTATTCAATTAATCATGACTGTATTTTGGGTACAACATAAAATAAACCATCACCATTCAGACACAAGCCAGCCCCTTGAAGCATTGCTATTCAGAAGGTGAACACAGAAGTGAGAGATTTTCTGTTGAGTAAACAATTTTGCACTAGTTTGTGGAAGCAGCCACCAGAGCTCCCTGAGGTGAAGTAATAAGGTGAATACTTATATTTTTCCATTAATGTTTACAGGGTTCCTACACCTTGTTTAAAATCAATTTCAAGGACATTAAAGGCCCATTTACTTCAAATTCAAGGACTGAATGTGGTGACAGTGAGATGGGAAAGTAAGGTAAGATAACTTTTCAAATTTTATCATGAGACCTGCAGAATTAATGGTAGCTCAGAGACAACAACTGAAGTGAGAGCCTTGAATTTGTGGCTATTTGTCTTGGATAAGACACTTTTACATCTACATTCTTTCAATCCACCCAGCTGAAAGTGGGCATCAGCCTCAGCTGAGGAATAACCTCTGCTGGACTGGTGTCCCGTCCAGAGGGAGTTGTAGACTCTCATCTGCCTCATGCCATGTAATCTGGAGATTAGCAGCGATGGGCCCAGGGTGTATACACAGTGCATCTGGAAAGTTTCCACAGGGCTTCACTTTTTTCACATTTTGTTATGTTACAGCCTTATTCCAAAATGAATGATATTAATTTTTTTCCTCAAAATTCCTCACGCAATACCCCATAATGACAATGTTATTTTTTCTTTTTTTTTTAGATTTTTGCAAATTTATCAAAAATAAAAAACTCACGTGTACATAAGTATTCACAGCCTTTACCAGTAAGCTCAAAATTGAGCTCAGGTGCATCTTGTTTCCACTGATCCTCCTTGAGATGTTTCTACAGCTTAATTGGAGTCCACCTGGGATACATTTAATTGATTGGACATGACATGGAAAGGCGCACACACCTGTCTACATATAAGGTCCCACAGTTGACAGTGCATGTCAGAGCCACAAACCAAGCATGAAGTCAAAGGAACTGTCTGTAGACTGCTGAGACAGGATTGTTTTTAGGCACAAATCTGGGGAAGGATACAGAAACATTTCTGCTGCTTTGAAGGTCCCAATGAGCACAGTGGCCCCCATCATCCATAATTAGAAGAAGTTCAGATCCACTAGGACTCTTCCTAGAGCTGGCCGCCCGTCTAAACTGAGCGATTAGGGGAGAAGGGCTTTAGTTAGTAAGGTAACCTCAGACTCAGTCAAAGGAATTGTCTGTAGACCTCCGAAACAGGAATGTCTCGACACACAAATCTGAGGAAGAGTACAGAAACTTTTCTGCTGCTTTGAAGGTCCCAATGAGCACAGTGGACTACATCATCTCTAAATGGAAGACGTTCAGATCCACCAGGACTCTTCCTAGCTGGCTGTCTGCCTAGAGAAGGACCTTAGTCAGGGAGAAGGACCTTAGTCAGGGAGGTAAACAAGAACCTGGTCACTCTGTCAGAACTCCAGCATTCCTCTGTGGAGAGAAGAGAACCTTTCAGAAGGACAACCATCTCTGCAGAAATCCACCAATCAGGCCTGTATAGTAGAGTGGCCAGACAGAAGCCACCCCTTAGAAAAAGGCACATGGCAACCCACCTGGAGTTTGCCAAAAGGCACCTGAAGGACTCTCAGACCATGAGGAACAAAATTCTCTGGTCTAATGAGACAAAGATTGAACTCTATGGTGTGAATGCCAGGCGTCATGTTTGATGGAAACCAGGCATCATCCCTACAGTGAAGCATTGTCGTGGCAGCATCATGCTGTGCTGATGTTTTTCAGCAGCAGGAACTGAGAGACTAGTCAGGATTGAATGAAAGATGAATGTGGCAATGTACAGACACATCCTGGATGAAAACCTGCTCCAGAGCACTCTTGACCTCAGACTAGGGCAACGGTTCATCTTTCAGCAGGACAATGACCCTAAGCCAGAGGCCTCAAACTCGTTTCACTTATGAACATCACTTTGAGCAGGTGGAATCAGTTAATCATTGAAATCAGTGGAGTGGGTGGTTGCATTGAAAACTTTCACCCTCTTGGCCATTTCTGGAATGAGTTTGAGACCTCTGCCCTAAGCACACAGCCATAATATCAAACAAAATAGTAAATGGGAAATGGACTGCATTTATATAGCGCTTTTCCATCTGCATCAGATGCTCAAAGCGCTTTACACATCGATGCCTCACATTCACCCCGATGTCAGGCTGGTGCCATACAAGGCGCCCACTACACATCGGGAGCAACTAAGGAATTAAAGACCTTGCCCAAGGGTCCTTAGTGATTTTATGGTCAGACTGGGATTTGAACCGAGGATCTTCTGGTCTCAAGCCCAACGCTGGACCACTAGATCATCACCTCCCCTATCAAAGGAGTGGCTTCAGGACAACTCTGTGAATGTCCTTGAGTGGTCCAGCCAGAGCCCAGACCTGAATCTAATTGAACATCTCTGGAGAGATCTGAAAATGTCTGTGCACCGACGCTCCAGATCCAACCTGATGGCACTTGAGAGGTGTTGCAAAGAAGAATGGACAAAACTGCCCAAAGATAGACTTTGATTTTGAAGTTTTCCAGTGCCATATGATGAAAAACAGCCCCACACCATGATATTGACCCCCTCAAAACTTCACTCTTGGTATGGTGTTTTTGGAATGATGTGCAGTGCCAGACCTCCAAACATGGTGTATATTATGGCATCAAAAGAGTTCAGTTTTAGCCCCATCTGACCAGACTATATTCTCCCAGTATTTCACAGGCTTGTCTAAATGTTGAGCTTCAGCATGCTTTTTCTTCAGCAGTGGAGTTTGTGCGGTGAGCGCGCATACAGACCGTGGCGGTTGAGTGGATTTGAAACAATTGTAACTGCTAATTACAGGTTTCTGAAGCTCTCCACAAGCAGCCCTTGGCTCTTGGACAACTGTCCTGAAATTATATTCACTCCTCTGTCAGAAATCTCATGAGGAGCACCTGGTTGTAGCTCGTTTATGGTGAAATGATGTTCTTTCCACTTCTGGATTATGGCCCAAACAGTGCCTACTGGAACATTTAGGAGTTTAGAAATCCTTCTGTAATCAATGCCATCAGTATGTTTTTCAGGAATAAGGTTGCAAAGATCTTGAGAGAGCTCTTTGCTTTTACCCATCATGAGATGTTTCTTGCATGAAACCTTGGTAATGAGACACCTTTTGATACGAGGTCATCAGTTGAGACAGAACTATCTGATATTAGTTTCCACTGCTGGTGTCTTGTCTTTCCATGCCCTTTTCACTATTCACCCATTCTTCAGGTGTTCAATACTTTTTCCCTGTATCATTTCACATAATTACAAATAACTTAATGTATGAACATCTATGGTTTGATTTCTTTGTATGTTTGGATTACTTGGGCTATTACCAACATCTGTTGAAAATCTCATGTCAATAGCACCTTTGGAAATATATTATATACCTTAATTATATATATATATATATATATATATATATATATATATATATATATATATATATATATATATATATATATATATATATATAAAACGTGTGTGTGTATGTGTGTGTGTGTGTGTGTGTGTGTGTGTGTGCGTGTGCGAGTGTAGTTTCAGCACACCCCCCCTACCTTTTTGCCCAGATCAGGTAAAATCTGTAATGTTTTGCTTTTCAGAAAATTGGTGCTTGTGTAATGATGCTAACAAATAATCAGGCATTGATGACAGTATAACAACCTCTTTAATTAAGACTGTTTCACAGTTAAAACCTTCTGTATTTTATGGGACACTGACAATAGTGAGGAAAAGGAGAAAACACAGAAAACAAGATTTTAATTAACTCTACTTGGATTTATTATGCAATGTGTGTTTCAGCACTCAAGCTAAAGTGCACTGGCACTGAGACGTGTGTGTGTGTGTGTGTGTGTGTGTGTGTGTGTGTGTGTGTGTGTGTGTGTGTGTGTATGTGTGTGTGTGTGTGCGCATAATGCTGATATGAGCTAATGATACCTCAGAGCCATGAACGCTTGTGTGCATGTGTGTAGAAAACAAATAGCATGTTTATTGGCACATTTGTTGAAGTAGGTGTGCACTGGGGTCTGAGTTCATCTGTATCTTTCGTCCTGCTGACTTCCCGCGGTGCCATAAAAATCTGGCGATCTGTCAGCAATGTCCTTCACTCTGTGACTCCCATGCGAGAGGAGAACAATCTAGAATATTAACTGCAAACCTGTGGCGAGGAACTCAGACAGGCTTGAAAAATGTGGTAACAAAAGAATGCTTTGTTGCATGTGTTCTTGCACACAGTTTGAGAGTTTTATAGCCTCGAACAAAAAATGTTCAGAACAGATGTAGGAGAGTTCTGGCTGGACGACCCATATACCAGGCTCTCATCCTGATTCCTACATCTGCTTGGAACATATTTTTTATAAATTATCCTCAAGGGGTGCTGGGAAAATTAAGCAGCTGTGCAGCAAGCATGTTGCAGACGTTATAACATGCTTAAGTACTTGCATCAGCAAGTCAGGTACTTTAGTGTGCTGGACCCAAGCCAAGTAGATGCACAGAAATATGGTGACAAAAAGATAAATGAATAAACATAAAACAGTACAGTGAGTATGTACACATTTTACCGCATGTGGCTAAACCGAGAATTGCATCAAATTGGGCGCAACATCGATGTTGCAGCTTTCTGGCTGATTGGATCAAATGCTTCATTTGCATTTTACACACTGGTGCATTAGTTGCTTCATTCATGCACTCACAGAGTCATAAATCATTATGTTCATTTTTAATTATAGCTGCAAGATCAGTTCACCTTTGCAAGCCAGTCATATTTGTCCACGGGTTTAAAGTGGTCTCAGGTGGCAGCAGAACACTAAACCACATTAAACCACATGAACATTGAACCACATGAAAAAAGGCCTTCGCTTTTCTTCAAAATGCACTGAACACGAAATAAAAGATTGATTCAGAAGTTAATTTTAGGCTAGCTGGTTCAAATCTGCAACAGAACAGCACTCATCCATCCTCATTCTTGTTCTTCTTCTTTTAGATGCTTCCCTTAGGGGTCACCTCAGCAGATCAATCATTTCCATCTCACCCTGTCCTCTGTATCTTCATTTGTCACACCAGCCACCTGCATGTCCTCCCTCAGCACATCATAAACCTCCTCTTTGGCCTTCCTCTTCTCCTCCTGCTTGGTGGCTCCAGCTACAGCATCCTTCTCCCTATATACCCTACATCCCTCCTCTCCACATGTCCAGATGATCTCAGTCTTGCCTCTCTGACTTTATCTCCAAACTGTCCCACCTGAGCTGTCCCTCTGATATGTTCATTCCTAATCCTGTCCATAGTTGTCACTCCCAAGGAGAATCCTAACATCTTCAGCTCTGTCTCCTGTATATTACTGTCAACAATACAGTGCCAAAAGATCAGACTTCGTATTGTGCAGTATGAAGAGCATGGCTGGAAAACAAGTTACTCTCACTGATACAGTTCCCTGCCACAACAAACAAACCAACTGCTTTAGAAAGGTGCTGTTTTAAAATGCTCAAAACTCAACATGACACACTTGATTTGCAAATTATTTTCTGTGTTTAAATGTGTGAAATGTTAAAGCAATTTCAAATGATTCACTTCATTGAAATGCTTGAAGCAACGAAGCAAAATCAGTACTTCACAATCTGTAGGGTGTCCGAATACTCAGTAGGGATTTAGCAGGAGTCGAACAATACCTGGATG
The DNA here is from genome assembly GCF_902500255.1 of Thalassophryne amazonica. Classification (NCBI taxonomy): domain Eukaryota; kingdom Metazoa; phylum Chordata; class Actinopteri; order Batrachoidiformes; family Batrachoididae; genus Thalassophryne; species Thalassophryne amazonica. The sequence continues at coordinate 42,151,574 of NC_047118.1, read as the reverse complement.
ATCTAGTACTACTTCTATAGTGTGCAAAAGGACTACACTATACTATCCCATGATGCAGCTGGAGCTTGGTAACCAAAGAAGAAAAAAGATCTGGGAGAATTCAAGGAAGATAATGGACACACATGAAAATGGTAGTGGTGTCCAAAGGGCCATGGCATTGTACAGACATACATTAGGAGTCATTTAAAAATGTATGCAGCTGCAAAATGTAATTTTGTTTTGCGGCATCCATGTGTATGACATGTACACCATCTGTAAACATCTGGGTCAAAGGACAGGTAAAATAGCAGTGGTGTAGTGTGTCCAAATTGTGTCCCTACTACTCCTTTGCTTGTAGTAAGTAATACAATGGTTGGGTAATAGGTTCCTAAGCGACAACAGCACATACTGAGTATTGGGAAGCAGGGTCAATGTTTCATTTAGTGCCCAATGAGACCTCGTCAAAACAAATTCACAGCTAATCTCCTGTTGCAAACAGTGTTGGTGGGTCTCTACAATATTAGTTTGATATGTGTCATTTAAAAAGAAAAGAAAAAAAACATGAAGCACATAGTCTGCACTAACACATAGTGTTCCAGACAAATGTTGATAAGCTTACCATTGACAACTGACACTTTTCTACAGAAGGGTTTCACAAAGTACAGCTCACTGAATTTGGTCTTGGACATTTTGACACCAAAATCAATAGATTTCTTGGGGTCATCATGTTAAATCACATACCAAGTTTGGTGACAATCATATAATTGGGAAAGAAGCTTTTATGGTCATGGTATTTTTTACAAACTATGCTCCAGTGACCTTGAGCAGACAGTTTGCTTTCTGTAAGCCTGATCCCGTCAGATTTCAGAAGCAAGACAGGGCTGGTCCTGGTTATTACTTGGATGGGAGACGTCTTAGGAAGAGCAGATCTGTGTCTATTTCTCCATGTAGAACTGTAGTTGTGTCAGGAAGGACATCCAGCATAAAACTTCAAATCCAAATGTGGATCTGTGGTGGATCTGCTGTGATGACCTTGAAAAAGTGGGGCAGTCGCAAGACAAACAGCAACAAGTAATTTTGATCCCAAGCCAACAGGCTTGTTGTGGTGTGTATACCTAACACACATACTACGTTTGAAGACAATAAGGGAATTAAAAAAGAAATTATTACACTCACAATTATTATTTTTTTTTACAAAACATGCCCATTGACTTGACCTTTGATCTTTTGACCCCCAAAACACTTGGCTTCTTGGGATCACTATGCAGAATACATATACCAAGTTTGGTGATAATCAGACAACTACAACTAAAGTTATCTCCCTCACAAGTGAAATGTCACTGACTGACAGAGTCCTTGCACACAGTGACATCAACCATGGCTGTGCCATGGGAAAAACGATAAAATGTAGCCTGAATCCATGATTTGGACTGCTCTGCCTTGTTTCTAACATGTTGCATTTTGCTGATGCATAAAAGTAAGTAAATGTTGAATGTTTACTGCATGATAGTACTACTGCACTGCAACATGTTTCTGGTGATTATTACAGATGATTTGAAAGTAACAGAAGAGAAAATGCTTCAGCGTTGAATCTTGGAGCACTTCATCTCTCACACACACTCACACACTCTCTGTCTCACACACACACACCCACACACTGGATGTGTGGAGTGCTTTGTGTTGACTGCAACACAGACACACTCAGTCTTTCCCTCTGTGACTTTTGTCCTGCTGAATCAGGAGCCGGTTCCACTTTACGTTTCCAAAAACACAAATCTCCTGCTTGTGTGCCCACCCACCAGGTCTAAGGGGTGATTGAAGAACCACAGTTGTGCTCTCAGACAGACACTGTGCATGCATTGTTTGCACATGTGCATGCCTGTGTTTGACCTCCAAATCACCTCCTTTTGTCTGAAACTCCCTGCCCACTGCAGTGTCTTGTGTCGCACAGTGCACGGGGCCACGTCTGCAAACCCAAAGTGGAAGGAAGCATAACCTGAGACAATGTGGTGCACCTCCTACTCATTCATTTCAACACATTTCACAGTCAATACAGAATGTTCACATGAACTGCTCAAAGGCTTGTTGCATCTGATAAGGGGGGGGGGGTGTCTTATTATTAAAGTGGCAGGGGATCTGGGGGACCCCAGAAAATTTGGGGATTTTAATGTCCTGGGATGCATTCTGGAGGGTTTTTTTAATGACTATTTTCTCCCCCACCCTCACCCCCCACGTTAGCTGTACTGCTTATGATATTTGTATATTTTTTGCACATTTTCACCTTTCCTTCTTCAATCAATCAATCAATCAATTTATTTCTATCACCGTTTACAGCAGCCACACAGTGTCCAAAGTGTTTCATAGTGAAATCGAGGTACAGGAATTCAAATAAATAAATAAATAAAACAAGCGTACCATAGAATTAAAAAAGGAGCATAAAAATCAAAGCATGTCACAACGCCACCAGGTGTTAAAAACATTTTAAATAAATAAGTCGAGCTTTGATTTAAAAAGTCCTGGGTCAGAACTAGTGAATAAATTAGGAGCTAGTAACTTGTTCCACAGTCTGTGTTCAGCTTCTGCAAAAACACGATTATTATATATATATATATATATATATATATATATATATATATAATACAAATAATGAATGTTTATGAGTTCAATGGTACGAATATTTCTTGAAGTGAAAGCTGGAACATACCATTCAACGAGGCAAAGCCAAATTTGAATGGTATGGTATTTGTTCCATTGAAAGAATGTAAAGACATTCATTATTTGTTTTATATAACAGCTAAAATAGATCCTTGTCATTTGATATTTTATTAATTTATAAACAACAGAAAAGGGACTTACATTTTGGTGTTCCACTGCTGCTAAAGTCCAAATTGAGACATGTAGTCCGGTGATGTGGTGCACTGACTTCGGACTTCCATAAAAAAAGACTTTCTGTAGTTCCTCAGTCCAGCCAACAATCACGTCAGCTTTTCATCTGAACAGTTCTTCATGCATTGAGACGGCTTACAGCGGCATGGATTTTGTATGTGTGTGTTACAAGAATTAGCAGCGTCCGTTAGCTCAATCAATTCGTCGTCTTGGTAGAGTTGTTGTTCCCCGCACGCGCACACACACAAATTGGGTTGGCACTTGTGTACGCGTGTACTACAAAAAAAACAAAAACAAAACTGTGTACATCCTCAGTGCAATGAAAAAAATAACGTCAGAAATTAGTCTAGCTTTTCATTCTAACTTCCTGCTAACAGTCTCCAGACAGTGCAGTGGATTTGTTTTGTGTGTAGGTGTGCACGCGCATGTGTGCGCGCGTGTGCATGTGTGTGTGTGCAGAGTGCAATGGTACCAAATGTTTGGAACCAAATTTGCACTTGAAATGGGACCAAACTGCACTCTAAATGTAATGCAACACAAATGGGATGAATAATCCATGTCATGTGACATACAAAGCACCAATCAAATGACAAGGATCCACTCAGCCTTATATATATATATATATATATATATACACACACACACACACATTGTAATGGATTGGAAAACAGTTGCATTTTCATTCCTTCTTATGAGTTAGATAATGTATCTGTAAAATTATGTTAATTATAGATGTAACATCTCATCATAATCACTCAGATCTGCTGTGTGTATGACATTCATTGACATGCAATGACACGCAGTGTTTTCAAATAGGTTGCACAATGTTCACCACTAGTTCATGAAATGAATGCGTGCCAGAAGTTTTAAACATTTCAAAATTGTCTTTGCACACTGGCAGGCACCCGTGCAGTTTACGATGAGTTTACTCATTGGCACACCAGATTGTGTGCAACTGTGGGGATCAAATTCATGCAAGTGTCAATGTGCCTTAAAACTCTGGTTGGTAAATAGTTACTGAAAGTGGGAGAAATGCTTCCTGCTGCTGTGCTCAATCACCTCAATATGTGATGAGTTAATTTAAGGAAATGAGTGCAAATGTTTGTTAATGACGCATTGTTTTAGAAACACTGTATAAAACAAAGGCACAAAGGCAAATTTAAATGCGGCTGTGGAAACGTCGCTGTTTTAAATGTTCTGTTGATGGACTAGGACGGAGGACAGAAGTGAAGGGAGGAGTTGATGATGTATTCCTCGAAAAAAGGTATGATGGTGTGAGAGAGATGAAGATCTTTAAAGAGATGGCGCAGCACCACATGAAGAGAAACAGAGGGAGCAGATGGCTGAGAAAGAGAGAAGGATGACATCGGGTGACAAATGAGCAGAAAACCACATTGCTGCATCCGGCTGTTGTCATTTGTCAAAAGAAAGCAATCTGCCCTCTTTTTTGAGATCTTAGTCCTTTTCTTCCCTCCCCCTCTCACTGTTTTCTAATTACTGCAGATCTGAATCACAATATCTGAAATTACTCCAGGGTTACCTACTTCACTCTTCACTGTTTTACTTTTAGAAAATATTTCTACCAGAAACATAAATGAAAATTCTTCTCATTTGTATGTGGTGTTTAATCGCCTGCTGCCTCGCTGCTGCATTCTTTTCTCAGGTTATTTCACCCAAATGTTGCTGTCCAAAGGATCCGTGGATCCTGTCATGTTCGGGAAATGAGGAGAACACCACAAAAGAAGAAACGTATAGGACACAAGGGTCTAACCCCCTCCAAATAATTCCACACTGTCTCTGTGCACTGTCATTCTTTAGATGTTGTAAATCTAGGCCACCGTACTAAAAATAATCCAGACTGCTGAGACATTTTTTACTTCCATTTTTATGAATGGCTCCACTCTTAACACAAGCAATACTTTATTTTGTGCAAAGGAGGCAATAATTGATCCACGTTTACCATTATCAAACAGCAACCAGTGATTTATTTTCTGGCAAATATCCAGGTCTGGGTCACAGTAGCAGAAGATCAAACAGCTCAACCCACACTTCCCTATCTTTGGTCAAGTCCTCAAACTCTTTCTGAGGGATCCTGAGGTGTTCCCAAGCCACCTGGGAGATATAATCCCTCCAGGATGTCCTGGGTCTTCTCTGGGGCCTCCTCTCAGTTGGATGTGCATGGAAAACCTCCCTAAGGAGACAATCAGGGGCATCTTCACCAGATGCCTAAACCATCCTTTCGATGCTCCTTTCGATGCAAAAAAGCACCAGCTCTTCTCCAAGTCCCTGCCAGACATTTGAGCTCCTCACCTTGTCACTGAGTTCAAGCCCATATATGTAATTTCTGCTGCATTTATCCAGAGGTGGGACGAAGTCACCAGCAAGTCATTCTCAAGTCATGAATCGGCAAGTCTCAAGTCAAGTCCCAAGTCAAGTCTCAAGTGATAATGACCACCAATTGTTTGCAAGCTGACTTGAAACTTGACTTGAGACTTGCCGATTCATGACTTGAGAATTAGTTGACAGTGACTTCGTCCCACCTCTGCATGTATCTGAAACAAAGTTGTGGACACCAGCAACCTTGAATTCAGTTGATTTATACTGCACCAAATCTTAACAAGGAAAGGTTTACTGCCTTTATGGAGGATGCTGTGATTTCTGCAAAATCAGGGGATACAGTGCATCTGGAAATTATCCACAGGGCTTCACTTTTGTCATATTTTCTAATGTTACAACGTTATTCCTGAATAGAAGAAATGTATGTTTCCCCTCAGAATTCTACACACAATACCCCATAATGACAATGTGATTTTATTATTATTATTTCTTTTTAGATTTTTGCAAACATATTTAAAAATATAAAAACTAAGAAATCACATGCACATAAGTATTCACAGCCTTTGCCATGAAGCTCAAAATTGAGCTCAGGTACATCCTGTTTCCACTGATCATCCTTGAGATGTTTCTACAGCTGATTTGGAGTCCACTTGGGGTAAATTCAGTTGACTGGACATGATTTGGAAAGACACACACCTGTCTACATATAAGGTCTCACAATTGACAGTGCATGTCAGAGCACAAACATGAAGCATGAAGTCAAAGGAATTGTCTGTAGACCACCGAGACAGGATTGTCTTGAGGCACAAATCTGGAGAAGGATACAGAAACATTTCTGCTACTTTGAAGGTTCCAATGAGCACAGTGGCCTTCATCATCCATAATTAGAAGAAGTTCAGATCCACTAGGACTCTTCCTAGAGCTGGCCGCCCGTCTAAACTGAGCGATTAGGGGAGAAGGGCTTTAGTTAGGAAGGTGACCTCAGACTGGGGCGATGGTTAATTTTTCAGCAGATAATGACCCTAAGCACACAGCCAAGATATTAAAGAGTGGCTTCAGGACAACTCTGTGAATGTCCTTGAGTGGCCCAGCCAGAGCCCAGAGCTGAATCTGACTGAACATCTCTGGAAAGATCTGAAAATGGCTGTGCTCCCCATCCAACCTGATGGAGCTTGAGAGGTGCTCCAAAGAGGAATGGGCAAAATTGCCCAAAGATTGGTGCACCAAGCTTGTGGCATCATATTCAAGAAGACATGAGGCTGTAATTGTTGCCAAAGCTGCATCAACAAAGTACTGAGCAAAGTCTGTGAATACTTATGTAAATGTGATTTCTTAGTTTTTTGTTTTTAATAAATAAAATACCATTATAACCCTTTTTGCAATAAGGCTGTAACATAACAAAATCTGGAAAAAGCCCCATCAATCCTTTCCTGATGCATTGTACCCTGACTGCAACACTTGAGAAACTGAGCAAGGAATCTGAATGTCTGCATTTATGATTGTCCTGGATCAAAAAAAGATCCAGGCTTTCAATTAATTCCTGAACTCCTTCATCAGAAGTGCATCTGTGTGCTGAATTTTTAGAGACATTCACTTATCTCAGCAGTGACGTTGACATACAAGGTCTGTCCGTAAAGTATAGGTCCTTTTTATTTTTTTCAAAAACTATATGGATTTCATTCATATGTTTTTACGTCAGACATGCTTGAACCCTCGTGCGCATGCGTGAGTTTTTCCACGCCTGTCGGTGACGTCATTCGCCTGTGAGCACTCCTTGTGGGAGGAGTCGTCCAGCCCCTCGTCGGAATTCCTTTGTCTGAGAAGTTGCTGAGAGACTGGCGCTTTGTTTGATCAAAATTTTTTCTAAACCTGTGAGACACATCGAAGTGGACACGGTTCGAAAAATTTAGCTGGTTTTCAGTGAAAATTTTAACAGCTGATGAGAGATTTTGAGGTGATTCTGTCGCTTTAAGGACTTCCCACGGTGCGAGACGTCGTGCAGCGCTCTCAGCCGCCGTCGTCAGCCTGTTTCAAGCTTAAAACCTCCACATTTCAGGCTCTGTTGATCCAGGACGTCGTGAGAGAACAGAGAAGTTTCAGAAGAAGTCGGTTTCAGCATTTTATCCGGATATTCCACTGTTAAAGGAGATTTTTTTAATGAAAGACGTGCGGGCGGATTGCAGCGTCGGCTCGCAGCCGCCGCGACGCTCCGTCACAGGAAAAACACCTCTGCTGGAAGCCTTAAGGACAAGTTGGAACATCTCCAGCTGATAAACAATTTCTCATATACTCACTCCACTGAAAGCCATCAAAAGCCAACTGGATTTTAACAAATGGTTATCAACACGGAGGTGTTTTTCCTGTGCCGCCGCGCCGCGTCGGCTGCGTCCCGATGCGCGGACCCGTCCGCACGTCTTTCATTAAAAAAATCTCCTTTAACAGTGGAATATCCGGATAAAATGCTGAAACCGACTTCTTCTGAAACGTCTCTGTTCTCTCACGACGTCCTGGATCAATAGAGCCTGAAATGTGGAGGTTTTAAGCTTGAAACAGGCTGATGACGCTGCCTGAGAGCGCTGCGCGACGTCTTGCACCGTGAAAAGTCCTTAAAGCGACAGAATCACCTCAAAATCTCTCATCAGCTGTTAAAATTTTCACTGAAAACCAGCTTAATTTTTCGAACCGTGTCCACTTCGATGTGTTTCACAGGTTTAGAAAACATTTTGATCAAACAAAGCGCCAGTCTCTCAGCAACTTCTCAGACAAAGGAATTCCGACGAGGGGCTGGACGACTCCTCCCACAAGGAGTGCTCACAGGCGAATGACGTCACCGACAGGCGTGGAAAAACTCACGCATGCGCACGAGGGTTCAAGCATGTCTGACGTAAAAACATATGAATGAAATCCATATAGTTTTTGAAAAAAATAAAAAGGACCTATACTTTACGGACAGCCCTCGTATCTAGGTCCTTGGCCTTTGGATCGAGGGAAGCCTACACTCAGAGGTGTGTTGAGATGCTAATGTATTTGCAGACCTTTAGGGTCCTGGTGCTACCTGTTTTTCGGTATGGTTGTGAGATCTGGACACTAACCAGTGACCACAGGTGACGACCAGATGCCAGATGGTAGGAGGTATCTTTGGAGGATCCTTGAGTATCACTGGAATGATTTTGTGTCAAATGAACTGTTACTTAGGGAGACTCAGCTCAGGCGTATCATTTGCACTGTGAGGGAACATTAGCTAAGACATTTTGACTATGTGGCACATTTCTCTGTGTATGATCCAGCACACAGGTGTTGTTGAAGACCCCAGTGACTGGAAAGGACCAAAGGAACAGCCACATTTCACCTGGCTATGGCAGATAGGTGACTACTCTCAAGAGGTTGTGTTGGACCGGTTGTTGGTCTGAGTTTTTGCCATCCAAAACCCCGTGTGGTTCTAAACCATCCAAAACCCCGTGTGGTTCTAAACCATCCAAAACCCTGTGTGGTTTCTAACCCCTCCCCAAAGTGTCCCCAATGGGAATTCTCCAGTTCAAGAATTCAATATAGACTGTACACATGTCGATGCAAGTTCACACCCACTCAAACAATTACACAAAACATTCATGAGTTCA